>NW_023339718.1:6447877-6459968 GCF_004916995.1 Morone saxatilis
TCTATCTATCTATCTATCTGTCTGTCTATCTATCTAGTGTTTTAACTTGTGTTGTGTTGTATGCTAGTAGTGTATGCATATGTCTGACAGTGTTTTTGCAGCACATATAGCTCTGTATGTGTGTGGCTGTCTGTTTGCCCATCCACTTCCCCTGGTGTGTGAAGTGTTGGATAATTAGCTGCCTTATCAGCCTGGGACACGGGCAGTCTCCTCTCCACTGACAGGTCATGGAGCCCAGGACCAGCGGGAGGTTGAAGAAAAGGAGGAGGTGGGATGATAAGGCCACAGGAGGAGAGACAAGGAGGAGAGAGAGAGAGAGAGAGAGAGAGAGAGAGAGAGGAAAAGGAGCTGAAGGGAGAGAGAACAGGGGGGAGGGAGCAGAGAGGCAGACAAAACCTGAAAGAGAGAAATGGGATGAGGAGCCAGACAGAGGAGTAGACAGAGAGATGGAGCAGTTAAAAAGGGGGAGACAGTTAGGCCCCGCAAGGACAGAGCAGCTGCTCCGGCCTATCAGCTCTTCCACGAGACCTCGGCACTCATTAGCATAAATTCGAATGACAAATGTGGCCCGCTTTGGCAAAGACTAATTAATTCACGGAGGGGGGAAACTCACCAGAGTAAGAATTCAAATCATTCAATGCCACAGGCCTGAACAAGTGTTAAGAGGGAGCGTGTTGAGCTCCATTGTGTTTTGGAATTACTACAGTTGCCTTACATGTCCTGAAAAGGTTACAGCTTTTATTCCAGTGTCTGAGTTGTGTTTGTTTTTTGTATATCATTTTTTTTTTGGTATTCAGGTTGAGAGCTCAATTTCTGCAAAAGTTTGAGTTTGTAAAGGTACAATGTCGCTTTTTTTAAATATTCCATATTTACACGGTGTGTGTGGGTGGGTGTGATTAGGTTGATTAGACTGATGGGTTTTGTTCACACACACATACACACACACACACACACACACACACACACACAAGCACACACATTCAGGATTTCATGATTTATAAGAGGGAACAATGGACTGGAAAAGATTGCTTCGCTCTGAAGTGATGGCAGGCTGTGCGGCCTGGAAAACACAGGGAAAGGATAAGTGCTCCCCCTTGTGTTCAGCCACACACATACTTCTGCCTCTAATCATCTGGTTTCATAAACTGTGATCATACTGTGTAGGACAGTGTAACTCTAGGTCATAGTGACAGAGTGATATTGCACTCTGTCACTATGGATACCTGAACAAAGTTTTGCACATCATATCCAGCCTCTTTCTTTCTTCTTAGCACACTGAGCATTACCTCATTTTGTCCTCTATTCGCCAGTTTGAAAGAGAGGCAAAATCTGCCAATGAAATGTCCGTCTCCTCAACTTTTGTTAACAAGCTGATCATTCTCAGGGGATTTGTGTAAATTAAATCAATCCAACATGTTGGCAAGTAACACCAACTGGCGTGGTGGGGCTAAATGATCCATTTGAATGAGATTATAAAGTATCTGCTTCATGCCCCAGATCATGTTAGCCCTCAATCCTCTTTGTTTTCCACTTCACAGCAGGCTTAACTCATCAAGTCCAGGTGTTCGTGCAACAGCACAGAGTTTGTGTGTGTGTGTGTGTGTGTGTGTGTGTGTTGGAGAATGTCTCAGTCTCTCACTCTATGTCTTTCTCACTCTCTCTACCTCCTTACATCTCTGTCTTTTCTTTCCTTTTCCTCCCTATTCCAAAGCACACCAAGCTCAACCAGGTGCAACCGTTTTCCCTACCAAATCCCTTGTTAAAGACCCCACAACGGTTGCCCAAAAGCGCTAAACCAGACTCTTCCTGCACCATAATTACATCTAAACAGAACATGTTGTGCAGTGTTAGGACTATTTATATATCCACACCGAGAGCCAGTTTTCGCTCTTTCTGCTTTCAAGGAACATCCTTCTGCGATTACTGTGTGTGCATGTGTGGGGGTGCTGGGGGAGTAAATGGGTGGTGGTTGGCACTGGTTGTGTGATTCTCCAGGTGGCATAGAGAGGCCCCAGTCGCTGCTGCCCATTACCAATTAACCCAAGACTCCTACACCTGTGAAACGCATTATATCTTGACCAAAACACTGAAAGTAGGTGGTGTTCTTTTTGTCTGACAGTGGCGGACAGCTAAAGACATTTGAAGGCAATGCTATAACCAACTGTTGGTTCAAAAGGGATCATTCAGGCAAAGCCACAACTATTATGGGCCGACTATTCATATCTTTGCATGAGGCCATCACAATTTCCATACTAGCTCTGTAAGTAATATGATTGCTCTCTGGTTTAAACTACAGAATGGTCTTTGTTGGACAGATCTCGTAATCGTGCAATGTTCCAGGCTCCGATGGGCAATTATACCGTAGGTCCGGACATTTATTTATTTAATACCGTTGCTACCATGGCAATAACGTTTGTCTCATTCATGCTAACATGTTGTCATTTAGCATTTCATTTTATTTCCCAAATCTCCACATTTGCAGACAGATTTTAGTCACTGATGGCGTAAGTAAGGCATCATTATGTCAACAAAAGAAGACACTTTTCCACATATAAAGCTTAGCCAGCTTAGCTTACAGCAGATACCTTATGACAGAGACATTTAACTGACTGACAGAATGAGAAACTGCATTTAGAACTGTTAATTACTGAGTTTAGAGTATTTACAGGAATAGAAACAGGAACATAGAAAGTGAAACTCACCTGCATGAAAAAAATATGGAAATACATTTTCCCACTTACTGTTGTTACATTACATCTGTTAGATGACTCTCTATGCATTGGAGGGAGTTATTTGATCAATCCATCCATCAGTTCCTATGTGAAAAAATATTATCTACAAAAAGTCCTCTTTGATGTAAGGGAAAAGCCTCCTGCAGGGTACATATACAAACTTAGCCAAGAAATTCAATGGCCCCACATTCACCCTATTAACTTTAGAGTGTCATGACCAGTAGTTTTGATAGGTTATCCACTGAGGGGGCTCGCACATCACTGATAAGCCTGGGGAGCTTCAGAGTCAGAGATATAGCAGCAGGCCCCAAAATTCTAAGCTAGTAAAATTAATTGACATCCAAACTTCAAATTCACTCATGTTTACAAACTTTCTGAGGTGATTTTGTTACAATCACTGTTGACGACCATGTTATTTGATTATGCAACAAATTATGTGACACCAAACATTTATGCACAAATGGCCACAGTTTAGAAGAGTTCTGTATTTGCCCATATACTGTGACTTAAAGATACATTTTTTGTGACTATTGCTTGATGTTTAATGTCAATCACATTCTAATCCTAATGTTTTAAAGTTTCTCTTTTTTAAAGGTTATATATACAACATGTATTGCCACTAGATGCTGCACTAGAACACCAGAATCTCAGACCAAAACAAATGGGTGCCACGGCCCACCAAACTCCATTGACAAAGCTGGTATTTGTAACCATACAGATAATTGTAAGGAACACTTTAAACTTGTTTGTTAGTCTGTCCACTGTTGCTGGTCATGCTGGTATGGTTATTTTTGTGACTGACAAGCTCAGATTGTTGAAGAGTTTGACAACATTATGGAAAGGATCCTTACAGAGATAGACCTTTTGTTTAACCAGAAACTGCTGTAATATCGATATTGGTCACCACTCTATTGACACAAACAGTAACATTACATCCCAGATTGTAATTTCATTCAAACTGAACAAAGACAAAATAAAACTCCCCAAAAGCGTCTTGGTCAGTATGTCCACTGTTCCAACAATCCTCAATAAATCATTAATTCACCTAGGTAGATCAGAAAACAAAGAGCTGTTTCAGCCGCTCTCCTCAACACCAACAGTTTTATAAGGCAGAACTCACATGCACTAACATTCATGTGCAGTCCCAGCTGTATAAACAAAGCACATAGAATATTCTTTGGGCAATAACACAAACAGAGGGACTGTGACGTCATCTAAGAATGCCATTACTCAACTATATCTTTACATAGCAAAGTGTTGTTTGCTGCTATATTACTGTTTTAAATGTCATATAGTACCTTTATAAAGCCAGTGGCCCTACCTATTTAAACTTTTCAACTTCTTTTTAACAAGCATGGTGAAAACTTCAAAGCACAGTATCTACTTCCTGGTAGGCAGCTACATCCTGATAATCTTAAAAAACAATGAAATTTGCACTCATTTAGACTAAGGTATGACTGTGGCTACACCTTGCAATACCCTGCCGACGCACATGGAGCAGAGCGGAAGGGAGTGGAGGAATCATGGGAGGAAATGGTTTCATGGCTGAGCTGACTGTTTGAATTAGTGTATCTGAAATGGGCATCGTCTGCTAGCACTCTGACATGGTGTTGCTCTCGCCTTTGGCATGCATCCATCCCTTCAGACTGACACACACGCGCACACATAGTCACACATACAGTCATACACAGACACATATGCACACACTAACACACGGAAACACACATCGTGCATTTAGCTTGCCTTCCTCCGACCTCCCCGCTGTGTCTGACACAGCACCCATGATCCTTTGCCTCGCGGGCTGTGAGCTGTCAGAATGACAGGGCATGAGGAGGTTGACATGTGACACTGCGAGACAGGATCAAATGTGTCATCATCTTCTCAAACAAAGAAACAAAGAAATAAGAAACTCTTTTCTGTACCATAAGCTAATTTTTGTCATAAATATCACAGCCAGGTTTAAGTTCTTCATCTAATTTAATTTCGTCAGTTTCAACAATGATTTAGCTCTTTTATCTTTAGGCGCATGTAGGGGAGGCTATGTTATGGTTTATTTTTTGTCATTTGTTTATTCCTGGATTCCAAATAGATGGGGTTTTGCCAAATAAATCAACAGAGGATAATGCACTGAAAGCAGCAGAGTTGAGACATTCACAATACATATTCTAAAACTGTATATCATAGTTATGTGTCACTATTTCAAGTTCCAGTTTTAAAAGGAGCTGAAAATAATGAGCAAATGGATTTTGACTCATATCTAGGTGAACAAAGAGAAACTACAATAGATGGGTCAATACTGAGAACTTAAGCTTAGTTATTATCTGATCTGAGCAGCCTGAGGTGTTAAAATTAGATTGGGGCAAAAACACATAAGATTACTGAGGTAATCCTCTACTCTACTCTCCTGTGTCTGACAGGCTGTCGTCAGGTAGAGCGCATACAATATGCACACACACACACACACACACACACACACACACACACACAAAGCTGTCCAGGTCTCACTAGCTTAGTCAATCTGTCCTGGGCTGTCCAGGCCTCTGCTGTGCTAGTAGACCGCACATCCACACATCAGCCCTTTATTGTTCCTTCCACTGTGGTAATGGAAACAGAGTCAATGTGGCACGGAGGGGGAGGAAGTGGTGGCCAAGGGCTGTGGGCCCGGGGCCCTGCATGGCCCCTCCATGGTTGGCATTTCTTTACTCACACACACATTCACACATACACATTACTGGGCACAACCTGTCTTTCTCTCCCTCTCTGAATTTGACACACACATACACACATATACACCATTACGAGGGAGTTCGGCAAGCCGCACTCTAGTGAAAACACACACCGCCCCTGCATCCCTTCAAATGGTAGGAAATCCTGGACATGTCGAGCACATTTAGAAAAATACTTGAGGTTTAGGAGAAATTGGGATCACCTCATCTCAGAGTAACGTGATGCTGGTTATATTAAAAAATGAAGGGGTGCCCATATGGAAGCCATCGTAGACTTCGTGCATGCACGTTCAAATCAAAGGAGCTCCAGCCCGGCTGCTAATGAGGGTGACCGTGACGTTTTTATGTTGTTATCCTACTGTGTGGCTTAGGTAATGGCTGTATGGCATGGGAGGTTTCATCCACACGCACACAGGGGGGTCTGGGCAGTATTGTTACAGCCTAAACACATTTTTAGCCTTTGAATTATAGTATCAGCTCTACACATGGCAGGTAGGGTTTAGTTGTTGGTTAGCAAGCAGGATTTATTTACTTCAAATGTCTCATAGCAGCCAAACTGACACAGGAGGACTGGTGCTCTGTTTACAATGAAACAGCAAACACCAGTGGTTCAATAGAATGGAATAGAATAGACCATAGGTTTTAATTTCCATCCTGCAAAGACCTTGTAAAATATAAAACCATGCAGACTTAAAATGACTATAAAATGTTTTTTATTCCTCTAATGTACCAGTGTGGCTTTCACATTTTCTAATTGATCTTTGTGTGATGTTAAATACTGTGGTATTAATTGTCTTACTGCTACCCCTGGTTGCTGCTATAATGTGTGTGTGACAGACACAGTGCATGCAGGCCTGTGTCTGTATATTTGTGCATCTGTGTGTGTACTTGCATGCTCCTGTGCTATCAGTCTTGGTCAGGTCCCTGCCTGGGTGTGTTAAGGTTTGTCTCCCTGTGTTGTTGCAGCCTGTGTAATCATGGTATTAATTATTAGCTGTTTGCTCTCCATCATCCCCCTCCCCTGGGGCGGGCACCGTGCCTAGGCTGCCAAGGGCTGGCTCTGGGTGTCTCATCCACTATAAATCTGCACAGTTAACATCACAATCATTGGAACAGCAGTGTGAAGCACCAAGTTGTTGTACATGTCTTATTGCACCGTGTAAAAATTTGAATTGGTCACAATTTTATTTGCATTAAAACACAGTTTTTGCCTTTCTTTGTTATTGTTGCAATGACTTTTTTGCATCTACATACAACGATGGCATGTTTTTTCTGTGCTTCAAAGCCACACTTATAGCCTGAAATCATGCAGTTCAGCCAAGAAATAAACAATGTGTCCCCATGGGCTTAGCCTAAATGGTGTGAGAAAAGATGTCTCACTTTATCCTGCTTAATGTCCTCAGGCCAGGCTGTGAATTAGTCTCAACTCTATCTGATCTCATATGTGTCCTTTTCACGCACTGCCACCGGCATATCCCCATCATTCACTAACACACACACGCACACACACACACACACACACACACACTTATGTACATTTGTCTCCCTCTAATGCCACCATCGGCATCGCTCCTTCAGAGGTACTTGTGAAATGAATTGTCTGAAAGAAAGTCACAGCATCTGGCAGTGATTGTGCTGCCACAGGCAGTGTGTGTGAAACCCAGAGTGTGTGTGTGTGTGTGTGTGTGTGAATCACCAGGAGGACATGGGCTTTCACCCCTGATAGTCTTTAGTGTAAGGGACAGCTCACCCCATTATTGACCACCAGGACCTTGCTTACAGTATGTTTACATGTTGACTGGTGACTTCTGAAAACAATTTAGTCTTCAGGTTAAGGTCATGATTTACTTTGACAATATTTCTCTATTCTTCATATAATTTTCACTACTGCTGCTTATTAAACAAATATGAAAATGTGTACAATCACAAGCAATCTTAAACATTTCAATCAAGTAATTTACTGGATTGAAAACAATTTAGAAAATCTTAAGATTAAACCCCATTATCCATCATTTATCTTGGCCAATTTTGCTTTAGTTGCCTTTCAGCGGTTACCACAGCCTCTGTCATGTTTCCCATTTCTTTCAAATTCAATGATAGTCATAAAGACCAGAAAAGATCATTTTAGCATAACACATTTTACGTCAATTTACTGAATGGAAACATAAATGATCGGTATGAACTAAAATCCAATAAACCTAAACCAGAGAGAGAGAGATTTCTTCTGGAGCCACAGCAGAGTTAATAAAAATCACTTATGGTTTCAGAGGAACAACAGCATTTCATTGTCCAGGATAACGGCTTGAAGATGAGGTAACAGATTTGGACGAGCCTGTTGCTAGATTCAAAGCAGGATTTTTTTTTTCATCTTAGGAATCAGGAAAATAAAGCAGTTGTAGAGAGTTTGTTGCATTAATTAACAACTACCAATGTTCCCCTGTGGTTTCCAACCGCTTTGAAGATTCCTTCACAATAGACTGAAAGACTTAACCATTTACGAACTGAAAAAAAAAATCTCTATGATCGGATCACAATGCCACATGTTGGCTGATTGCAAGCACAGGAATCGTAAAAGCAAAAACCGCCTCTTGGGAATCATGTCAGGAAAAATCCCAAGGAGGAAATGCTGCCAACTAGTCTTCACCAATGACTGGTAAAAAGAGATTTTTTAAAAATCCATTTTTACTTTTTTTGCTTCAAGACAGAGAGATGTTCTAATCCTCTGTTCATTGTTAGGGTTGTGTGGGACTGGCCGAGGGAAATAGCTTTTTGATGGCAATGGAGGGGAAAGGGAGCTTTGCCAAAGAGGGCTTCAGAAGTTAATGGGCCAGTTTCTATGCTGACAGTAAAATCTTGGCTGGAGCCATCAGGAGCTTCCGAGGCGTTATCTTCTTCAGCGGTTTTGAAGATTATCTTTAAAGGGAAAAAAAAATGACAATGTCAAGAACAAGAGAGATGTCTAAAAGCAAAGGTTTAATCAAGACTTATACCAGATGGAATTATAAACCAAGCTAAAGCTGATTTATGTTGAGGAAGCATAATAGTTTAGAGAAATTCTTCCCAGATAACAGTTGTAGCCTTGCGATCGTCTCACAAGCAAATAGCATCAGTGGTGGATTCACATTTTGATACACCACCAAGGGTTGCAGTGGAGTTTCTATTGCCAGTGGGTAATGTTTGATCCAATGCATGAAATGTTGCCTCCGGTAAAAAAGAAATTGAGACCCATTTTCTCAGTGAGTGCTCTTACAGACAGGTGCTTACAAACACAGATCTTTATTTCAGCAAGGGAAGAGAAAAACAGGAGCTTCTTAAGTGTTTTAAGAATAGCACTGCATGCCTGAGCGCTGCCAAGCCTTTACGAAAGCAGAGCACTGTGGGCACTGAATGTTTCATAGCACTTTGGAGTGGGGAAGATCCAACCGGGCAGTCCTCTGGCACAAATATTGGTAAGGTAACCTAAAGCCTTGAGTACAGATGGGGTGACCCTGGCCTTCATGTTTGCTTCTGCAGAACAATGAGCCAAAAAGAAAACAAGTCCCATTCGCTCACGCTTGCACACAGGTGCTTGCAGCTACAGTACAGTAAAGAAGGAAGGCTGAACACAGAGTTATAAGACTGCTGTGGTAAGATTTTTGTCTCCTGTAAACTGACACCTCTCCCAAACATATAATTAATCACAAAAAGTTGCAGCAAACTATTAGTTAGACAATGACAGGCAGGGGTTGAGGAGTGGCAAGGAGAAGGAGGTTGCTTCCGTAACAGGAGTTTAGAATAGTGGGCGTCTGCGGTTGTGTGTATACATGAATGTGTGTTTCATGTGTGTACATTTGTGCGTGTCTGTGCTTATCCTCCCCTCGATGTATCTCGGGGTTTGGCAGAATCTGCTTCCCAGCAGAAACCCAGCCAATAAGCCACCAGCCATCCAGCCATCAGCCAGGTCAGATTAGGTGTCTGTTGTTGGCCTTTGTGCTGATAACACTACAATGAGTGGCACTTCCCTACCGCCACTTCACCTCGGCCGTCCCACTTGTCAGTCCTCCACCGGTCAGATAGAGTCTGTCAGTTAAATAAGAGATAAAGGGAAAGCCAGGAGGAGGGAAGGGGGGTCTTCTCTGTTAGTTTAGCACCCTAGTCGAAGGGTTTTTGTTACTGATGAGGGTCACAGAAGGAAGAACAGCCTAAAGACAAAGGGGAAGGGGAAGGGAAAGTTGACTGGCACATTAGCCGGTGTCTCCCTATCACTCTGGTTAATCTAAAGAGACAAGGGATCTCTTGAGTTGTGGGGATGACCATGGGAACAGAGATATGGCGAAGTGAGAGAAGGGGGGTGGCACAACTGTCGAGACCAATTTGCCTTCACATTCACTGAGCACAGATGTCCTCTCTCACTTTATGACTGTTTATCTTTCTCATGCACACCGATGTAAAATTACTCTTTGGCGTTATAAGATTAATGTTAAGTTTCCCATAATGGTTTCAAACTTAAATTAAGTATTTTATTTTCTATCTTTCAATCTTGCTCATTTGAGCTTTTTCACAGTCTTCTCCTTGCAACCCAATTACTATTTCATAAGAGGCTCATCACCTTTTCACACATATCACTGATGATTAGCCTTCTGGGATAACCCCAACAGAATAGTCTCCTGGATAGATTAAGTCAGTCTGTCAACAGGCATCAGTTCAGGCAGGATGAGACCCATGTCAAACATTACCTCTCTATTTCAGAACAGAGACGCATCTGCCAAACACTTATTGAACTGGCACTACAAGAGCGTAACCTAGCCCCCCCCCCCCCCCACCAAAAGAAATAAAAAATAAAATATTAAAGGTGTATGGTTAAGAAATACTAATGTCATATTCAATCAATCATTATTACCCAGGGGAAAATCCTGTTTGAGGTGTAGCAGCATTAGCAATTTTTAGCTTTGGAAATGTCTGGATATCCCACTTCTGAAATGTGTGTAACAATGAGCCTCCTCTCTGCTTGTCAAAATATTTTGCCTTTTGTCCTGAGGAATCTGTTCATTTTAGTGAGCTCCCTCTCAATAATGTTGTCACTGACAAATTGGAAAAGGCAATGTCTCCACCTATAGGTACAAATGAAGGACTACAAGTCAGAACTTTTTTTTTTCTTTTAATTAGTGCCTTTAAGAATGTGGGCATAGGTTAAGTTAAATAAGAAAAAGTTTGCTAATTGAAAAAGTTTTGCTAAAAATCTGCTTCTGCTCTCATTAAGGAATACATAAACCATTTAGAAATTAATCTTCTTACATGAGATTAAATCAAATGGATGCTATTTTTTTTAAAACAATGAATCACCTGCTTATGATCACTTATAGTTATGAGTCAACTTTTGTGTCTGTGCCAATACTACCTGATGGTGTGCTATTATTTGCTTTATTTAAAATCATTATATCAAATACACCTAATTACTTAGCTTCTATTTTTCTGTACAACATAAGTGAAAGTGAAAACAAGTAAAAGTCTGTGGCCAAACAACAAAATATTGGAGATGCTAGAAATTAATATTTCAAAGGATATGGACACTCCTTTTTTTGCTGTTGTTTTTGTTGTTGAAAACTCTAAATGTGAAAAATAAAGAAAGAGGCAAGCATTTTAAAGCAGTTTGAGTTTGTAGTCGCTATATTTGTAAGTTTGGAGTAAATATAAAGAACATACATACAATCAAACAAGCATACAACATACAAACATACAAGCCAGGTATTGAAAAAGAGAAGATCTTTGACTTTTTTTTATACATTCTTATATACACTGTAGAGTATTAAGATATTACAGAAGTTTATAATTGGAAGCTTCTTTTTTTTCATCCATGTGTCGACATAATGCTTTAATTTCTTAAAATCTAGGAAAAATTAAGATGAGACATAATCACAAAAATGAATGGAAAAACATACCATATGAACAAAAGACAGCCCATTTTAAAGAGTGAAAGAGAAGTACAAGTGTCGATACAGTGCTTTTTTTCCTCTGCTTGTTTACCTTTTGTTATGCTGCTGTTCTGGTTTGGGTAATTAAAATGTGCTGTGAGACTGTCAGAAACAAATACAGTGCTACAAAATAACTCAGGAAATACATGAAGATGATTATATGATGATGTCTGATACATGTATCTTGATTATATATACCAGTCAAGAGCAGAAAATTATTTTTTATAGCAAAGTAACACACAAAGCAAACGGTGAGCAGAATGGAATGCTTGTTATATGTGTGGATCAAACAGGCGACTATACACTATAAAAATCTGTTTGTGTTTCATACAAGAAAAGCAAGTTTGTGATCATTTGTCACAGTGATCTGATCGCTCCTACCAACATTCCTGCTATATCTCAAAAGGAAATAAGTTATTTTGGTCCAGGAAAAGGTGCCCGCTATTTTATCCGAGAAAATGAGGCTGGGTAATTTCCACATACTTGTAAGAATATTTAGTTTTTCTCAAAAAACATCAAAATAGAGAGTCACACTTTTCTTTATGCTTTCTACAAAACAGGGAGTCACATTGTTCTTTATCCTTCCTACAAAATAGAGAGTACAAAGCTTCAGTGGGAGGATTAAGGTAAAAACATGAACAAACATGAGGGGAGATGGTGTCCCTGAGTGTGTGTGTGTGTG
>NW_023339718.1:6460068-6498061 GCF_004916995.1 Morone saxatilis
TTCTAACACATCAACTTTAAGGACTAAACATTATATCCCTATATGCCTAATATATTCCACCCACTGACAGGTGCCATGATAACCAGATAATCAGTGTTATTCACATAACCTGTCAGTGCTTACAATGTTATGGCTGATCGGTGTATCTCTGTACTCTTGTCCTTTGATTATATTTGTTAACTGATGAAAATAAATAAGGGAATGATTGGGAAAAAAATGCTTTGACCCAGCTATCACTGACCAAAAAGAACAACTACAATGGCACAAATGTTGTAATTTTAAGTCCAATGCAGTATTAATGTTGGGATTACAGTGTGTGTGTGTTTGTATAGGTGTGTGTGTGTGTGTGTGTGTGTGTGTGTCTGCCTGCCTATATGGTCTCCACATAATTGGCAGGGAACAAGCCTTGACGGCCATCTTTGCTCCACCCCCTCCACCAGGCTTTGTCCACCGTTTCCACGTCCCTGATGATGTCACCGGGTTCAAAGGAGATCTCAGATTCGTCCTCTGTGGGAACCGCAAGATAACATGGTGAAGACCCACTAATCACAGTGTAATTACTGTAAGTGGAGGCACTTTATGCGCACATGCGTGGCGATTATCCTCTAAATGGCAGCTTACCTGCTTGGTAGTCATACAGAGCTCGGACACACATTTGCCGCTCAGCTAAAACCTGAAGTGGAGAGGAAAAGGGAGTAGGATAAATGCTGCAATCATGAAACACACACGTCACAGAAGACAGAAAATTGAATCACTTTCATGGAAACTTTCTTCATATGAACTTTAATTTGAAAAGATAAGGCTGGCATTGTAATTATTATTATGGTCAAAAAAGCTTACGAAAGGACCAAAACCATACATAATTTATCTTACTAACAAGTACTGCCTGTGTAGCCAAAGCTGTATCTTATTCTTCTGCGCCATAAACCTCAATTGTTGTCCATAAACTATTAAAAACACTGAGCAACACCTTTATCCTGGGTGTCATGTTTTTTAATTACTATGAACATGTGCATTGCATTTGTTTTAAATCCCACATACACTGCTGTAAATGCCCAAAAAAACTCTTTATTTTCCGTGAGAAACTTAATTAGTGTAGTGGACAAATACGACAAATACAACAATCACAGACTGTCATGGCCATGATTGGTTAATCATTGTGTGCAGCCATGATACATGCAATATATACCGAGTTCACATACAAATTAAGATACAAAGCTGATAAAAACAACAACAAATGTGCAACAGTGCTACTGTGCTTTAGTGCTGATGTTCATGTACGTGTGTGTGTGTGTGTGTGTGAGTGTGTGTGTGTGGGTGTTCAATAGATAGATAGAGTTAGTTAGTTAGTGTAAGCTCCTAACAAATGCACTATATACACTCCTGTCTGAGTAAAATTTCCTGAAAACCAACTGATTTAGAAAATTACAGAGGCTTTCTAAAAATGAAATAATATGTTTGTGACCCATTTTTTCATTAGAGACACACTAACACATTGTTGGTTCTGGTCAATGGTTTAATTAAGAACAGATTTCTATTCTTGGACTACAGGCTTTGTGCAACACACTGTACTGGTACAATATACCTCTTGTCCATTTTCTGAGATCTCCTGTTCCTTATCCTCAATGACGTCATCCTCCGCTGCCATGCCATGAAGATCGTAGCATACAGCCAGTTCCGGTGAGCTGAGTTCTGTGTCAGATGGACTCAAAGATCGCTCTGAGGAAGACCAGTGGGAAAAGCATTCATCACAGGCCAACCAGCACAGAGAATTAATATAGAAATGTATAATCCATGTATAATCCTACATGGTATAAAATTGTTTAAACTGGTTTGTTGCCAAACCTATGCCATTCTGTTCCTGTGTGTCCTCTCCATTTGTGATGCCATTTGTTGACAGGATGACAGTCTCATGTTTGATTTCTTGACAAATTGGTCCGGCATCTGAAATAATGACTTTGTTGTAATATTTTGCCATTTTGTAACATATTAGTGTTATTAATAATTATAATAATGTATTTTTAACTTTTAGAGAGCTACAGTACATCATTTAAAAATACACTGTTTGTGACAGTGTAACAATACTACTACAAAACTGTAAGTCAAGTCCAAAAAACAGGATACAAGAACAAGATGGCTACCTGTGACTGTTGACTCTTCCTCTTTTTCCAATACCTCAGCAGACTCAGCAGGGGCCTGACTGTCTTCTGATTGGTCATTCTCTTCTCCATCTTCCTTTGCCTCCTCTTCCTCCCATACCACTTCCACTGGCTGCTCCATTGATGCAGGCTCAGCATCTTGTTTTAATCCCTCCTTCTTTTCCTCCTTGTCCTTTTCCTGCTCCTCATTCTTTTCCTCCTCCTCTTGCTCCTCCTTGTCCTTCTCCTGCTCCTCATTCTTTTCCTCCTCCTCTTGCTCCTCCTTGTCCTTCTCCTGCTCCTTCTGCTCCCCCTGCTCCTCCTGCTCTTCCTCCTTTTCCTCCTCCTCTTGTTCCTCTTTGTACTTCTCCTGCTCCTCCTGCTCCTCCTCCTTTTCCTCTTCCTCCTCTCGCTTCTGCTCCTCTGCTTCAATCTGGACTGGTTCTGTGATGACAGCACACAGCTGTGGTTGTCTTTCAGCCACATCTTCCTCGTGCTCCTCCACATCCTCTTCCTCATCCTCCTCCACCAGTACAGCCTGTACTTTGTAGCCAATGTCTGAGACCAGCTCAGTGTGCACATGAGTGGCTGTGTTGAGGTCTGTTGATTGAAAAATTATAGAATTAAAAACACAACAGTGCAATCGATAAGCTTACATGTTGTAAATGTGCAGATGAAGACATTGTATGTCTAGGGTACAAAAACTAAACTATAAAGAATGCAAAAGCCTGCTTCTCTGGGTGCACATTACAGTTACACTTGGCATGACAAAGAGTCTATGTGGTTACTATAGGAATATTTAATTGTGACTGGACTGTAAAAATATTCTGAGCTCTGTCATTTCAACAGGCCACTGATTCATAGTGCCTGGCCTGCTTTACACAGTCTGGGGTATGTGGTGTGGTTTTTGGCAGAAGCATCTAAGTCAATTTAAACTGTAATAAAAATGTTTAACAACCACTATTTAATGTCTGACAGTTAATGTCTTTGGCAAACAAATGAGCAATAATTGTGGTAATATGCTCTTCTTCACATTGCACCATCACAGTGAACAGGCACTACTTTGAAGATTAATTAAAAAAAGGAAAAATATGACAACATTGTATAATCAGATCCCAATACAATTATTTGTGTCCTGTTCCACCATACCTGTGTCTGGCTGTGGTCTCTCTGGAAGAGGAGCTGTTGGTGCCTGTGGAGCTGAAACTGGCTCGAAGCAGAAAGCTGAGTGCTCTGGCTGTGTTGGGGTATTTGGGGGAGAGTCAGGTAGGGCCTCTTGATGTGACTGAGGAGGGTTTCTTTTTACTGTACTGGTAGACAAGGAAGCCAAAAGGCTAGGGGAGGCCGGAGGTGCAGAAGGTTCTGTGGGTGATTGGGGCTTGGGCTCAACAACAGCCTGAACTTGGTTGTTAGTTTGTGGCACACTTGGCAGGCCTGAGACTGGAGGGGTAGGGCGCAAAGGTGATGTGGGTGGTGACATGGGGGCTCTGGGCCTTTGTGGAGAGGTGACAGGCCGGAAGTCAGGGCTTGTGGGGGGAGACATGGCACGGTAGATGGGGGAGGGAGGAGCACGGGAGAAGGGGGAGACCAAGGGAGAACTGCGAGGGGAGGATGCCGTGCTCTCTTCTGCTTTAGAGAAGATGAAGGCTGTGTCTGTCAGGCTGCGCTGGTATCGTCTGAACGGTTTGCCTAGAGAGAAAGAAAACAGTCTGTGAGTCGTGAAACTGAAAGAATACACACTGTACCTCCAAAAACTTCCAACATCTGGGCCTTCAAGTAAACACATGGTAGCATCACTCTGTTCAAGCTCCCGCACAGTACATACCAGAGCGGGAGGATCCAGGGCTGGTGGGACTTTGTGATGATGATGATGAAAGCTGCCTGAAGAACTCCCTAGGGTTCATCGAGCGTTGGGACACTAATGCTGCTGCCTCCTGCAGGTCAAGTAACGTACAGTATGCACAAGAAATTGAGATGATTAAACAGACTTAGCTAGTTACATTTTTGGAGCTAATCCAATATTAGCCATTAAGTTTATATAATGTTCACTTACTGCTGCTTTCTCTATGGATTCACTCCTTCTAAGACGAGCCCTCATATGTTCCTCATGCTCCCTCTGCTGCTGCTCCTGTAGGTGAAAACACAGTAATAATCATATTTACACATGCTTTAAATATCTTAAAAGCAGCTCACACAGCACTTGAGACTTATGAAACTTGAGTGTTTTGACATTTAGCCCTAATTAATGATACAGACATTAGTGCTCATTCCAAATATGGCAACCACCAGTCACTGCTGACACAAAGCAATACCTTGCATGTACTTTTAGTCTTTTGGACATCCCTGACATCTGCAAACCCCTTACTACACACACCCTCACCTCTCACAAATATAAATATACTGTAAGCAGTCTACACTCATAATACCCAAGCTCAGCTTAGCAAACATACAGCTCATCTCCAAAACAAGACAAGACATTTTTCTCTTATTCTTGTTTATAGTAACATCTGGTGTGATAGCTAATATTTCAAAACACATCATATGTATTGTATTGTCACATTTTAAACGTGGTAGCCACAACCGAGGAGTGTTATATTCAACATACTCTATAACTGCATGTCAAAATGCCAATAAGTCTGTCATGTCTTGTTATTTTAAGCCCTTTATATGCATAGCAACCATTCACAGACTTTGACAAGGATTCAGTGACAGGTTAAGTTGTTTGTTTTCAGATGTAAAATTGAAAATCCCTTAAATATCTTACTATAAACAGAATGATCAGCAGTGGATTAATAGTCATCTTTCCCTGTAAACTTAAATCAGCCTACTGTTGACTTTGTTCATGTAGCAGTAAATGCATTCTTCTCTAGACATCAGCAAATGTTGTGGCCGACAAGAGAGGCCCTTGCGGGTATAATATAGTACTGTCCTCAGAAACAATTACAGTTTTAGAATCAGACCTAACACAGCCCAAGGTCAATCGGTCCTTTCTCACAACTCTCAGCTTCATAGTTTCTGTCTTTACTCCTGTAATGTGAGTGGTCAGTTGTACACACTTGGGAAAAATGTGTCCTTTTCTGAAGTTCACATGAAACTTTGGTAACAATTATTCAGGATGGGCTGCTTCTACACCCAATGACACTTTTTGGCATTATCACAATGACTTCAAGTAAATTATTCAGTATTGAGTATGTTTCTTCAGTATGGGTAGCAGTTTCTGTCACTGATACAGTAGATAATGTAGATGTGAGAAGCACCAAGCTACAGATTATTAATATACTGTATTTCCTGGACAACAGAAAGGGACCGAGCTTTACTGTAATTTTCTGGGAAAGGTTGCTTTTATCTGGTTTATCATGTCTCAAATTTTGAATTACATTCCCTGTTTTTAGAATAGTAAGTGACAGTTATTTGATTAATCACAACCCTAGAGGATGTAGCCAATCTGGGGTAATTTAAAAACCAGTGGTTTGCATGTTATTCAAGCACATTTTGTATTACTGCCAAACATTTTCCAAATCATACCGTAATTGATTTCTTACCTTTTAGGCGGCCATTGGTTTCTGTTAATTTCAGTCTAGTGACTCACTTTGCAGGGACTTGAAAGTTCATTGGGATAGGTAATCCATCACAATGAAGCTAAGTGAAGCTATGATCACGTGCCAGTTGAAAAAAGAGACTGATTTGAAAGATGTCTGTTAAGTAGACTTAGACATCTGGAAAATGAGAGTTCACTGTTGGTTAACAACCTTTCTTACATTACATTACATTCATTTTAATTTAAATTTACAAACACATTAAACTACCATTATCATGATTAAGGTACAACCCTCTCTACCACCTGAGCTATAGCTGACCCATCTTTTAATGTGAGTCATGTTTGTTTATTATTTGTCTGTGTTTTATTTTTGACCACATGTGGGGCCAGTTAGATGGGTTACAAAGACAGATGAATAGAAGTAGTAGTCAAACTTCATATACGCGTTTAAATTCATCCATTGCACAAAGCTTCTTGACCATCTGACTTAAAGTCCCCCTCCAGTTTTTTCCAGTTCCTACAGTTGGATGTTTAAGCTTCACTGTGCATAATGAAGCACGTGCTGTTCTGCTCCTTCAATAACTCTGCACATGGTGAATTATAAAATTGTTATACTCTCATTGCATTGTCAAACTTTTAAAACTTTGCAGACTTGTCAAATGTATATATTATTTTATCCTATGTTTAAATTTTATATTTAAATCTTTTAATGCTTTCTATGTTTTGTGTATTCTGGTATATTATTTCTATTGTATATTTTATAGATCCTCACTTTATATCTTATTATATTCATGCAGTATGCTATGTTTTACACTCTATTTTGAGTTATTTGTTGTGTTTATTTTCTTGTGTGTAGAGAAGGGCCCTCTCTGGTCTTTCTCTCTTTGAAAGGGGATTTATGACTAGAATATTTTAGAATATTTTTCCTGCCTTTTATGCTTTTTAAGCCTTGACCAATTTTGTGTTTTTATGATTTTGTTTCTTTTCCGGTTTTTCAATCTATTAATGTGTCTATAAGAAAGAAATATGATGTCAGACATAAAACAGAAGTGAGTCAATTGAATTATTAATTAGTAATAGATTTATTTACATGAATATGTTCTATCTATCAGAGGGTCAGTGAGTTCAGGGCAGTCAAACCAAACTCCAAGGCCAAAGAGTCCATTTTGCACTAGGTAAAAACCATTTAAAAAGCATGGCTCTAACACTTTTGCTAAAAGGACATTTTATAAAAACTATGAAATTCTAGCAAGATACAGATATCTTTTTACTCACCCATCTTGATTTCTCTTTTCTGCGTAGTTCTTCTTGTTGCTCTGCCTGTTTTCTTCTGCAAGACAGAAAAAGAAATAAAATAGCAACATTTATTATTGTTATCCAAAAATCATTATCCAAAATACAGTGCATTTACTGTGTATGTGAATAGAACTCTGTTCTTCCAATCTATACAAAATATAACCACTGGAGGGCACTATTGACAGGAGACAGACGTTATTCCTACCTCTGCTCCTCAATCATCTGTAGCTTTTCGTTCATCTTTCTATCTCTTTCTTCTGCATCCCTCCGTTCCTTTAAAACTCTTTCTTTTTCAAGGCGGCGTCTCTCCTCTGCTGTTCTTCTCCGCTCCTCTTCTTTCCTCTCTTCCTCTTCACGCTGACACACACACAATGGGAAACAGTGAGAGAATATATTATACTTTAATTTCACTTTCAAACAAAAAATTCACCCCAATAGCTTTCCAAATGTAGATGGTAGTAAACATCAGGCTTAAAAACATTTTGGACACTCAAATGTGACCAAGTAGAGAGGAGAATACTTTGGCATACCTCTGCACGTGCCCAGAAGGAGTCTCTGTTTATTAGTCTTATCTCCATTGCGGCATTAGTTTTTCTGTAGTTTGTACCCTGTAAGAAAAACAAAAGAATATCGAATGCTTAAACTTTCCAATATTGCTTACAGGGGCATTTTTATATCACTGAACTATATTGTATAATTTTCAGTAAACTTAAAACCTTTTCAAATGTCATATTATTTCAATAATTTTAGGAGTAGGACTGAATAAACATACTGGAAGACTGATGCCACTGAGGATTTAACCTGCAAATCAATCTGTTACAATGTCTTTTGAAAGTCTCTGTCTCCATCTGATGGTCCGATGAGGTATTGCGGGAGACTCACCACTAATTCCTCCTTGTCCGCAGACCTGGAGCTCCTTCTCACCCACTGTGTAGGAGTATGTGCCTGGGCCTTGCTGAGCTCCATTCTTATGTTCTCCTCTGTCACATCCTCAACCTTCTCTGCACTAATGAACACGTGTGCTTCCTGAAACATGGAGGGCAGGGAATGAAAAATAGATGGCAAGTAGAGTAAAGCAGATGTGAATTTAATCCACCCTTACATGGTGTACTGTTGCCACACACACACACACAATCACACACAAGGCTAGAAATCCATACACAAGTACACACAGTCACGCTGGTGGTTTTCTCTTGGTCTGACTTGGAGTTATGCAAACTTGGAGCCAAACAGTTGTGCAACTGCTTCAGTTATAAGGATTGAGAGAGAACAAAAATACTCCCTGGCTTTAGTGTGAGGACAGGAATGCATTGGTTTGGATTGTTATAGATAGCAGAGGGGGAGATGGGAAAAATAGAAAATAGGGAGTGCAATAGGGAAAGTGAGAAGAAGAGGGTGTAAAAGCATGGCTCTTTGCAAAAAGGTAGAAAAAAACATTTGCTCAATACCTGGTAGTCAAGCTTAAGGGAGATTCAGAAATATGAAAATAGACAGATCATATTCAACCACAGACCAAAACATATTTTTCCACTGCTGCGATTTCTATGGGATGGATAGGTGTTAAATGTGGGCTGAACTTGTATACTGTACAGGCATTTGTATGTGGCCAGGACGTCAGCATAATTTCCATGGAGAGTAAGTTCTGGTTTGTTGATGGAGGGCCAGGTCTGTCAGCCTCCAACAGGAAACCACAGCTTTATCTGAGTGACAACGCTGACACTGACACTGAACAGAGCATTCAATGTGCCCTATAATACATGTCAGTACAGTGTATAATCCATATCACTCTAGTTGTCACTGCCAACTGCACACACACAGAGCAGACAAGCAGTCCACAGTGCTGCCAGGGATGCTGGGAAAATCATGGAAACAGACAGAACCACAATCTACAGGAAAAGCTCTCAGTAGCATAGTGCACTGTTCAGTTCTGCAAGTGCAGAAAATCACTATGTTTGCCCAATACTGACACCACCGCTGCATCCACATGCAGTGGAATTCATTAAGAACAAGAAAAAGTGCCAAGATTAGCAATAGTATCACTCGTCCTCAAAATAAATGTGCTCACTGTACTTCATGGTAGTTCATATGAAAATGGCAAATGGATATTATTAACACGCACAGTTCAGACACCTGTATGAAGGTGACTTTAGCAGACTGACAAACTAACATAAAACAGATAATAGCTCACACCTTTTTCGTAACAAAACATGGCTGAGAGTCATCAACATAAACTCTTTTTTTCCCTTATGTTTTAACATGTAAGCCAGTGTGTTAAATAAATCCCCATCCTCTCAGTCTCACACCTTCCCTTCATTGTTCTTTTCCCTCTTATTTTCAACCTGTTTCAACCCCATAAGATGTTTTGGTGTACATGTAATGGGTTCACAAGTGCCAAACAGAAAGCTTTAGTCTTTTATTTGTTGTATTTGAGTTCACAAATAGCTTCAGTACTAAGCTGCTCTATTTAGGCAAATGTGTCAAAATCCCCCCTATCCATGCGCTAGATATTTTCATAACAGCCAAGTGGGATATGGCATGTGAAGCAACCATCTTCTGAGGATGCTTGGCATTGATGACCTTGGCAACGAAAAACTGGCTATGGGTATACGAATATAACCTCTCTGGAAGGAAAAGGAGCCCAAGGAAAGGTGATGTGACAGGTCGAGAGTTACAGTACCAGCTTGATATAATTGTGCTCAACTCTGCACAGACTGTCTGCTCTGGAACCAAACTGCAACTCATACAGTCTCTCTCTTACTCAGGAGTTGTTCAAACTGTGAGAGGCAGTAGGTGGATATAGTCAAGTGTCCCCAGATGCATTATGACCCAGTTGACTGATGGGTACTCTTGATAAATGGGATTATTTGGATGTAGAATCTGAATTTAGATTTTGTATTTACATTCTTAGCTTAACCATTGCTGTTTTGAAAATGTTTACTTTTCTTCAAATGGAAAAAAAGAAGGTACCTTGATTCATGAACAGCAAGATGAAATTCAATAATACATTCATAGTGTATTATGTTGCTAAGAAAATATATTTGCATTTGCATTTGTAATGAAAGCCCCTCAGTTGGAATATGACAGAAGGAGTAATAGGGGGCTTTTCTGGTTGACATGAAATGAAAGCTTCTGTTCCCAAGTTTGTGTCAGGGCGAGATGACAGATTTGAATGATCTAAAGTGCTTCAGGGTTTAGTCCCTTGACCCGATCATGTTGCTTTATTCCTTATTTACAATAGAATAGTGTTCTTTGTTGCAATCCAAATCTCCTGCTCCACCTTAAAAGACATTGGGCTTGTGCCAGGCTGTCATGTGGCCAAATATGGGTTGTAATATGTTTGATGAATTAAAGATGGATTTTGTTAAAAAAAAAAAAAAGTTAGAAAAAATTCAACCTTTTTTATGTCTTCATTTCCATTTCTTACATATGACAACTGTATATCAGATACTTTTACATCTACCTTCTGAACCCCTCCAGCATATCACTCACAGTATCAACTAATCTAATGCCCCTACACACAACACACACACACACATACACACACACACACAGCCTTTTTGACTTAACTTTAATCTCCTATTATTTCAAGGGAAATGTAGAACAATGGAAACATCTGGACCCTATTCATATTTTAGCAATGCCACACCGGAGTACAGTATGTAACATACCCAAATCTGCTGCTGCAGACTCGCCTTGACAAAACCCCCTCACTGCCAGCTGGGACATGCAGCATAGCAAGCCAGAAAGACAGAGACAAAGTGAAAAAAAGTAGGAAAGAAAGAAGGAAGAAACAAATAACAATCTAAAGTGCCAAGTGAAATTCTAACTGTATCAAAGACAATGAAAGCCAATATTCTAAGAATACAAGTAAATTGAGCCCAGGCTGCAGCTCGGCATCACGCCAAAGCGTCTAACACACCTGCCAGTCCATGGTGGCAGTGTCTTGTTTTTCCTTGCCTAGGCGTGAAAACACTCTTCCATTGCTCCCATCATTAACGCCCCCTGCTGGTACTGCACCTTCATACACTCATGTACTTTTCACACCTAGGCGAGGCAAAATGTGACACTGACAGTATCCTTCAGTGGATCGACGGGTGTATTACACACATAGGCATGATGCTGGCCTATGTCGATTATCTCAGTAGTTTTGTTATCGCAAGTCAGATAGGATTTTAGCTCAGAGTCAGGGTTGTTTAGGGCTGTGGCATCTGTTTATTTTGTGGACAACAGTAAATTGACAAACAATAGTTTTTTTTGTCCAACCTACAGTTTCTTAGAGATTCTTTTTTGCTGATAGACTAATCGATGAATTGGCTATTAATTAATAAGTCAACATTATTTTGCCACTTGGTTTTAATGGATTAGACACAGGATCAATGTATGAAACATGCAATAGAGGTGATTTGGTGCTTGTTAAGGTCTTCAAGTATAAACACTGGTATCAGTTTGTATAAATATTCAGTTCCATACTGTGTCACTTAATTTTTGCCAGGTGGCTATGAAATCCCACAATCCTGGGTAACTAAAGATAAATAGAAACTATAAAACACACCAGTTTGAGTAATCGTTTTTTAAAGAATTTATCACACACCAACCCCAGATGATTTCCCAGACAGAGGTATGACGCAGACTGCTGTGCTGTTTTACAAGCTTCCCGTGATGTTTAAATCATTCTTTTCCAGCATATGAAGTCTTCAAAAATGTCTGTTCATGGACAATGTACATGTTGGGAAAGGTGACTAAAGACGATTACATGGCCAAGTGTGCTGGCAAAGCTAGAATGAACAGAAGACGGAATAGCACAGTTATGTATCATCACCATAGTCTTTAGGTCAGGATATACAAATGCAATCCATATGCTTTACTAATCAATACAAATTTGAACTGCTGAGCAATGGAAAATCAAACTTAAATTTAATTTCCAATTCTTACTGTCAGACTGTTCAGTCCTTATTTAAAATAAATTGTTTATGTTCCCTGTTTTGTAATGTTCACAGAGAAGTGGGTTAGCAGTCACAGTAGTGACCACAGGTTAATTTCATTGTCATGATGCAGGTCTGGCCGTGAAATGTGTGTTTGCTGAGGTTAAAGGTCACAATTCTCTCACAATTACAGATGGAGATACGATTTTCTTTACTCCATGCCATATTGACCATGTAAATGTTTCTCTACAATTTTGGAATCCCACATGAAAAATGTCCAGAGGCCCAAGGGTGCTCACACACACACACAGTCTCATAGAGGGGTTAGGGGCTTTCATACAGTGGCTCACAGAATCCGAGAATCGACATTCACTGTTTAAAAAAAAGACAAAAAACAACAAACATTCCACAGATTCCTTCTGCAGTTGACTGGGTGATGCCTTTATATGGAAACTAGTAAACCTAGGGGTCAGCTGAACCTCTCCAAGTTAGATTGAAACTAAATAATCACAATTTGAGGGGCACAGATGGAGAGGAGAAGTTGCAGCATGGTGATGGATAGAGTGTCTCATATACTGAACACATATTTTCAAAAATACACACTTGCACCTGAATCATAAAAATACACTGACAGTTTTTATTCTCTATTCGCTCTACTTCCTGTCTCACCTATCACCACTTGAGTTTCACTCAAACCTAGCTATTCTCCCCCGGTAGCAATACGGCAGACAGACCAGTCTAACACAGGACACTGCAATAGAACAGGAAGTGGACTGAGGACAGGAAACTCTCAAAACAATACAAAGTAAACTACTGTGTGTAAATATAGAGTTTGGGAGCGCAAAGTCTAGAGTCCAAGGATAAAGAAAATAGAACAGGACACAACATATTCTCTATAGCAGGGATCTATAGCTGTTATTATGTTTACAGTGTTTTTATGTACTCTACAGCTTCTGTCCCTCTTCAATGTGAAAACTGTCACAGCTTAAATAAAGCACAGTTTAGTGCGGAAACCAAATTAAAAGACTACTGGATGAAGTTCATATTAGCACGTGCCAGTTCCAAAGGTTAGTGTTAAGTGAATAAGCACATCTTGATCTACTGTACCTTGAAGAAGTTTTTGATGGCTGGAATGTGGCTGGCACATTCTGTCCTTCGGTAGTCCTCCACATGTTGGCCGACCTGCAGGCAAACACAGGATGTAGACACTTACATTCATATCATACCTCTCTCGGAGGAGACTAAAAAAAGAGGAGGAAGAGAGGCTGAGGAACAATGGGATTCACATTTCTGTAGTTGAGTCTAATCCGTGTTTCATAAAATAGATAATTTGGTGTTGACTCGCTGAAAACATTAAAGCTCAAATATTAAGTTATTATGAGGTATATTTACAGCATATCATCATAGAATGCAGCTTTATCTTGTGTGGTCTATGTCCGACAGAAGCTTCATCATAAACTGACATTTTTATCCAGTTTTAAGCCATAATTGAGTGCAGACAGCAACATTGTAAACCCCAGCATCTGTTTCTTGGACTCATTTATGACCAGGCATATGTGTATATACTATATCTGTCTTTCTATGATTATGCATGAGCTTTTATCTATGCTGTGGAAAAGGTGGGTTTTCAACCAATCTGGGCACTGGCAATCTGCCTGTTTAACGCCTTTAAATGATCAGATATGGACCCCAATGATCATTTGAGGGCTATTGCACATTCTGCATGCCCTGTGATTCATAAGGTTTTGTAATACAATTACGTAATAACACATTCTCACACGCATTTTCCCACATGTCAGATGCCAAATAAGCCTGTGTCAAAACAGGACCATACAATGTGAATAAGCCAAGTGGCTTAGGATTTTCTCCAATGACTTTGCCTTATCTAAACGAATGCAAACCTTTGTGTGTGTGTGTACCTGCCATTATCATAAGTATGTGCAAAGCATGTATGTGTGTTTTGGTAATTTATGCTGGTATGTGTGTTTCTTTAACATAAGCTCATGCTTACATGAGCTAAGCCCCATGAGCCTGTCTGCCACTCACCCAGCTGATCATAGCAATCCGGGGGGCTCCTGTCTCCATACTTCCCACTTTGCACAGTCCATATTGAGGCTTGGAGATGTGAAACTTCCCTGCCAGCTCTGCCACACCACCCGCTGTTAGAAAAGAGACAAGAGATTGGGAGGAAATTGAGGAGGAAAACAGAAAATGGAGACAAAAATATGCTACAGTTTTTATCAGCAGGAAATTTTAAGAACGTTCTATATTATTCTCTCAATACAAGAGGCATATGACAGTCCACCTTACCTCCTGAGTCAGCCAGTTTGAGCTTGTTGGTAATTCCATCATATGCGAATATTGCCCTGTGGACATACAGACACACAGAAAGGTCAGCTGCTGAGAAATGTGGATTATAAAGATACGTTAAACTTGTAATGTCTTTAGTGTTGGAAAAAAATTAAACAAAAGACAGGTTAATTTTCTACTAGACTAGACGATTACTTGTTTGATTTTTGTATGCCCAAGAGTAAAGGATCATCCAATTTTCATATCCAAGCATGTAGACAGCTGGGTACACCATGTGTTCAGTCTTTCATTGTGGGGGACACACACAGACACGCACACATGCATAGCCAGATGTTTTACTGCACATACTTGTCTAAACCGTAAAAAGCTTCCCTACAGTGCGAAGCATCTCTACAATGCACCAACAAAAATGAATTCTCTTCAACTGTGACACATGCACTTGTTCACTTCTTTCTATCTCCCCTCCTGCCCTTGTTTCCCAGAGGCCTTTAAAGTACATGTGTAAAACAGAAAGGCACTCAGCAGCACAATAACCTTCATTCATAGTGCTCCTGAATGTGAAATAAATGCAGCCAGCGCTGTTCACAGCGACAGGGTTTTTGACATTTTGCAGGTGAAAACCTGTCCTACCGCACCCTTCAGTCAGTCAAACTGCAGGTCACTGTGGCAACTCAACAACATGATGTGTTTCCATGAGACCACTGAGATACAACTCTACTGCTGAACAAACTAAGTGCAGACCGATTGTTTAGAGATGGATTTCAGTACATATCAGTATATGTTAGCTTTGTTGCAGAACCTCCAAGGCAGAGATGTGTGACCGCATGATCAACCCAAAAGAAACAAACCAAAAGATAAATGGGATTCTTACTTTGCTACTTATTGGGCTACGCATCTTCATGGCTGTTGTCTACTCGACTAGTTTAGAGTCCAAAATGATTCCCATACGTGATTGGACATGACATGCTTCTAACATAATTCTGATTCATGTGTGTGTTTGAAGCACAACTGGGGGTAAATGTGTTTCTGAGTATAGGTCACTTTACGAGGTTGCCTGCAGACAGAAGAACTGTCCAAGCTTTAAAGGACTGTGCATGTGTCTCTGTGTGCACACATATGTGCACGTGTCTGTGTCTGCCTGTGTGTCTGTGTAAATTTCTCTCTGTAGGACTCCTGGGGATGTGTCAATAACATCTGGAGCTGGGTAGCGAGAGCATAAGGCCATGAGCAGCTATTACAATGGGCCAAAGGTGAATGGTCTGTGTGTGTGTTTGTCGATGTGTGTTGAGAGTAGGGAGTGAGTAAGAGACAGTGAGAATGAGACCCAGAGACACAGAGAAAAAGAGAAAGTATTAGTTTAAAATATTTTAGATTACTTTTAAAAAAATCTACAGTAAAAACAGCAGCGGTTTGGCATAGAGGCTGCCAACAAGCCAGCTAACTCCATCTCTGAATCACTCTGTTATTTTTTCCTGATACAACAAGTCTCTGTGTGTCCAAAGAGAACAAAGAGCGACAAAAGTCAGTCAGTATGTGTGTGTGAGTGTGCTGAGGAGACAATAACCATATTGTACGCCCTATTGAGCAAGCTGCATGTTGGCCCGGCATGTGTGAGGAGGCAGGCTGACACTGCTCTTTCATTTTCTTATTCACTGATAATGCTGACAAGTGTTTACTGTATATTGATCTTGTCATCAAGCAAAACCAAGTATTATTAAATAAGATTTTGTTCACAATTCGTTGAAACCTTCTCTGGGGCTCCCCAGCATAACATGAGCCTTGTGTCACCCAGATCATTCATATATCTTTTCAGGGATTAGTCTTAGAACAATAACTAATAGAAAAAACACACTCCACTCCCTCATTAGCTTTACCAGCATCCAGAGTTTAGACACCAATCCAGATTTACTGATCCTTGGTCCATAAGACATTCCTAAAGGTCACCATTCACAAGCAGTCAAGGTCAAAGGTCATTGTGCCTCTGAAGGAGTCTTAATTGCATGTGCAAATTCTCCACCCACAGGGAACAGGCTTGCACACGAGGATACACTGTGCTGTAGGAGACTCTTTGTTCTGCCAGAGCTTTTGCTTAGATGGAGTTTGGAAAGATCCTATTTTCAAGCATTTTTCTCCTCAGGACTTTACTTAATCCCTGTCTTGGATACTAACAAGGCCAACAGGTTTACACATGCAATGATTTACAAAAGCAACCAAAATCAGAAATGGTTAAAATCTATTAAATCTGTGTTAGAGGAGCACACATAGGGTCCGGACCTGACCCCTTTAATAAACTTGATTACGCTAAAGTATTTGGAAGATCCATCTCTCTCCTCTTGTCTGCCTTAAGGAAGAGCACATATCTCCAAAATGAACTGGCACAATAAAGTTTATTGAGGGGATCAAAATACCATCCTGAACTTTTTTTTTTACTTTTTTTGAATCTCATTTTAAGGACTGTTCATTCCTGCGATGGTTTTATGAAAAAGATTATCCACATGGTTGAAATTTAAATGAAATCTGCTATTACAGTATTTCTTTGGTTCAGTGAATACGCCACAGGATATAATACATTCTCGTTGCTGACATGAAATGAATGGATTATCTTTTGATGAGAAGGGCTGCAAAAGTTCCCAGTTCTGGATGTTAGATGTTTTTTAAACTCCGCTTCTACTACACTGTTATTTAGTGTAATAGAGGCTAATGTCAAACCCTGTGGTAAACCACTGATTGATAATCTGTACATGCCAGCAGTTTGGTGTATTGAGTGTGGTTCAGTTCAGTTCCCCCTCTATATTAATTGTGCAGACGGTTAGGGTTCAAGCTCACATTACAAGTGTATTCCCTGCTGAAGTGTTTTCGAGCAAAACAGTGAATCCAAAGCAGTTTTTACACTATTCTATAGCTGACCCATGGTATGCCACAGCTAAGGAAGCTTACTGGATGACAACTGGATGTCTTTTACTCTCTCTCTTTTTATCTGCCCCACTGGATTAGCTCTGTAATGCAGTTGTAGTAGCAGCCATTAAACTGTTGTAGTAAAAAAATAAAACTTTCTTAACTAACAGAGAAGTAGACCCCATTCCTTCACACAAGTAGGTTTCTTGAGAGCTACACTGACTGATGAGAAAAACAGACTCTCTTATGTCTTTACTCCAGCCCACCTCCAAACTCAGCCAGCTATGACCTCAGCTCTGAGAGAGGGAGGGACAGAGGGTGGAGAAGAGAAGAGAAGAGAAGAGAAGAGAAGAGAAGAGAAGAGAAGAGAAGAGAAGAGACATTTATATATGTAGAGAAAGAGGCCATCATTAAGGGGAGTGAGGGGCATGAAAAGGGGAGAGGGTGAGTCAAAGAGAAGGAAAAACAATGATGGCATGATCTGAAACAGCAACTTTTTAAAGTAATGAACAATGAGAAATCTGTGCATCATTACCAAAGCCAGCCACTTAATGCAGCTATGAAACAAATAAACAGCCATTTATTATGTATACAAAGACAAAGGCATATGTAAAGTATATAATCACAGACATGCACACTCAAACACAAGCACATGCGCACACAGTATACTATAAGCTTCAGCCAGTAACAATAGTGATGGTTTGTTTTGGACTACTAGAGAATCTGTAATACCTCCAAACATGCAGCACTCTACCATTTCAAAATGAACATAACAGAAGCAGATGGTGAGCTGTGCTGGATAAGGCCTTGTTTTCACTTATCCAGGCATTTCACTACACCAGCCTAAACTGTGAACCATCTCAGTGTGGTAATATGTGGGAAATACTTAAACACAATGTACACACTTCTCTTCTATCAACATTTCTAAAGAGACTTAGGGAGATTCTCTTCCCCTGTAATCTCTCTTGCAATTTTGTTTTGATGCTCTTAGGGACTGCATTTCACTTTACTTGTGCGTTGTTATAAAGTAAGAAAATATGAATGAGATATGAGAACATATTTTGGGCCCCAGAACCAATAACCATTTCTCATATTCCTTGTTCACTTAACCATCTCTACTCTCTCCATATATTCTGTTGATATCTCACCATCATTACTACTCTAAATTCATTATTCTGACCCCCGTCTCCTACAACACATATTTCTTTCCCTCCTACTTTAAATCCTGTAGCACAACATACCTCTTTCACAAACTGAAGCAATATCTCATCCTCATCTTTTCTCCCCCGACTCTCTACTTCCTACCCTCTGTGTCTCCCTGACAGGAAGATCATGTGGGCTCAGAGGTCATTTATTCATTCCATCTTTGCCAGTGGGGGAGATATGAGAGATTTGTGGTTATGCACACTGTTGCGATATGATAAACTGCGCATGAAGAGAAAGATATGAGAAAATGGATGAGAGGCTGGGAGCTCCCAATAGATTTCACTGCCCAGATTAAGCTCTCCATCAGATCATTCATCTGCTTCTTTTTCTCTTGCTCTTCCCCTTCCACATATTACACACACATCCCCAGTGGTCCCACCAACTCTCATGAAACATTTGTCAAGACCTGTGATTTTAACATTGCTTCTTTTGAATATGTATTTCATGCTCTACCCTCTATCAGGGGTGTATTTTCATTACATCTACCTTTCCACAAGCTTCTTTCTGTTCATTTCATTTTACATCATGTGTTTTTACTCCCTTCCCCCCTCAGCCGCCCAACTCCTTGCTCTTGGCTCAAAGCTGACCTGGGCTTCCAGTGCTATTTTTAGCCTGTCTCCCTGTCTACCTCTCTGTCTGTGTCGGAGCGGGGAACTCAGAGACGTCCCCACAGCACACAGCGCTCATTTCCTCTCGCCAAACATGGGCAAAAAAGTCCAGCCAGACTCCACTGCTGAATAAGTCAGCCCCCCCACCCCCTGTCCGGCATGTTACTCATATAATGTCCATGCGGCGACCCCAGTGGTACACGCATTCCTCTGTCCGTCTGGACAGCAGAGAGATGTGGAGGTTTATTGAGAAATGTGAGTAAGAGAGAGGAAGTGACAGAATGAGAGGCTAACGGAGCATTAAGAGGAGGAGAATTAGAAAAAGGAGAGAATAGCATTACATTTTTCTGGCTTGGTGAGGCCTACAGAGTGGTACAGTGTGCTCTAAGTAAATGCATCACTGTTAACATCATGACTGAAATATGTGGCATGGTAAACCACATGCACAAGATGTTGCTGTATGCACACTTAGATAAAGAAAGGTTTTTAGGTTTTGCATTGTTTTGGTAAAAAAAAAAAAAAAACCTACACAAGGTATGAAGACTGTCCAACATCATCCACAATCCCCAGTACTTACAACATCAGTGACTCAGTCAGTCTTTGGCCCTTCATTAGGTGATGAAATGTAAATGTCAAAATGATGTAGACTGCTGCTAAGGGGTGGTGTTTATGCGAACACGTCTCTGTGCTTATTAAATGTCTCACAACAGAGTTGACCCAGATCAACTCGGAGAAAGAGTGCCAGACAAAACAACAAAGTCAGAGCTAGGACGGAGCAAGGGAGAGAAAGGAGTCTCTTTAAAAGCAGGTAAGAAAAGATGAAAGTTGCAAAGATAACAGTTAATGGAAAAGCACACAAATATTCTTGGTCGTCATACTCATAGCTTGGTGCCTAGGATTCAGTCAGGTGCCCTGCAGAGAGTGGGCTGTAACCACTATAATCCCTCCAGACCAAGCAACCAGGCCCCTTAATAAGAGCTGCTGAGCAGGAGGGGATAGAAAAACAGCACCAAAGACTCCCAGAGGACAACTTCAAATTATTTTAGTGAAGTAATATGCCACAAATGAATGCAGCTTGGTTATTAATTGGATAGAGAAATGTAATTTACATCTGAATGTATTGTTCATTGGAAAACAATGTGCCCTGATACAGTCACAAGATATAGAGAAGACAAAGCAAAGACAATAGCTGAGGGGATGTTTGTGGATCCCCACAATAATGTGGGGTGAAGTCACACATAATCATCAAAACTTCAACCAGTATGTGGTTTATGAAGTAAGGTGTAATATCCCTTTGCTGTCATTTCAACTAAAGACAATACTTAACATGCCCTCTCCCACTGAGATGGGATTCAAGTAATATCCCATGAGAAGGGCAGTGTATAACAAAATAACTATTTGTGCTAAAAGCAGAAGCATATTTTTTATCATAAAACATATACTGTCTAACTTCAGTCCACCATATCGTGTCTGGTCTTTTCCACATGTATTATGGCATCAGAAATAATGCTGGCTCGGGGAAAGGCCTTATAAACCTCTGGCAGAGGTTCCACATTTGTGTTATGATGTGATGGTAATGCCTAGCACAGAAACCTTGATCCAATTACAAAACCATGCCAAGTCCCAATCAACAGCATTTGAACCAGCCAAACAGACTGTCAGGATATCCCACTGGACAGATACACACACTCACACACAAAGAGTTTGATTCAGTCAACGCTTCACTTTGAGTAAAGCCTAAAATTCGGTTTAATAAATTATAGCAGTGTTACTGTAGATGAGAGGCTTATATTATGTAATGATATAACATAAGGGACAATACATCTGTAAAACCCACTATACTTCAGTGACATTTCACCACAAAAAAACGTAATCCAGTATGCAGGAATCTTACCACAAAACAGAAACTTTGTTGAAAAGCTTCACCACAACCAACACAGATCAACACAAAGGCATTACTCATGGTATTCTGTCTTGTCGAAGTTTAGATTTCTTTTTTTTTTAAATATATTATAAAAAACTATTTTAATATAAAACAACCAATCGAGTAAACTTGCCAGGCTTCAGTGACTCCAGAGCAAACAAAGCAATGCAAAACTGCTTGCTTTGCATGTTTTAAATACTTTTGAAAACTTTGAAAGTCTGGCTGCAGGATGTTGAGACATTTTGGGGTGGAAATGTGACCCATGTTAGTCCAATGTCACAATCGTTTTGTTTTGTTTTGTATTAGTTTATTTTCTAAGGGTCTTCTCATCTTGTTTTAGCTATTCATGCAAAAACAAATTAAAAGGTTCAGTTTCTACATGCATTTTTTGAGTAAGACAACCATTTTTTGTTATATTTCTTGAAATTCTCTTTACATCCCAACAGAAATCAATAAATCAAACGCTCGGAAAAAAGCTGATAACCGCAGCTGTCGCAGGCCTGCAATAAGCCCATCCAATCATTTCATGCAGCCAAAATGTCCAGTTCCACCTAAACCTGGAACAGTTTCCACTGCTAAATAAAGCAAGAAAAGACAGGAGTTTAAAAAAAAAGAGGTGGATAAAGCAGGAGGTCAAACCACAGTCAACATCCCTGTGGCTTTTTAATAATTCCCAGGAACTGAGGGCCTGAAAAAATGTGCTATAATTGCTTAATTCCTGTTGGACAGATAATATCTGGTTTGTCTGTTTTGTGGAAATGTGTCATCTTTAACTGTGTATTATCTATGTACGGGAAATTAGGCAGTTGGATAGCGATGACAATGTTGCATTGTGCTCTTCTCCCCAGCGCTCTCTTGTGGAATCCCATAGCAGTAGTCAGGCACTGCACGTTCATATGTTTGGGGAGAAGCTTTGGAGGGAGGCCTGAAGGCTAGGGGTGGGAATTTTTTTTTTGGATACAGTTACACCCTTCCTTTAAAGTAACCTGTACTGCGTCACAATGAAAATATTTCTCCCAATTTTATTTTGCTGATGAAGGTGATGGTGGACAAATGCTTATACTGATATCAAATCATGTTTAACTCCCCTTTTACTGTAACGACAGCTATGCAAGTCAATTTCATGAATAAGTACTTGCTCAGATCCACCCAGTGAGTAACACTGACTGATATGTATAATATTTGACTGGGTGGAGGACACAACAGGCTCCCCTGGAGACTATTACAGACCACTGAAGCTATTTGGACTGGAGAGAATGGTAAATAGTAGGAGAAATGACAGAGGTGATGGAGAAGAAAATTATAAGAACAGAAAATGTAGCTGAAAATCAGGAAAACTGTGTTTAAAAAGAGTAAAGCAACAGAGTGCATACAATATCAGTCAGTGGGAGGTGAGGTAGTGAGGGGCAGAGAGAGAGGCTGCATGGAATGCTGACAGGAGGAGGGGAGGGAGGAAAATTTCAGTTCTCAGCTAAACGCGGAGCCAGAGAAGTTTAGAATATGACAAACTAAACAAATAAGTAATTAAATCACTGCCAAGGACCAGTGAGAGAAAACAGCCCTCTCTGTTCTAAGGCGGGTGGAAAAGAGCGGGGGATGGACAAAGAGAGAAAGAGAGACCAAAAGTGTGCTGCTGTATTGTAGATGTCAATTCAAAATGTCCCGCAACAATAAACGTGTAACAAATACACATAAAACACATAATTAAAACTTAGATGACACACCTGAGCAGTAGTGAACACTATGTGGTCAGGTGATGAACTGTGAGGCAGCGCATGGTGTAGTGGTGGATTGCGTGGACAACAGTTGGTCTAATGTTACAGCCATGAGTTAATCCACTGATAGCATTAACCAGTCACTGTGTAAATAGAGCTGCACATGTGCTAATTACTTGACCACCGCAGTTCTCTCTGTGTAATATAATCCACATCCCCAAGAAAGGCAAGTGTGTGTGTCAGTGTAGCTAGGTGTGTCTGTGTGTGTGTGTTTCAGCATATTTTGTCTCTAGCCAGAATGTGGGAGCAATATTTATTACCGTACCATGACAAGTCGTAATATTTTTCAAACCATGGACAGGCTGGAGCTTGGAGCAGCTCAGTCTTACTGGTTTTAAAGAGATTCACAGAAACTGCATCTTTCTTTTTTAAAGCTATAAGACATATATCAATTCAGCAAGAGGAAACAGTCTAGACCTCCCCTGTTGTTTGTTACATATGTAAGAATTGATAACAGATACGACAGGTATGTTTATGTATGTTGTTCTAACTCAACTCAGCCGTTCAAAGGAACAGTTAATATTCTTTAAAAATGTACTTACTATGTAGACTGGTGTGCATAGCTGCTGTATTTTTAATATAATGTTCCACTGGCAGTAGAGATTTTATTCTATATTACTGCATAAGGAAAGTAGGGCCCTTTGAATAAAACAAGTATGTAGACATTTTTTTCACATGCTGTGCAGAGACTTTTTTTTATTCAAACATGCAGCTAGAGTTAGGTAAAGCATTGTTAGTCTTGCCCAATGTTCTTGTTCTGAATACTTGTTAAGAAAAGATAGCATCACTGGGGGCTAAAAACATGAAGTTCAGTGTCATGAGGGTGTGTGCTTAAGATTGATGAGACACATGGAGAGGGCATACCAGAGAGAGGGATATATCCAGATTAGAGAAAAGTCACTCAAAGATAGGGTTCACACTGGGGAAAACGATGAAAAGCACTAGGGGGTGTATATAGGTATAAATGAGTAGGCTAAGAGGGGCACATTTAACAATGGCACACAATGGGAAACAGCCAGAGTGTATAGGAGGTTTCCAAGGGGGCAGAAGAGTATGTGATTATTGGGGGCAAGTGTCTTTAAGAGAGTATTAGAGGGGAATTGTCGTGGGTCTCTATGGGGTAAATTATTATGACTTACAGGGAGGAATAAGGTTTGTTAAGAGACCTAAAGAGGAGTGGACGGTAACATAATTTATTTTGCTGCACCTGACATGGGAAGAAATTAATGGAGTAGAGGGGAGAGGAAAGGAAAGGAGAGGAGAGGAGTCGTGATAAATCCTCTAAAATCGTGATCCACTGGGATCACTCTGGCATTTCCTGTGCATACTGTCCCACACTGCTACACTCACAGGAATGGCCTCCTCTGGTCTCTATATCACAGTTATTATGGGACCATTAAAAACATGATGGCATCTTATCTTCAACCATTTCCTTCAGTTAAACAAAGCCAACTCTCTCAAGTATCACATATCCACTTAGACCTCATTTGGCTGCCTCTCTTAATGCTTTGATCTCTCTCTCATTCCTCTTCAGCCCTCCACCTGTCCTCTCATCTTTCCCTTTTCTAAACTCTGTCACTCCCCCAACTTCAATCATTCACTGATGCTTTTCAACAACCTCTTGTCAAGACCACCCCGCTGAACTTGTCTTCAGTCACTGCAATTTTTTCTCTTTCCTCTCACATGCTGTTCTTTCTCATCTTGTTATTCCTCTATATTTCTTACCCAGTGTTCTTGCACATTCATTTGCACTCCCTTCCCAGCCTCCACAGTCCCTCTCCACTCATCTCCCCCGCTTCATTCAGTCTCTCTCAACAAACAACCTAGCTTTCCCACCAGGGTCGTCAGGACAACAGAGCCCCCCGACTCTCCTCATCCACCCACAACCCAATCCCACCACCAGCATGAGAACAAACAAGACAAGGAGAAAGGAAAGTGGAGTTCCCAATGAAGGCCTTACATCCAGTCAGACTTTGCTACAAGAAGCTAATAGTTAACCCTCAGACTGTCATGATTATAACCATGGTGCTCCTGTGTAACCGTGGTGAAGATGGAGCAATTGCTTAAGCAACTTTGCAAACACAGCTGATGATACCTCACAGTATCAGGAAAGCTATGGGAATGAGAGAAAGGGCTCCTTAGAGAATTGGTCCCGGTGTCTGTCTGTGTATATGTGTGCCTATGTATTTGCATGTGTCATTGTATAAAATATGTATGAGAGTGTCAGTGCCTGTGTCTGATGATCGCATAACTGTGTAATTAAGAGCAAAATAGCAATAAATATGTTATCATCCGTCAAAGGATTTGTGGGTGTCAGACAGTGCTTGTGTTGTGCTTGGCATGCTCACAAAAAGACGAGCCACAGCAACACAGAACATGAAAAGACGTTTCATTGCATCCTGGGTTACTCCTTTCACAACATTCATTCAGGCTCTTGCTAATTCAGATGCCAGAATTAGTAGATGGACTTAATAACATACTAATTTTCCTTAAGTAGTAGAGCATTTTCTACATGTCAAATATTTGATTTATTTCTGGAAATATGGCAATTCAACACACCTGTTATCTCTTTAACAGATTTATTCTCATTTGGCCTGACCATCTTCCCTATGAGTTAATTCTTTAGAAATTAAACAGCTGTGTGGGATCTACTCTGGAGGAGGTGGAAGCAACACAAGAGAACATTGTGCCTCACTATCTCCTGCTTCAGCACTTTGCAATCCAAGCATGGCTACAGCATTAAGATAGGTAGGCCAATCTCTTTTCTGCAATGCTAGTAAAGTCATGGTTTCACAGATTAGATCTTTGGCAAACTCTGCAGCTCAGACACATGTAAACATCAGCAGAATGATCTATTCCTATGATATCATATTGTTGCTCAGACATCCCCTAAAAAGTACCCCAGCTGGGTTTAGGAAACACACACACATACACACACACAATGTATTTGCCAGTGTTTGAAGAAACACTAAAATACAGATGTTTTCAGACAGCTATCTGACACACCCTTGGAAAAATCACACTCTGTCTGCTATACTCAAGGCCCATTAGTTAGATTAAACAAACAATTCACCCCAATCCAACTTCTATTTTTCATAGCAGTTGCATGAAAAATTCATCTGGTTTCACAAAGATACAGCCAAAGTTTTCCAGAAGAGTGTCTCAGACTTCAACTTGGACTGTAAACGGAAACAATAACGTATTTGTTGTGTTCACTGCTGTAGGCACAAAAAGGACACATTTCCAGTGGAAACAATGTGCAGAGGGCATCTGGATTAAACTGCTCTGAGGCACTTGAATGAACAAAAGGAGGACTTCACAGAAAGGTCAGGTGCAAGGACGATTGACAAAACACTTTAAGGAATATTCTTCATGATGATCTTTATATCTTTTTATTACAATAAAAACAGAGATGCCACACCTGGTGAATGCAATATATTTTCCAATGCAGCATCTCTTTTCTGTTAATAATCATTAAGTTGTTTCCAATAGAAACTTGACACTGAGAAGAATAACAGCACTGCAGTGCCACCAAGTCATGAAACATTAATTACCAACCTTTTGCCTCCTCTATGGGGCAATTACAAGTCACACTTCAACACGGTGTCAATTTGTGGTCCTGCACCCAACAGTTTGCACGCTAAGGAACCCAAACATACAAGGACACACACACACACAATACACGCATACAGTATAACCTTCTGCAGTCATGTCTTATCATGCCTGAGACCTACTATTACACTGCAGCTTCATCTTAGACCCAGATGAATCTAAATAATGTTTAAAGGAGTCGTAAGCAGTTGTTTAGTGATTATTGTTAGAATTATTCTCTAAGTTCATCTAAACAGAGATATAACAGCCATTACAGCCATCATTGTCATCATCTTCTAACAAGCCACCCACAGACATGCTCACACAAGCAGCTACGTTAAGCTGAGGAAACTCTTTTGCAGAGGGCACAATCAACCCAGTGCTGTTGTCAGGCGCAAACATTGTATCTTTGAAATGGGAACTATGTTGGTGGCATGCAAAAGCTTTTTCTCTTTATGTAATCAGAATATGTTTGTGTCCTAATGGGTCACTTGTGTGCTTATTTTTTGCCCTTATGTCAGACCTGTAGCACTTGAAGGGCCCAAATAGTGACCTGGTCAGCCCAAGTGTGCCCCAGTATCCAGCTATCCAGTATTAAAGCCCCTCTAGTCAGGCCAAATTCCCGTCCTGCTAGCTCTAGCAACTGTGGTGTGACCTTAATATGTAATATTATGTAATATTACGGTCTAATCCTGAATCCTTTGTCATAGTGTGATAAACAATAGCATGCATGCTTCTTTGGAAATCAATGGAGATGTCACACAAACAGCTACTTCAAAGTATTATACAAGAAGCAGAGATAGAGACAGAGGCAGGGTGACAGAGAGAAAGGAAGAAAGAGAGAGGACTGGGCATTGGTCCAGTGTAACTGCCCTTTGACTTTCTATTTACAGTATACCACTATTTATATCAAAAATCGATAAAACGTGTCCTGTTATCATTCAGCCTGATTACAACGCTGTGCGAGACCTTTGAAGCCTTGTCCTGAACAGCCAGAGGAAACCAACCAGACTGCTTGTTTTCTTCCTTTGGGATTCCACAGTCAGGTCACCAGAAAGATTTATTTCAAAGTAGAAAGCTACACACAAGCTCATGTGTCAACAGCTAGCATTAAAATGCCATTCAGTCTCTTTTTGACAGTTGGGTTTTTGTGGATAATTAAGGAACTGAAAAAAAAGCAGAACTTGTGCAAGGAAGTTCAGGCAGGGAGTAAAGTCTTGATAACAGTGTGATGCTAATGAGTGTTTATCTTTACAAACAAGATAACTGACTTGCTGTACTTGCATATATAATCTCCCTCTGGAGTCAGGAAATACTGTACGCCTACCTATACAAAGGCAGCAGAAGCGCTTAAGCATGTGCATCCACACACAATGACAGCCCTGCATCCTCCCATACTCTCCCCACACCCACAGGTGTATTCCATGTAGCTCGTAACGTTAGACCCAGGAACTCTCCACGTCTTGGTTAATCATGCATGAGCCTGTGGAAATTCTGGCAAGTAGCAGCAACACAAACACCCCGGGCCTATGCTGAAATAAAGGCTCCTCCATTTATCATCAACAGGAGTGTCCCTTCTCAAAAGATCAGAGGCCCAGAGAGTTGCTTCTCACGTGAAAATGGCTAAGATTGATTACTGAAGTATCCTAGAGACTGTCAAAGTCAAAGAAAAGATAAATGAATTCAGTAGATTAAATGACACGTTTTATTACAACTGCATTTTGGACACCATTTATAAAGTGTTACTGAAATAAAGTAGAGGCCCTTAAAAAAACAAAGTATTGTCACAGGTGATTTAATGTATTATTTATTTAAAAACTGAAACTGGAACTGCAGGTCCATGACCATAGCCAAGATGACTTTGCAGCTACCCTTCTGCCAAAAAATTTCAGAGGTATGTTCTTCTTAACTTCGTGGGAAATTCTTACATTTTCAAAACAATGAGGAACTGTCTTTACCTGGTAAAGTAAACTCTAGGCCAAAAATAACACCAGGATTCATTTATTTGTAATTAATAATATAATGTGTAATGTCACAGCTTGTTTTTTTTATGGAAATATGGCTCCAATACATTCATACATACAAAATATCTGATTTAACTAGACTTTCAACACAAGCTGAATGAAGACAAGATTGATTGGTCTCTGAATACTCCATTGAAACTAAATCACTCTGTTACTACAATGAAATCAGATATTTACTTTATGTGTCACTGCCTGCTGACTGTAATAATCCCTGCGAGTGAACATAGTGAAACGCTTAACACGAGCAAACAGCATCAAAGTGTGGACGGCAAGAAAGAAGTCTATGATGAAGGTGTGTTCAAAGTCACCAGAGCCCACAGATGTCGAGATATAGCCCACACCCAATTCTGATGAATAGAGGTCCAACTGCTCCACAGCGTAATAGGAATTCCCATCTGATATGCTTTGCCAGGCTGGTGTCAACATTTTTCTAAACTGATTTTTTTACCTTTTTTACATGCTCGGCTAAGCTGGTATTGTGCTCTATTTGATACTTGCAGGGAGACACTTCTGGTAAGGCATGCTGCTTTGGAGAGTTGCTCCTATTTACACTCTCCTATTAAAGTAGAAAATGTGCAGAACAAACCACTGACTGAGGTATTATATTGAGTGTAAAAAATTAAAAAAAGACAGGAATTTGTGCTGGAATGAAAAGCAATATAAACCTACCTGTTGATTTCCATCATTTATTTTGGTGTAAACTGGACATAAATAAGGATTTCCGCTGCTAAGAATTAGAAGTATTTCCTGTTCAGAGGATTAGATAATGTCCTTGGGAACATGCATTTTCACTGTTTCTCTTTCTTTCTGTCTCTCAAAGCACACACAAACACAAAACACATGCAGGCAGTGCAGGTTTCCAGCCTACGAGTGGGACACTTTGTAGTCCTTGTGGTTTGGGAGACTGAGGAGAGACCTCCAAGGCTGTGTGTTGAGCAGAGAGGTCTGAATGAAGGATGCATTGAAATTGCTCCTCTTTTCTTCAGAGTCTCACCCACCAAGGGTCTGTTTCCCATTCAGGACACAAGGTCATTAGATAATACACACAGGGACCTCAAGGCCACACAGTGGGGGCGGGATCGCTCGACAGAAACCGCCTCCTCCTACCCCTCTCAAACTTCTCAACACCCGAATCACTTTAATAGTCTCCGCAGGATGCATATGCACATCCAGAAACAAATACATTCACATGCAAACTCACATGCACGCACATTAAATCCCTTCAACACACACACGCAAGGTGGGTGTGTGTTTCTGTGGTTTGACAGTGGGAATCATGACATCATCATGTCCCCCTCCCACCTCTCTTTTCAGTCACACCAGAGTTATTTAGCCTTCTAAAGTGGGTTCAATGAATGCTGGGGGTTTTCTCTCTTTATCTCTTTTCCTTTTTATTCTCTGATAAGCATAACCAAACACATGCATTTATATGATTGTTTGACAGGCAGTGGGTTGGCAGAGACACAATCTAGATCTGTTGTTCACTGAAACATTAGGAAAATGCTCTCCAATGAGAAGTGTCCGTGAATAATCAATATGGAGGTGTTGCCATAGGACAAAAGCTCCATAGTAATACTGAACATGGAAACTTTTAGAGATTTTCCAAATGCAAGAAAGAATGGAAACTGAGCATGTTCTGCCTGGGTGGGGAATTTCTTTCCATCCCATTCATGAAGATGTTAGATTTCAACTTGTTAAGTTTAACTCATAGTGTTCTGAATCTCATATCCTCAAGTCTGCATGGCATCACGAGAAGGCGGGAAGAAGGTAAGAAGAAAGTGGGCAGGGATACCATGTGGCAGAGAGAGATGTAAGGCAGAAGAAGAAACGGAGATGGACAGAATCAGTCATCCACTTCCACATGAGAACACGCGTGGGCCCTGGCCTACTTCCCTAAACTCTTCATCAACGTGAGTGCATACGCAGAAAGCGTATATCTAATTCTCTCTGTACCAGCTGAGTATAGCCAGTAACAACATGCCTGTAGCTGGAGATGACAATACCACACACACAGCATAAGAAAAGAAGAAACTGGAGAAAGGGGAAGAGACAGGCAGATAGAGTTGGAGATTGCTTTTGTTTGGAAAAGATGGATAGTTCACCATAGTGACAGACCCAACACTGGCAAAAGGACAGAGTGAGCCAAGTGTCAGGTGGTCAGGTTACATGTGGTCGCACATATGCCTGGGCAGAATGAATTAAATAAATTATTTCATGTGTAAAAGAATCATCTAGAGGAAATTTAGAGCCAGAACACATCTTCTGGTAAAACACTTATACTTGAATTGTAGTCTGAATACTGGTTCTGTATTAATGTTTCAAGACCATGTATTTATTGCACACATCGTAGTTAGTGTTCAACATATTGATTGGGCTATTGGTTAGTCGAGTGGATGGCACTCATTCATGCCTACTATGCTGTCTGTCAAATGAAAGAGCCTCTCCCTGAAAGATAACCCCTGTCAAGAGATCAGCACATGAGCAGAAACATGATCCTCAGCACAAAGAATGAAGCCCCACAGCTCCTGAGGGAGAATAGCAAAGTCACGGAGCGCAAGGCCAGGGTGAGGGCTGCGGGCCGCCGGCCAGGTGCTGCGCTCCGCACCAGCCGCCTGGCGTGCGTAATGGGCGGCAATCCTCACCTCATCAGCACTCCGAGAGAAGGCAAACACAATGCATCCCTGTTCTACTAAACCAGCCTGCATGCATTTGGTATTACTGGTACAGGTTGCGTGCTATCCCTGTGCTTGCCACCTCGGTATCCCTCATTGGATTAATTGAAATCAAGCCGCTGCTTACGCAACGGCCAACCTGGTTATGCTTAAACGCCTACGACTCGCTTAGTGAAACAAGATGGAGAACATAAAAGTTCCATGAAAGTTACTGATTCTATTTGTCCACGAAATTTTCTCATTAGAATGACGCAGAATAATAAAGTTGACATTTAATCTCATGTGTTATGATGCGGACAAACAGGATTCTGCTACAGGCAGATGCAATTTTGTTCAAGAGCACTATGTGTTACCAGTTTGTGGAGGAACGGGGGTTGAGGATGTCCTCTTTGGCAGTAAGCAGCGACAAGCTGTAGGTATCAAGGTTGACCGTTCGCGTGCTCATGATGGCAAAAGTTTCCAGACCACTCCCGCAGCTTCTCTCTTCACTGGTCCCGATGGTTTTCGGGGTCGGAGTATCTGCTGTAAAACAGCCACAGCGGAACACCGAGGGTCGTTCACGGCCGAGAAAACAGCAGTAAAGGTTTGCAGGTTCATGCAATGTAAGGCTTAAGGTCCAAATTGGAGCGATCTGTGCAGGCGCTGCGCACTCACAGCGTGGAGGAGACTGCGACTGGTCTTTGTGCAGCAGGGTAGAAGTAGTTTTCACTAAAAAGCCCCACCTCCCGTTGAGAGAGTGGAAAGCATAATGACTTCACTAGCTGGGTCACTTGGAAGAAACGCAACCACTCAGCAACACGTACAGATCGTAACAGTCTCATAAGTCCTTATTCTGATATTCACCTGGTAACCTTTGTCTTCTATAAGGCAATTTGCCCTTAAATTGCCGTACACTGTTCATTACGGATATTTTGCTGTGTTAAGCATTTGGACTTATTGCACCACATCACCACTATTTACATAATACTCCTAGCAAATGCATGATAGCCAAGGGTCAACAGCATGGAACAATCCAATAAAATTATTTATTTAGTAAATTATTGTTATTTTTTCAAACAATTGTGATGGCTATGCTTTCCTTTGATAAAATTCCACAATAGGAATTGTTGATGTGGTTTCAAGGGGCTACAGGGGCATGGCGGCAGCTTTGGATCTGTCAGTCTCTCTTTGTCTCTTTTTTGTCATTGAATTGGCCCCCACTGGCCCTTGGCAGACTCCAGAGAAGCCATTTACAGTGCATGCAATCTGAACGAGCCAACGAAGGGCCAATTTCATGGGAACTGAGTTTGAAGCAGGCAGCAAATAAAAAAGAGCAGGGAGGCTGTTTCAGTGTTTAAGAACGGCTGGGGGTCTGTTCAGTGGCTGCCCAACACTGACACACACACACACTGACTGACCACACGATCACACACACACACACAAACACTGCCATGCACTGATGCAAAGACTCACACGCACAAGCTGTGAACTCCCTCAAGTCGTGCAAACACACACAGTCACAAGAACACATACACACTCATGCACTGGTATTTGACTGTGGGTCAGTGGCACAGGGGGTTAAGATCTTGGATTATGGGAATGTTCCTAAACTCTGTAATTTACTTAGCAGTCCTTCTTAGATAATCCAGGACAGATGCAGAGGATAAAAGTCACAGGTTTTTATTTCCTGATGTTAGCTTAGACTGGATTTGACCTTGTGGAATTTCAGATGACCTACCATGCTTTTCATTGCTAAAATAAAATCTGGAAACAGATCACATTGGCTGAGTAATCCTCTGGTGAATATTCGATTGACACAGTCAACCAACACAATCAGTCATGAAAATAACCACTTCCTTTTAAGGCAAATATTTGTCATTGTATTTCTCTTCTTTGGGTACATTTTGCACTGTCATAGTGCAGTTTTTTAATTATGCCAGAGTCATGGAAACAAGGTATACACTGCAAATGCAAAGCAGTTTTTTAAATAATTTAACATTTTCAATATTTAGATTATAGGAGAACAAGACATGTTGAAATTAAGGATATCTCATTGCCACAGTTTAAAAAAGTAAATATAATGAAATCTCTTCTTGTTTGGAAAAGTATAAATTTCTCCATAAAAAGCCCACATCTGGTAAAGCCAGACAACTGTAAGTTGTGTAAAAAATGTTACATTTGTTGTCTAAGCAAGCATTTAGCACACATATAATTTGCTGTTTTGGCCGTAGCTTACATGCCAGAGGGACAGGGGGCATGACATCCCCATACCGCTATTATTCTTACAACTTCCTGCTATTAGAGGCTCTCCTGCCCTTTCAGCCTCTCAGCTCTTCACTCTGGATGTGAACTGCACTGCTGTTATGCTCCACTTCAGAGGACTTTGGCATTTCCTCTGCTGGGGTGCGGTGGCAGCTGTTGTTGGGGATGGGGTCTAAATGTGGGAATGATTGTATGTCCAGTGGGGATTTGGACCTATGTGTGTGTAGGTGTGTGTGTGTGTTTGTGTGTGTGTGTGCGCAAATGGGGATTTTCTCCTCATTTACTGAAACTCCTTCTCTAATTGTCACACACTTTTTGTTCAGCTTCCTGCCTTCCGAACATAGTCTAAACCAACTGAGTGTGGGTGACGAAGTGTTGAGTGGTCCACTCACACGCAACATCCTCTTGTAGTCTCTCAGAGCACTCTTAACTTCTGAATCCATTTATGAACAAGTCTCTTAGATAATTCATTGATTTTAACAGGTCTGTTACTGTTGTACCATCTACAGATGTGTGGCGTTGCATAACATACAAAACATAATCTACTTCTGAATTGACAAAATAAACTTCTGCCACAAAACAAACCACTTCCTTGTAGGCATGGATTAGTCCAAATCCTGTTTTCCCAGCGCATATTGAGGCTTGCGTGGCGGGTTTATGTGTGCTCAGACCTGATGGGTCAGAGATGTGTTTGGGTTCAGGGGTCACAGCTTGAGGTTTGTCCTCCTGTTGTCCTACATTTCACTAATATTATGTTTTCCATTGCTCCTCTCTGCATGCTTTGAGAGGCCAGGACCTACCTACCTATGTGTGAGCATGTGCTGTCATATTTGCATGTGTATGAACAGTTGCAATGGTTGTAATCTTCTGCTCTAGTTGTCATAAATATAGCCTTTCCAATTACATTGTACTGTTTTAACAGAATGAGCAGCTGGAATGTGCCCAACCTTTTAAGTGCCATTTGTGCCAGCTGTATTTCACTAGTTAGGCCATGCTGTACATACTATTTTTTTATCTCATGGAGCACCCATCATCGAGCATTAGCCATGTGTAAGCAACAACAAAGAATGATTATTAGTCAGTTATAGCAGTAAAAAGTAAATGTTGTAATGGTTTTTCTGGATACATGTTGTTGTTTTTTCTGGAAACAAACTTTAGGAAGGGAAACTTTTTTATGGCAGATCTTCTGTGTCTTCTTGGAACTGAAGACAAATGTTTCCAACATAATGTTATATGTAAGAAGTTATGTTCTTGTCTGACAAATGTTTAACAGCTGCAAATGTACTGTATTTCTGGTGTCTTATATATCCATGTGGGCAGGGCATTTGTATGTGCAGGACACAAATAATTTCAATAATGTCAGTTTCAACTAGCTATATTACTTGTTTCAATGAGCGAAAACATGTTACAACATTTTACTTGAGCAGACTGAAGACACTTTAGCATCTTAGTCTCACCTCCTCCTGTTGTGATAATGCTGAGCTCAGTGGAGGAGTCATGTTATTGCTTACTGGAGGTAGATAATGAAGTAGATGTGGGAGAGGCTCACTAGTCGCCATGATACAACTGAGTAGAAATTAGTCACAAGTGATACATCGTTAGTGTACACACATTTATCTGACAGTTGAACTTGTAAACATTCCAGCAGCTGGTCTTTCATGGCTTAGCTTTGGGAGACAATTGAGGTCAAATGAGGTGCCAGACAGGCGGGATGAGAGGGAAGGAAACTGCAGAGATATGTGGCAAAGCTGGAAACAAAGGCAAGAGAAAGAGAAAGAAATACATGAGCGCACACATGCACATGCTGGTCAAACATATCCTTTGCCTGTGCATGTGTGAGTGTGCATGAGTGAGTGAGAGAGAAAGGTCTACACATTCTCTGTGAATCTGGGTGTCTTCTCAGCAGGCTTCCAGGTGAGGTCATTGCTCAGCTATGCGCCTTCACAACAACCCTGAGATATATTCCCCTTGAGAGTTACTGAGTGCATTTGTGTGTGCAAGTCTCTGTGTCCATCCGTGTGCTGTGTGCAATTTTATATTACATTCTTACCTCTGTAAACACAAACACTAGGTACTGAAAAACACTGTTTTCCAAATACCAGCTTGTTTCTATTTTCTCTTTGGCTACCTCTTACTCATTCAAACTGAATAAACATACGTTTTTGACTTCCTCATTGTTTCGAGGTTGCCTCGCTTCGGTAAAACATGACAAGCATAAACAAATGGCAGGGTTATGCGGAAATAAAAAAGAGACCACAAATCTCTGTCCATGTCTGCTTTCCCATACAAAATAGCCCTTAAATTAGACCATGGTGTCAGGATGATAAAGTACTCATAAACTTTGCTTTGAGAGGCCTTGATTTAGAGCTGTATGAATGTGTGTGTGGGAGGTCAGAGGTTTGTTTATGGAGCAGACCTTGGGGAGGTCTGGACCAACAACATGTAGATGAGACACACTTGGAGATCAATGGACGTCCTTTGTACATTTGGTATTACCAGTTAATCGACTGTTGTCCATGGCATGTGCGTTCTTGTGTGTGTACGTGTGTTGTTGTATCCTTGAAAGCTTTGAAGCTGTGGAAATACATTCTTGTTTGATCAAGTCATGCACCCTCTCTGACATTTAAAGCTTCCCACTCCTGCATCATATTCTTCAAGCATCAGCAAGATGAATCTAAATTCTTCACATTATTCAGCTTTTATCATGTCACGATCATTATATGGTCCATGAAGAACCACAGTGGACTCACATTGTGCTTTTCCCAACTGTGAAACAGTGTTTTGTCTTTTGCTCTCATATTCAGATCTTCATATCTGCTCCAGAGGGAACCCTGGAAAATGAGAGCCAGATGTGGTGATGTCAGCGCTTGTCTGTGACTCTCAAGCTGTGTTCTACGAGGCTGCGGTGCAAGAACAGGGGCAAGGTTGGTGGGAAATTTGAACACAGCCAATGATCAAGTGGCTGACTTAGCAAAAAGGTCTGTAATCAGTGTTCAAGCCAATGCTCATGACCATGGATGACGCTGAGGTCGCTGTTACAAAAACACACACTAGTAAATTCCTCCATTTACTAGAGAATGGAAGGAAAACTGATGCACGTCATTGGCTGTTAAGAGTTTGCTGGTTGGCATCTTGACTGGTGTGTTTTCTGGAAGAGTCTGATTGTAACTCACACACAAGACGACATATGGACACAAATATTCCACCACACGCAACCGCCACCTTCCCTCGTCACTATTCTAAAGTTACCCAACATCAGCCACATCACTAAACATCACCATGGCAACACTCAGCCCTCTCCCCCCATGTTTCTGTGGCTTTCTGTGATCCCTTACCAGACTTACTCTATTAAAAGTCTCAGCTCACACAGCATGTTGATTTTGATGATGCGTGTGCTCAGCGAGCCACACAAGAGTTGCTTACTCAGTCTGTCTTTCAGCCACAGTTTTAAGAAAATTTAAAATATATATGTATGTAAGAAGGCAACTGCTTGGTGATTTGGACAAATAAAGTATTAAAGGTCAAGTTTATAACGTTTAGGAGACTCTGCTAGCAGAAAGTTTTAGTTAAGTTTTAGTGTCACCCGAAAATAAGAATCGTTGTGTTTTCGTTACCTCAGAATGAGTCTTTTATATCTACAGATGCTGCAGGTCAACTTCCACAGAGTATGTCATGTTGAACCACAATGTTTCTACAGTACCCCAGAACGGACAAACCAAACACTGGCTCCAGATATACAGTTTTGTTTTCGAGTGAGTTGCATTCTGCAACCACACCGCTAGTTGCCACTAAATCCTAGACACTGGTCCGTTAATGATGAGATAGAGGCTGATTGTGTCAAGTGAAAGTTGTAAAAGTGTTTGAGCTTTTATCTCAATTTATTGGAATTCCAATCAATAAAGGTTGAATGCGAAAATCATATGAAACTTCAAATTGAAACCCAAACACTTTCCAATACGATACCCCAATGTTGACTTGTCATATTCAATTATTTTTGACATGGTGAGGCAGAGGCACTGATTCTACTAATTTGACTAATTTTAACATTATATTGCAGTGTTCAGGGTTTCTGGGGTCATCTTAGTTGACAGAACTGGTACATGCAAATTTTGTAGTAATTTTGCTGTTTATCAGATTTGCTTGGAGACCCTGACTGCAGCTCACTTGTGGCCCTTAAATCTATGATCCATGGCATGTCCTAGGGCACCGACCTAACTCTGGGTCTCATGAATACCTTCAAGCCTGCCAGAAGACCTGTGCTGCTGGATCCAGGGTTGCAATACCTGTGTTCAATTTTGTAAGATATATGTTTTGTCTTGTATTTTCAATCACAAAAAACAAATAAAGAGATTGTTTGTCTGTGTATGTGTGTAAGATCCTGAAAGAAGTGCCACAAAGGCTTTAATTCAAACCAAAAAACCAGCATGGCATATCTGAGGCATGCAACTTATATTTTAAATAAACTGCATTAACATGTAGAAAATAGGTGTTCAACCCATTCCTTCTAACAAAAGGTTGCACAATTGTTTTTTTTCCACTAGATGGCACAGCTGCATCGAACGTGCGGTGTGTGTGAGTTTGCATGCATTGTGTAAAACAAAGGGTTGAGTCAGACAAAAGAAGACAAAGAATGGAATTGATGTGTTTTTTTCTTTAAATATATTGACTTGTTAAAAGCTATTTTCTACAATATGGTGGGGTCATCTAATGTACAAATTCATGTTTGCATTAATGTTCTGTAATTGGTGTTAGTTTACATTCACAATAAATAATATATGAGATATATATATATATATATATTTATATTTATAAATATATATATATATATATAGATATAGATATAGAGATATATA
>NW_023339718.1:6498161-6533477 GCF_004916995.1 Morone saxatilis
TATATATATATATATATTTATATTTATAAATATATATATATATATATATATATATATATTTCAAAAGCAGTAAAATGAGTGTAGTGACCGTACATATTGTAATAACACAACCAGATTATATAAACCGGTGATTCTAATAAGACAGTTTCGCTAGGCAGCTAAAATCATCATCATTTTAACTTTTTTTTTATTGCCTATTGTCATATTTAGCATTTTTACCATTAACCACTTCCTATTGTCTTCAGTTATTGTGCTACAGGATTTTCTTATGCGACTTCTGTCTTTTGGTCATCATGTGTTAAAATATGTTCTCACATTTTCTGAAACTATGGCTATTGTTTTTACAAACTCTAAATACAAGATAGCTGCATCCTTCTTCCTACTTCAGAATTTCATGTTATCTAGTGTTGTATCTTGAAATTGAGTAACATTAAGTGGACACTCAGATATCAGAAAAGTCTATGAATTACACAGAAAAACACACAATAACAAACATGAGAAACAAGTTCAAAAGATTAACAGTTTTAATAAAATCCATGTCAAACATCAAAATACTGAAATGGCAAAAAAAAAAGAAAAAAATTATTTTGTTTTTTTTAAATTTTGTACAAATCACAGTGGTTCAAAAATATTACAAATTTTTTCCTTTCAAAACATTTTTGCAACAGCAGCAAAACATTCTGATTGTAGTATATTTTCTTGAAAGCCCTTAATAGTTTAGTGAGTGTGGTGTGCTCTTTCTTCTGCCTATTATTGTAACACACACAATAACATGAGCAGTAAATGTTAATAAAACTCATACGAGTTGATGGAAACAAAAGTGCATAACAATACTATACATCATATACAATCCACTGAAAAATTACAGTATAGATGAGGGGTTAATTACACCATGTCTGTCTATATAAACACTCTTCCTGTCCTGGGCCTCTCTGTGCACACAATCCTATGTATACACCAGCTTAGTTCATAGATACAGTGTGGTGAGCAGTTATAAAGTGATACGCTAATTCCAGCTGGGACTTATATCAAATGCACAACACTGTAATGTACTTTGGATAACAACTATCTTCATTAAAGCATAATATACTGTATATATAGTTGTCACAGCTAATATCTGCCTTTAATCCAAACAGTAGTTCACAGATTATGTTCCCCAATTTAGAATATGTTGACTGTATGCATGATTGCAACATAGTAAATTGCAGCTAAATAGTAGAAGCAATAGCGCATACTATTGAATTTAAGAGAAAGAGATCATGTGAAAATGAAAAAGTAATAAGATATTTTAATTTTAATCAAGAAAACTGCTATATATAAAGGATACTTATCAAAAAAGTTGTCTTAAGCTACATAATAGAAAGTGCAGGCACCTAAAAGAGTGCGAAAACATTTTAAAACTGCTGGTTTGCTGGGTTTCTTGGTCATTTTATAATTATCTGCTGCGTAGCTTTAGCATAGATGATATTATATACTAAACTTATAAAGCTCCTTATCTGTGTTATCATTGGAAGTTATTACTCCGATCCCAATAGCCAGTGACTATGCTAAGATACTGTACATTAAAGAAAGCTGCCTACTTTTCTTTCTGTGCTCACGTGTTTAATTCTTGGCTTAATCAACTTTATTTTGAGCCCAAAAGCTGCAGGTGCGGGGCCTTCAGCCTGTACTGAACCAAGAGAGTGAGATTTCACTGAAGGCACAGGAGACGAGACACCAAAGACTAAAAACAAGGTGTTCTCTCAGTCACTAGGCCTTACATTTAAAAAGGAGGGTCAGGCCTCAGGAAGAAACGCTCCACCTAAAATAAATGTGACAGTAAAAAGGATGTGATAAGATACAGCAAGACAATCCAAATCAATGTAACTTTGGCCTGTAAGGGTCAGCATGGAGCAAATATTGAGGCCTGGATCTCCATCTCTCACTCTTTGTATATAGGGGTTTCTCAACCATTTCTGGCCTGTGACTCCATCTCTATCTCCCCAATATTATTATTATTATTACTAGAGAATACTCAAGTTGTTGTGTACTAGAGATTATGGCATATATTTAAAACCTACAGTATTTATTTTATATTATTATCGTAGTTTTAGAAGTTTCCCACAATCCCATATGTATACCAAGTGATCCCAGATAGGGCCCCAGGGTTAAGAAATTCTGCTATATATACAGAAGTCACCCCAGAACCCAGAAACATGCATCATGCTTTACCCAATTCCTCTGTCATTACATGCAGGCTAAACCGCAATTTTGCACTTGGCTTTCAGCAATTCAGGACATTCTTAAAATATGTGCATTACAGTATTTGATTTCAGTTAAAATTTTGTTTTATATGCCTTTCATTTGAATGCCCTCAAACAAAAATCGCTTAATTGATTGTATTTACTACAGTAACAGCATAAAAGGGAAAGCTGTAACACTGCACAGCATCAACAGATCCTCTGCATTAGTTTTCCAAGCAAATGTCTTTAGAATGTCCCAGCATATTATTATAAGTATATTTAGTGATGCTACCTTAAGCTGTGCTAAGCTAATTTAAAATGATTAAGCCACAGCAAGAACAGAGCTACTGTGGGGTTCAGTGCCAACTAAACCTTAAACAATAAGCTGGAGTGGTCATATTATTGGGCTCCTCACTACGCAGGTTGTGGGAAAATTTAAGTGGAAATATCGTGCTACAATCATTATGTTCAGAAACAATCTTACATAAGGAACAATTCATGCTAAGCACAGAAAGGTATAGTCATAGACGAAAAAAGTGCATTACAACACCAAGTGTCATTATAATGACAAAGTTAGGCCACCATGCAAATTAACAACATTCCAAAAGTGTTTGCACCCTCCCAGCACACAGGCCCGCCAGTGCTCATTAAAAAACTTTACTTTCTCTATGAAGTTACACTACAGGAATCAACCTGTTAGTCATTTTTATCTCTAACCACGATGTGAGTCTTCTATAACCAAATAATTACCGATCCAGAAAAAAATCCAAGGCCATATGATTAGACCAACCTACTGTACTACACTCTATGAAGAGTTAAATTTCAAGGCCATTAGTCTGCATAAAAACAAGCAGTAAGCCTAAAGATTCTCCACTGGTATGGCTCAAGTTGGCTCAAAAATCGCCTTCATAAAAGGATAATGTGAGTGCATAAAGCAACACCATAATCCATTTTACAGCTATAGCATTATCATGGCCATTGTCTATTGTATTCATCATGTCAACCACTGCAGAACCTGTCTGCAGGTCTGAACTAAGATCTTGCAAAAATCCCCAAATAGGTTTTAGTTTTGTCCAACTATAAGGCACACAGACCAAGAGAAGAGGCTTAGTGGGTCATACCAACCATTAATAAGACAAATCTAATAGCCATCCCTTCTATGGGGAACTAAAAAGAGGTCATGGAAGTCGATCAAAAACTGTCCCCCAACTCATTTCTAAATTCCCAAAGCCCCGCACTGGGATGAGTTTGAATATCCGTGGAGAAAATCCAAAATATGTAGGTTGCATGTAATGCTGACTGAGACTTGTTCACTTTTCTAACTTTCACTCTTTTTCAGAGAGGAATCAGCTCAATTCTCACTTGGGTCTCGTGAGATCCTATCTGACTTCTATTTTGGTGGCTGACAATGACTTTAACAAGCCTCCCATGGACAACGGCAGAACGCACCACATGCTTCACACAATCTATCTCTCCTACAGTTGTCTGGGCAAAGCTGAGCGGTGCAAACCCACAAATAGAACAATGTGCTAATAGAAACTCATCACCACAAAGTCTCGTTTTCACATTCAGTCCTAAAGCCCAAAGAAATTAGCACCCTTAACAAGTAAATCAGATTTGCTCGTATATGCAGTCATATATCAAGCCATTTGCTGTTTGAGACAACACTTTGACTGCAAATTCAATTTAATGTAATATCATTTTCCAGGTTAACAAGGAAGCAAAACATATCCAACTGTTTCTGAATAAAAGAGCAGCAAAAGACAATACAAGGTTGTAACCAGTGTATGTAAAATCAGAAATCTATACATTCTAAAAGCAGTGACCTATTATGACCTCTTACAGACTGTTAGCATATTATGGAGAAAAAAACTAAGTTTTGAAAAATGCTCATGTGTCAAATTTGAATACCATCACTACATTTCTGCACGTTCATAACAAGTAAACACTAAACAACTAGACAACTAAACGCTCAAACTGTGAACGTAAAAATGTGTGTCTGTGTGTTCATGTGGACACTGTCTTATTGTGTCTTAAGCACCATTTTCAATTCCAGCAAGAGGAATGGAAGGCAGTGTCCAGCAGTGACACTTTTCTCCTGACACCACAGACTGAAAACACCACAAGGAGAGACTCAATTATTATATTATGCTGCCTCCTTCTCCTAAAAGCCACTTTCTCTTTTCTCCTCCATCCCCTCTTGCTGCTAACGGAAGCAGGTAACCAGGAATGAAGAAAGTGAGGAAGAAAGAGATTTTTTTTTGTTAAATCACAGCTTTGGTATTCAAAATTAGGTAAAAATCAATAGTCAGGTTTTAAATGCACTAATAACACTGTGTATGTGCTGTAGCTTTCTTCTAACACTTTGCAAGGATTTAAGTTATACTGATGCGCTTAATAATTGAAACTAGAGTGAAGCAATCACAGGCATAAAAACTCCTGTTAGTATGTGTGAAGGTTAGTGCTGGGGCCCTGAGCAGTGCTGCCCCTATTGGTGTAGGGGTTTAAAGGCAGGCTGGCTGAGGCGCTTCAACGCAACCTAGTGGTCATGGACGTAACAAGCAAATTTGTTTAATACTGTAGCCATCATTCCTCCGTGGCAGAGGTATCAAGTAAGGCTAGCCCTCTTTACCCCCATCATTGCTATAGAGTGGTCACTTTGAATGTCTCAGAAGTGCAGTTCGGTGAATCCCACTCATTTTGCTTTGCACGTGTGGTGTGCAGGAGGAGGGGGTGGGAGGTGCAGGAATGGATGATGGACAACATCAGTACTAGACTGGAGGCTAATAGCTATGATCAAGTCTTCAGATGGGAGCATCCTAACATGCTGACGGGTTTAAGGTTGCCCTTACACTCAAACCTAGGAATAACAATCCCATCTTTGCGGGTGAAATGGAAATCAAGGTCCTCAACACTTCCTGGGAGTAGTCTGCGCCATTAACCCTGAAAAGAGCATCCTAGAAGGCGCAAAAAATATATATAAAAAAGGTCCAATAATATCAAAATAATAATGATTACATTTTGTGTGTCAGTTCCTGGGAATCCAGTGCTGGTTTTAGAGGGGTGGATCTTTTGCACGGGTCTGTGTGTGCAAGCTAACAGTCTGCGTAGAAGTGAAGGCAGAGGTAAGCTCCACAAGAGGAGCTGAAGTGGTCAATGTATAATAGTCATTAAGGTCAATGTGAAGGATGGAGACTGAGAGAGATAGAGAGCCCTTGCTCCCAGTCCAATCACTCAAAGGCTGGGACACTGTGAGTGCTGGTGGAGGGACAGAGCTCTTGTGGAGGGGACATGGGGCTGCACTGCAACGCCGCAGGCCCCTATAGATCAGGGCGTCTGGGAAGCACTCAACTCGGAAGCATCACTCAGTCAGAATAACTGCAAACATACACTCACACATACCCTTCAGTTAAGTCTACACTTGTCAAACAAGCATTCCAAAATGCACTCATGAAGTCACCCACAATTATAAAGAGGCACATACATTCCCCCAAACATGCTGACATTCAGGCAAAGTAGCACTGAAAGTCATTTCTCCACTGATAGAGGATTCAAAGCCGACCTCCTCTATATGCGTTACATGGGGGTTAGTTATCCTATGGGGGATGACCCAAGTCAGGATGAAGACGTCAGTGGAGGAAACCCTTTAGGAGACGTGTGGAGAAGAGGACGGGTGTCTCCAGAAACACCAGCCTCGTTTGGTGTGTTGCTTGCGCAAGATCTCCTCCTCACGCTCGCGTTCCTTCTGAGAGCGCAGATAGCGGTCCTCCTCCTTCAGGAACCACACAGGAGGCCAACGCTGCTTCTCAAAGTGCCTCTGGTTTTCTACAAAGAGGGAGACAAAGATAAAGAGGAAACTGAATAAAAAAGAGGAAACATTTAAAATGTCAAAAAACAACAACAACCTACTATTAAGAAAATGTGTGTAAAATGTATTGACACATTCATTAAAGGTGAGGATGGATGTTGTCTTTAATGTACCTGATGCAAGACTTTTTATTTGCTTATTTTTTACAAAACAGCCCATAAAGGGCTACAATTATTTAGCTACCTTGCACCAGAAAAGAAAATTCAGCCTTCCCACTCCAACCAAATGCTGGCTATGAGCAAGTCACAGCATGTTACAGTTCCTTAGTAGTGTGCTTAACTCAGACATTTTTGTTCAAACTGGTAATGGAAAGTAGCAGTTTTACTCTGGGGAAAGAGGTTTGGGAGAGGCAGATTATCTAGGCCAAGAGCGGCAAAGTGCCTGTACCTGGAGACATGGCCTTCATGTCTTTGGGAAACTTGCGGCAGATGCTATTATAATTAGTGCAGATGTGATGAAGACACCAAACTGACAGTTGCTTGGCATTGTGGAACTGCAAAAGAAAAACAGGAGAAAGTTATACAGCTGTGACAGAACAGACTGGATACAAGTTAAAAGTTGAAGTAAAAGACAATTAAAAGATTAAAATCAAATGTTATCAGATGAATTAATGGTTAATTACTATTTATCATTTTAAAAATACAGTTTAGAATAAGTCATGATCAATTATAAATTCATTATTATAAAAACATAGGTAATTTTGTAAAGACAGACCTGTGCAAGCTCGAGGTAAGCCAACACCTGTCCATCAATGTCACCCCCTTTCACTGCCAGCTGGAGAAGCTCATCCACAGCATGCTGTTCTGAAGACGCACAAAATGTACATAATCATGTCAATATTCACTGTTTACATGCAGTAATATGGGAGTTCTACAATCTGAGTCATTGATAAAAGGCAGTTTGTCTACAGATAAAACTCCAAACCATATTCTGCCAAATATAGTCTGTACAAGGCATTCAAGTAAATCAGTAGTTCTCTTTACAACATTTCTAATACTTCAGAGAAAGTCTTTACCTGTGAGGGCAACGAGGCGTGGCAAACAGAGACGATTGGCCAGAACAATTAGTTCCATGGGCTCCAGACCAGGACAGGGTGTCAGCAGACCGCAGTACAGGAACTCCAACACCCCACGCATACAGGCTGCACTGGTGTTAGGAATGGGTACCTGGAAAATGACCAGATCAAGAAGAAAAAAGAAAAACATATGAGAAAGGCCTGAAAGTCAAAAGAAGAAAATTGATGGACTTAAATAAAGGCATTCAATTTCATGAAAAATGTTTAATGTTTAGAAAAAGTTCATGGAAGTATCATATGAAAGCAAATACGTAGGCTATGTGTATCTTCTCCTGCACTTGCACACTTTCAAAAATAATATGTTGGCAAATTCATATATGCTATATGAAGTGTAATCGCTACAAATGGGTGGGGTCCAAAAAAGACAGTAATATCAATGAAAGCAGTGCAGTGGGTATTTGGAGGTAAAGGGCAGAGGACATGCTGCTCTGGTCACATTCTCTTTGATCTAGGCTCAGATGAAAGCGCTGTCTGGGGTCTAGTGATGTGAGCAATATGGCTAACGCTAAAGAATCCAAAGCACACACAGGCAACCCTGCTATGCTGGGCACAGGGAGATGCAAGATCCAGCCCTAATGTGCGTCAAAGCCACAATCAGATTCAGACCTTTTTTAGTAGAAGTATCAGTGTTCTCAAAAGGAACAGACAGTACATTCGATTATGGATATTTCGGCTCCTGTAATAAAACAAAATAATTTATGAACATAGGACATACCAGCAAGTTTAGGTGATCATTACAGATCACTGGACCACTCCCAACATACACAGTTAAACATGTTTAACATTCGGAGAAAACAACATATGAACCATTAGGGCAGTGGGGCAAAAGTGAAACTTTATTGCCAAACCAAAAAATCCACTCTAAAAAACAATGACCTCTAGATGTCGCAATACCATCAACTAGACCTTAGCTACACCAAAGGCACTGGTCATGCTCATTTTCAGTTCAACCCAGCATTCTACTTTGGGTAGTTAAATAAATAAATGCATACAAGTGAGCAAGACCTTTTTATTAGCCTAATTACTCTCAGTCAGACCAACAGCAATTCAGTGGCAGGTAATGAAGTCTAAGCCCAGGAAGGACGGAAGGAATGTAGATGTTGATGAAAGTGATGACCTGACCCCTTCAGGAGCTCTATGAGCGTACCCACTGAGGCGCTCTTCAACCTCCACTCCCATAACCAATTAGGAGAATGTCAGCTTGGCGCGACCTCTCGTTATGACTAAAATGTCACAACACCAAGACTCTAGAGCTTAAAGCCCCAGCTGGGGCCAGGAAGCATTAATGAGTGGACACATTCACAGTGACAGGACATTTATGGAGAAGACCAGCTGTACTGTACTCAATCTGCCATCTTAGAGGTTAAATAAAAGTTTAGTGCAAGTTTATCTTATTTGCAAACCCATAAAGCTTAGGCTCAGACAATAGAACAATAATCAAATCTATTGGTAAAAAGAAAAAGAAAAAATAGCTGGAATGACTGAAGGGTGTAAATAAGAATAATGTAAAGACATAATGAGTGTAAATAGTCAAAACTCCAAACAATGTGTGGGTGATGAAAAAGAAGTGAGTCACATAGCTACCACCACCACAGATAAGATACAAAGTTTAAGAGAAAGAGTTAGAAAATTGAGGTAATTCCTCCTGTACTGTAAAAAAAAGTTAGCCTGTAGCCTCCAGGACATTAACAGGCTCTCACATTTGACAAGCTAGGCTTCTCGGCATGTAATACTCCACTGGGATGCACAATCACATGGTGAACACAAAACCACAGACACACACCTAAAACACAATCCAGTGGTGTGCCATGACACATTCAGCGGTAATTTTGAATAACTGCCTGAACAGACAGCAAACCTCCAGACATGTCTTTTGACTTATGGTTTTTGAATACTACACCATAAGTAAAGCATTTTTCACAAATATGCTTCTTGTATGAAATGTCTATAATGTTGCTAAAACCAACAATACTATAAATAATAATGATAATAAATCAGTTTGAAACACATATCCCCAATATAAAACTAGACGAGTCATTACACAATAGCATGAACAGTAAAATGTATGAGCCTAAAAATACTGGTAAGTGTGAAATGAGTATGGAGATAGAAAAGCATTGGCTGATCACATGCTAATCTCACAGTTATAGTTACAGGTTCGGCCATGAATTTCCATATAATGGATTTATATAATGCTTTTCGAAAACTTTAGAGAAGAGTTGTAACAATGATAATATGATAATATAGTCTGTACAAGGTCAGGGTTCATTAATTTGTCATTTTACAACACAGGGTTGCACAATGAAGCCTCTTCATGCGTACAAATATTGAAATTAGAATAGAATAAAAGAAAAGAAAAAAAAGCATATATACCCAGAAAGTATGTAGAGTATATGCAATGTCTGTGTTCCATGTTATTTACTTATGGTGGCAGGTTTAAGTGAATGATTTTCCCCATTGTTCATGTTGTTGTATCCTGAAATTACCACAATCCATTCAGTTTAATTTTATCAGTTTTGTGGAAATAGATCACCCATCTTCAACTTGTTCACTCAGTCAGGTGGCTTAAACATTAAAACATCAAATAAGTGTATAACCAATATATCATCTAGATATGATTACACTGTAAGTTGATTAACAATAATATTTAATTATTACCATAATTTACATCTCTTAATACTTTCTCCACCAGACCATCTGCTGTGTCAAGATTGTGTAATTCTGTTATTGTGTCTTCCTCTAAAAGCTCTGCTTCTATTAAAAGACCAGTGTTAAGTGTTTTTGCAAGCATTTATGCTTACTTCTACTGACACGGCTTCTCAAACTAGCATTTATCCATGAAGATGTGTGCCTCAAAGTGAATAAAACAGTCTTGGCATAACAAGTGTGACAATGCAATCTGTACATTAGCAACACTTTATGGGCTATATGTTTGCCTGTCTGAGGAGGAAATAAGAACCATTTAACGCCGGCAGACAATTTTGTAACTGCTGCTTACCGTTAACACATAAAATCAATTTCACTAAAGCAAAGCTTATCAGCAAAAAAATGCAGATACATTCATATGCAAACAAGACTCATAAACATAAATGCTGACAGCTTTATTGTGTAGTCAGACATTAAATCTTTGTCACCAGGGCACCTGCCTTCTATGCTGTGCCAGCTTCATGCCATAAACAATGCCACAACAGTCACTAACATGAGCCGTTTAGAGTAACCATAGACACCGGCAGCCCACCAGCAGCAAACACTGTGCCCCTTCAGTGATGCTGATGTCCTGCTTTCACCACCATCCACAATAGCTGCAGTGGCTTCTTTCACACAGACTCACATGGTGTGTTCTAGAATAAAATCCAGGCTATTCATGTGGATACCAAAAACAAAATGTTTTTCTTTTCCACGTCAACATTAGTTTTCTAATGTCTTCTATAACTTTGAGCTGTACAGCTAAACCGAAAATACATTTATTTATTTATTTATTTATTTATTTACACGTTTTTATTCCTTGTCTCTCTCTCTCTCTCTCTCTCTGTTCATGTCTAAGGATTACTTCCAATCCTTCTGAGGGCCCTGAATCCATGTAACCAAACCCTGCTGACATTGAAAGTAACCATACCCCAGGGGATCTGGTTCTGCAACACAGTCCGGGGAGCGTCGACTTAAAGACAGCCAGTGACATGAACTTCCTCTCTGGTTAGGTCAGGTCCGGTGCACAGGCCCTGCCCCCGGAGGAGCATCAAGCAACCAGAAGCTGAATTTCAGGTGAGAGCACACCTAAAGTAACCAGACCCACTACTTGGGGATTGCTGACCTTGAAATAGGGACCCTTCTGGGCTTACTTTAAAGGGAAACTTTTCAACCAGCTTTGTATCACAACAATGTGGGTAGTATATGCAAATGAACAATGTTGAATGAACAATGAACAAGTTCCCTCCATGTTGCCTGTAAACAGTGCTCTCTGCTCATTTGCAGACGGAACAAATCCCACCAGATGACAGTGGCAGACTTTTGATTCCCCTCAATCCGACTGTCTGTGGAGGTGGGTATACAGAAAAAGTACAATCTGTAGTTTAAACAGCAGCCCTTGAGCCATGTAAACATTGTTCACTGGTTGAAAATGGGTTCACTTTCCCATTAAGTCCTGTGACAGGTTAGTGAAACATCCTCAGTCTACTATCACATGATTTTTTATAGCAGAACTTCAACCACATTTGCATGTGGTTGGCAAACCATGTTTGTAGATCATTTTGATAACAACGGCCAAGTATCCTTTGCTGTAACATTTCACATACCAGAAGCATGCAGACACACAGGTTGTACAATGTCACAAAGTAACACACCTCCAAAATAATAAACCTTATCTAAGTGACCCATTTACCTTTACCTCCTCTACTGATTCTTTTATCAGATGCATCTGATGAAAGAATAAAAAAGGTTTCTACTGTTGCTGGTACTAGTGTCGAGTACAGGCGTGTGATTGGTTGCCCCTAAAGTTAACTGTTGTAAATTTCCAAGGATTCAGGACACAGAAACAAAATCTCTCCTCAAAACTTAAAGGTAACGCCATCCTCAAGGCTCTTTCCAGGTATGTCTGAACTCACCTCCTCAATGTAGCTTTCCATGAACGAGCCACGGAACATGGCAGCCATCCAGTTGCAGCTGGAGATGAGCAAGGGTTTGTGAGCCGGGAGGCAGCCATCATCCAGGCGGAACACCACATCTAAAACCGGGGTGGGAAAAGAGCATTCATCTCGTGGAGTGCCACAGAAGCCCAAGCTACAGAGGGGGAAAGACAGACAAGGCAGACATCCAGACATACACACAGGCAGACAGAGGGCCAGACAGACACACACAGAGACATAGACACAGGTAGACAGACAGAGAGATAAATTGACAGAAGGACAGAAAAGCTTTTGACACAGAGTAAGGGAAGGAGAGCAGACGCAGGGTAGTAGATCATGGAGCAAATCTTGTGTGGAGTCTGGACTAGAGTTTTGGTAGAGAAAGTGTTGAATAAGAACACAGCAACTATGTTAGTGTAATAATGTTATTACGGCTACATCTATAAGCAAAATAATTTAATCTACCATTAATTATATCCTTGAATAACAAGGCAAATCTCTTTATACATTTGAGCCAACAGCTTCATTTATCATATAATCTGTTATAAGCATTTTAAAGAAAGATTCCCATTGTTATAATCATGAAGACAATAGAGAAAGTATAGAAAGAAGTGAATGTAAGACAGGCTTTGTTCAGAGACAGCAGATGTCTGGCACTGGCTGCAAATGCTGTGACAACATGCATACATAACAGCTTAGGGATCAAACATCACAAACATAAGACACAGGAAGCACACAAGAGCGAACACAAGACAACCAAGCAGGCTCCAACGGCAGTCATCAAATCACTTGATGATTTTAAAAGTACTTAAGAACACATAAAACAGAAAACATACAAAATGCATATTTTATATTTACATTTCATAATCCTCTACTCACACCTACCATTCTCACATACACACATATACACCCACACACACACATGCACACATTTAAGGACACCACACCTACTGATGCATACATGGAAAACATTTACAATGACACCAGTGCTACTGAAAGTATTGAATGGCGCTGAATGGTTGGCACAGTGGTTTACCAGCAAAGGTCCCTTTATTTAGACTCTCCTTGATGCGATTGGCTCTGCGGACATGGAAGGCCTTGGTGATCTCCTGGTTCATGAAGCTCTCTCTGTTGAGAACATTGGCCACCATCATCCGCAGGTCAAACACCTCAAGTAGTTCTGCGATGGTAGCCACCTGCATAAGATCCCCTCGGCCCTCGTCCAGACTGCCTGTGTACAGGTACTGAAGCACTGCCTGAAACCAGAGCAAATCGTGAGGTCAAATAAACAGCTTTGGAACTATGAAAGCTCCAAAACACTCTTGATGACATTAAGATTGTATCCTGAAGTAATGATGCAGAGCATTTCCAATATTCACATCAACAGAATTATTTTATTTTCCCCTGTAAAGTATGAATATATCTTTTAACGATCTTGTTGCTTCCATCACCTTGAATGGTTCTTCCTGTATAAGCGCATCCATGGCTACAACAGTCATGAGTCGTGGTCGTCCAGTCATGGGATCATAAACATGCTCCAGACACACACTCAGGAAACCTCTACCCCATCCGGAAAGTGCTCGACCAGTCCCTAGCGCACCCAAGGAGTACAGGGCACGAGAAGGGAGTGCGTTATCACTCTGGGAAGTCCTCAAAGAGCCCTGCTGGAGCAGCTGCGGTCGATTCAGGCCCCGCACTCCTCCATCAGCCCCGTCTTTATCAATGTCCAGGCTCTTAGTGCGCCCAGCTTGCTCCTTGGCTCCTCTTCTACTCTGCTCATCTTCCTCCCCACCCTCCAAGTTCTCCTTGCTCTCCTGTCCCTCCCCCCATGGCCCTATACATGATCCACCAAGATCAAGGGTGAAGAGGTCATAGAACTTGGAGCAGGAAGTAGCCAGATAGACTTTGTGTGCAAAGACGCGAGTGGCACCACCCTGCAGAAGGAAAAGAACATCTGCACACAGTGGCTGGCAGAAAAGGGAATCGGGGCCCTCGCCGTCTGTGGGAGGGGGGTCTGGGATGCCCACTATGGGACGAGGTGGGCGAGGAGGCAGGAAGGGCGCCTGGAGAAGGGGCCTCTGGACCTTTTTCAGGTGGGACTTCCAGAACTGCAGGTGGCGACGGGAGATGAGGGCGGCCCGAATGGCATTGTCAAAAACATCTTTGACTCCGAACTGGGCAACAATGCTGGTCTCAAAGTAGGGAATCCCGAGTTCCTTTGCCACCTCGTGGCCTCTCTCTGGGGGAAGTATGTCGGTAGGTTTGATGGGTCTGTGGGACAGGAAGAGATGATGATATAGTAAAAAGGAAGTAGGAAGTTAGGAATCTCAACATTACTTTAAATTTACGCAAGTCTTCATCTCAGTGTTCATTTCATCAACAGCATTTACCTATACTTTATTTATATGATGGGACAACTGAGATTACAGTTAATGAATGTATAGCAGCCAAAAAATCACTCTACACACTACAAGTTTTCTTCACAACATAAACCAATGATAGGTCAGGCAATTGTCAATGTGTTATTTACAGTGATTCAGTTAACATTACATTACTGATGAATTGATTAAATGCAGCAGCCCCACTTGTAACCTCACTGAAAGCCATTGTAGTGCATGTTCTATTTGAATTTGTTGGTTAATGTCCGATGAAGAAGGCGTCTCACTTGGCTAGGGGTCGTCGTGCACGGTTAACTGCATCCAGGTCGGCATAGCGCAGATCCAGCTGGCAGCCAACCAGAATGATGGGTGTCCGGGGACAAAAGTGCTTGATCTCCGGGAACCACATGGTGCGTACGTGGCGCAGGGAATTGGGATTAGCCAGAGAGAAGCAAAGCACCACCACATCCGATCTACAGGGAAAGGAGGGAGGGAAAATGTCTTTATTTCATGTACTTACAACATAGCAGAGATTAGAGATGAGATAGAAAAAAATGACGAGTTGATTTGCTGTGTCATGTGCAAGAGATGTCAGCAAAGAGAAGACACGTGGCCTTGGATGGAGTGAAGGGGACAGAAAAGAGAGATAGAAAAAAGAGGTCAGCACTGAGTCACTGAACATCTTGTCAGTTTATGTTAAAACATGTGTGATATGTGCATGGAAGAAGCTTGTTCAAGAGCTGCAAGGCATTGTGGGAACATGGTAGAGCCATCGAGAAAGCTAGGGTCACAAGACGTGTGTGAGTGTGTTTATCTGAGTATGTGTGTGTGTCTATGAATATGAGTCTGGGCCTCTGGGCTGGTGATCTGCGTGGCCCATCTCTCTCTCTCTCTCTATTACGTAAATCTCCCTAAGCCCTCCAAGGCTGCATGGACCACAAAGAGAAGGCTAAGAATAGATCAGGATACACACACATACAAATTCATTTCCTCAACCGATGTGTTTGAGCAAGCAGACAGTAGCACTTAAAGCTGTTCTCTGGTGCTGACATTTCTCTGGCATGTTTGTTCATGTGTGTCTGTTTCTAGGTAATGTTAAATCGAGCTCTGTATCAGTGAGACGGATCATTTAGTATCAGAACAACGCTGACAGTGCAAGAATCTAATTCCTACGGTAAATGATCTACTTCTTAAAACAACACAACAACACAGGGCTCTTACTTCACTAGTATCACTTATGTAACTTTTGTGCTACATTAACCATCATTGATGACATGCAGATAATGAAATATATATATTCCTGTTTTTGACATTTCTCAGGCATATAGAATTCACCAGAAGATCCGAGGTGCTAAACCACATCCTGAACTTGTGAACAACATTACACACCACTTGAACACTTCTCTTATTTCCCTAGGGTAGAATACCTGTGCCACAGCGAACATGGCCTATTTACTGAGCAGACAAACGCTGCACTGTAAAAAAAAATCTGTCTTGTCTACTTGTTTTATCTAGTATTTAACCTTAGAGTCTGACTTTACTTCGTGCAAATAAAAAGAAAAACCTACAACAGGTCTACGAAAAGAGAATTCCACGTTTTGAAAGAATAACCCTTGAATAGTTTTTTTTAAAAATACTTAATTTCTATTAAAAACATACACCTGAGACAAGTTGAATTACTTAAGGCACACAGCACTAAATCAAATTACTTTCTACAAAGGACATTTTTTGCAGTGTAGTCACACGTTCCATAGTCCATCTTTACTTTCACTAATGTAATATCTGAAAAGCTCCTACTGTCAAGGACATAATATACACTACCAAAGCATTACATCACAGCTCTCTCTCACACACACACACACACACACACAGGAATTCCCATCACCACTTTGTCAAAGGATCATTACCATGGCTTAGTCTGTTTGAGGTCATGTTATGTGTATGTGCCTTTACTCTGGTGCCTTTAACGGTTAAAGGAAAACATTTTACAACCTAGGGCGTACTGCCATAGTTTGGCCCAGTATACCATTATGTTAGCATAATACTGTACATTGTAGAGAGAGGAGAAAGCTTTACAAAGGCTGCCAACAGAGCCAAGGAAATATAATCCCTAGAGGGCACCTGCGACAGTTTAAAAGTCTGAGAGTGATGGTGAACATTAAAAATTAGAACCAGGACAATCCATAAGGACTGCTACATTGCACTGGAGAGCTATTTCCAAGTTCAACCTGCCGGTGAACCTAGATGACCTACATACTGTATTTATGTATACGCTGTTGTTCTTATTTACAATGGGACACTAGCGCAAAAGAGAAGTTATACAAAATGAGAAGTCATGTAGACAACCTAAATAAAAATAATAAAATAATTTTCCAGCAGCACTAATGTAATAAATAGCTCAACCAGTGACTGGTTATTTCGTGTGTGCACGTACGTGTATGTGTGTATGTGGTGGATCTAAACTACAAAGGTCATCAGTTGCTAGATTATGTAAGAAGAGACACACATATACACACAGGCTCTCAAACATGAACAAACACAGCAGAGATGTGCTAAATAATCAGATTTCCTCTTGCAATAAAGAAATTAATGCATCTCATGCAGGCACTCTGCAATCACACAGCCCAGCATGACACCCCTCATCAGCTATTAAGTCTGTCACAACAGTATTATAAAAGTCAATAACGTGCCACTAAAACTGCTCAGTGCAATATGACATTGCTTTGTTTATTTTTTAATAAATTTCTGCTGACTGAAAAAAATTAAGTTGAGGTTGGCTCAGGTTAAGTTTGGCTTAGCCTATTTTCACACTGGGATTGTATTCCCAACCAGAATTTTCCTCTCCTAACAAAGCATGTGACAGTCTGGGTATTGTCTGACAATGTGATGTTTTGAGTTTTGATATCAACAAAAGGCTACAGAGTGGAGGAAGGGGGGGTGAAGGAGCAGCAAGGAGTCAAGGGCAAAAAGAGGCTAATGATGGGAGTTGAGCAACGGGGTAATGAGGGAGATGGGGGAGAGGTGAGGAGAAGCGAGGTAGAGGATAGGAGGAGAGGTTGATGCCTGGAGCTGCAGACGCCAGGGAGGCAGGCAGGCAGAAAACAGCTGAGCTGGCACTGTGTCTTTATCAGCTGACTGCAGGCTGACAAAGCATACAGGACATGTGGACAGTCACACACATATCAAAACACACACACAAACAGGCAGATCTTTGTGCAAATGTACAGACACTGACAGAGTGGGAGGAGGTTTGGGCCACAAACTGAACTACATGCAACCTAGAAATCCTAGAAAACACAGTCTGTCGCACAGATACATTTGTAAAAAGGTGACAGGGTGACATATTACACAAAGTGCGTTTACCCACCCTTGAGATAACTTACAGATTGCATAGTGTGTTGTATACATGCATGGGTTTGTGGATGTGTGTGATGTCTTAGTACCTGGTTATAGCTTATGACTATAAGAGACACATTAAATTAATGAAAGATATGAATAAAATAGGTAAAATGGCAACAAAGACAGATGGAGAGAAAGAGAGATATAATTACAGTTCATTCTTGACCTAAAAATTGGAGGGTGGCGACAGATGCCTCAGCATTATATCACAAAAGAGAAAAAATTAAACACAAAATGATTGTATTTAGATAAATATGTGGATTAAAAAGTATATGCAGTACTCATTTAATGATGTATGAAATGTATCGTCGCTTTTTTGTGTTACTGTCACATGGTCGACTTTGGTCACTGTCATTTGAATTGGTATTTGTTGATTTTGCTTTGGCAATAAGTACTTTTGCATTTCATGCCAATAAAGCAGCTTTGATAGAGGAATGGGGTGTAAGAGGATAGAGCGATGATCCAATCATGTCTGGTGGAGGAAGGATGTAACAGCTTGAGGGCAGAGTTCAACTAAAAAGAGTGGCAACTGGATTACACGGAAAACAATTTTTGGGTAAGTAAATGTTATGTGTGACAGATTAATTACATACTCATTTTAAGTTACATTTTCCTGAACCAGCCAACAATGAATTTGGTCACATATTAGCACAAGGAAAACTGTGTCAATGCCTTACAAATTCTACAGCCAAGACAAAGCAATCTCTTGGCTGCACCAATTGTAAAAAATAGAACATGTTGCAAGGTAGTTAACCTTGTGTTCAGCCAGCAATTGTGTTATTAGGTCAATAACTAGGCTCTGGCTGCTAGAATATCTAAAACCATGTGTGTATTTGTGTGTGTGTGTGTGTGTGTGCACATGTATCTGCTCACCTGCCATAGGCAAATCGTCTGTCTTTGTGATGATCCCCAAATGTGTCCCATAGCCTCAGGGACACGCTGACCTCATCCACTACATCACGAGATCTCTCTAACACCTGCAATACAGACACATATCCCTTTAATCAGGGCAAAAGGTCCTAACTTCATTGTGATGTTTGTGTTTTTAGTGGAATTGAAGGATTATGCAATCACTAGGCTAGAGGGAGAAAAATCATGCACAATGTCAAACTGCATGGTCAACATTTTTAAAATGAAGTTGTTTTTCAGTGGCCTGAAAAGAGACGTTTTTACCTATGTTACAAATGCACAATAATATTTCGCCTCTGTCCAAGAGTTTGTCTATATGTGGCTCTTTCCGCACTGTGTGTGTGCCTGTGTGTATATGTGTATATGTGTGCCCACCTCCTGGCATACACGGTACTGGTCGATGGCCCAGACGGTTGGCACGTGGGTGGCAAGCAGCTGATACTGTGTGAGGGTGGCATTGCAGGCCCGGGCACAGATTAGCCTGGTCTTGCCTACTGCATTATCCCCAACCACCACACATTTAATGGTTTCCACATTGGGCCGCTCATAGTCTGTGTCTATATCCATGGAGAGGGCCCTGGAGAATAAGAGAAGGACAGAGAGGGAGAGAGAGAGAGAAGAGGTTAATTCAATATTCATGGAAAATTAAAATCACATTGATAAAGCATCCCAGGAGGATTGACACTGTATTTTGACAATGAAAGCAACTGGCATCAGGCTCAGTAGCTTCTAACTCTCCAGTCCAGGTCAGTGAAGCTTTTTAAGGCTCTAAGCCCCCGTAGCTGTACTGACCAGTGTACAGAGGCTTCTGCCAAACTCCTCAACAGAACACATGGTTCGCAGGCTGAGGAATAGAGGGACCGCAGAGCTATTTCTGTAACAGCACACAGAGAGAGAGAGAAAGACAGAGACAAAAAGAGACTTCCACTGAGCTCACTGTCCTTGTCTGTCTTTCCCCTGTATCTGTTCCCCTTTTGATGCATTGATAGCATCTTTGCATTACAAAAAACATGCAAAGCGATGAAACACAACACAAAATCCGTACAGAATAAAATCCCTAATAAAGGCATATTTAATTAACTTTTTAGGTCATTCAGGAGCCCAGGGGGACCCCTGCATCATCTTTTTGGGGTTAAACATATTTACTATAAGCTTCCACTGAGAAAAACAAACTGTAAAGAGTATGTGTGGTTGCATACCACACATACTCTGGTATGCAACCACACATACTGACGACCTTTCAACCTAACCTCAGCACAAGATGGAGGTGGTTATGTACCCAGCTCAACTGACTTCCTCTTTAAAAACCACACATCACTGTGTTCACTCAGCTTATCAAAATCCCTTTTCCCTAAACTGCTTACAAACATTTGTAAAATGTCAAAACACATGTTAATACCCATTTTTAAAACATTCCTGGAAGAATCTGCTCTCATTGCATAACCAGCCCCCTCACACACACATACACAGTTAGACCTGTAGTCAGCTAATCAGTCCATCCATCCTTGCAACTAGTTCAAAGACCCACCACAAGGCCCCATAGAGCATATGAAACATTCATAAATGCCTTTGCTTGTTATTCCATTGACGTGGATACCAGTGCCACACTTCAGTCCGGCACCGACAGACACCAGCAGCTAAAAATGGCATCTATTCATCAGACACATGAGCCATGTGTGCACCCTGCTATTCAGCCATGACCTGCTCTCCATGTTCTCACACACCTCCAATCTGTTCATAATACCACTGCGGCTATAAAGAACTTATTTCTTCCCCAGAGACCTCATTGATTTCTCTTGTCAACAACAACAAATACATATTTCCTGTCAATCGGAGTCCCAATTACGTCAGCCAGAAATTATAGCACAGAGAGCCTACCTTTGTCTATGCGAAGCTGAAGTGGCTGTCAAAGAGGCTGTTTCCTGAATGGTCCATATGGAACAGATAGAACTGTGCCTTTCAGAGTTATAAATACCCATTTTCCCTTGCCACCTGTCTGGCTGCAACACCTTCTGAGACACGTACTCCAGGTAGGGGAGAGAGATAGAAGAAGCAATAAAAAGTTACCACAACCTTGCACTTATCTAACAGCTATCTGCCTAATGGTCATGGCAGCTGCAAAAGCAGCAGGCCTGTATTAGGAAAATAGGGATGAAGAGCCAAGTGTGAAGCCTGACATACTGCACGAGTGGTTCTATAACATATACACAACAAGTCACAAAGGACATATGAGCCGAACAAAACAAAAATTAAATAGGCATTGACAGAGGGAGAGAGAATGCATAGTAATGTTAATTCCCAGCGTTGCCAATGCAACAGTAGATAAGCAAAAGGGATGCAATAGAGACAAGGCAGAGAGGGGATTATTAGAGTCTTAGAGAGAAAGAGAGGGACTGTCAGCCCAGCATTAGAATCAGTCAGTCATGCCACAGGGATCAAAAGGGCAAGACCAACAATAACCAAGGCTGCTCAGGGGAAAAAATCTGAGCTTTTCTTACTGATGCTTCAATCAACCGTTAAATGTGTGTTTCTCTAAGTGAGAAAGACCGACAGAGCAAAAGGCAGAGGAGAGTAAAGTTTAAGATCCTCTTCTACTGGCCCATCAGAGTGCGGAAGTCAGTGCATGCATGTGCGTGTAAACGTGCAATGTGTGTGCGCGTTTTAATGAGCTTAGGGCCGGTCTGTGAGGCATGGAATGATGCAAGCAGTGATGTAACCAAGAGGCAGCATTGGTGGTGGTGTGGACCGTTTCTCAGGGGGATCAAGAGTACCCGGCTCCCAGATATCATCCTCCATCTGAGGCTCTGCATCAGGCTCCAAGCAAAGAGTCTGGTCATGTGCCGGTCAGTGAACATAACACAGCTGTTTACTCACACATCACTGCACTTGCACATATGCACCTGCTCTCAGGTTTATATTTGAACTTTATGAACTTTCACAAACTTCAACAATTATTTTTAATTGCATGGCTGATGATAAGCAGAAGCCAGACACTGCAGCTCAGAGGAGCGTGAGGAGTGGAAAGTGAAGCTGCAGCTCAGGTTTCATTTTTAGCCAACGACCTATAGTAAACTGTACACAGACTAGACAGACACTAGTTTAGACTTCATCTGCTAGCTAGCCAGTGTCATCTTCCCAACAAGGCAGCAAAGGAGGCTGCAGGGACAAAGGAGTGTTGGAATGCCAAAATAAAATTGTGTTTATGAAAGAAGAATTGAGATTCCATCCCAGTTTTTGTGCATTGTGTGCACATATTTCTGACTCTTATAGTGACATATTGATGGGTGCAGGCTAGACCACAGTGATAGGAACACTGTGACGGAAACTCAAACGCCCACTCAACACACAAACACCAACCTTCTGGTTTACTCTGGAATGTCAGATTGAGTCAGTGTGTGTGCGTGTGTGTTCGGTGCAGGAGGACCAGACAGACAAAGAAGCTCATGCATAATTTGGACAGTGTGTGTCTCAGTATGGCTTTGCTTTAAGGCCAGAGGGGGTTTCATAAGGAGATGGATTACGGCTCTATCTCAGTACAGAGTTTGTGGCATCTTTACCTCTTGTTCTTTATACACACTCATTGCTTCCTTTTTAAATACTTTCATTTATCCTTCAGTCTGCTTTGTTCCCAGCTGTGCCCACTCAACCACACCTTCTGACCCGCTGACAAACTCCCTCACACTCTGTATTTATTCCCCGAATGTAATGCTCCAGCTCAAAGCTAACACATCCTTCACTTCACTCATTGTCTTGTAATAACTTCTCTCCACCACTTCCTTGTCCTCTTCCAGTTATTTCTCTCACATCCAACGTCATGACACTCCGCCCCTTTTATTAGAAATCATCTATCTATCTATCTATCTATCTATCTATCTATCTTCCTTCTTTTCTGGATAGTAATCAAGGAGCAGCATTAAGCAGACAGCCCTCCCACAGCCCTTGCTTCCCTCCTCTGTCTCCATCTCTCTGTTATGTAACACCTTTAGCAATCCACTGGCAGCAACCACTCATCCCAAAACCCTCAACAGACCCCATCTGCCTCTTTTTTGTCCTTTTCCTTGGGGCTAGAGTTCACCCCAACGCCATGACAGAGCCGCCTGCCTCTCCACTCCCTCCAACCAGCCCTATAAAAAAATGACCCCAATAACCACCCACTTTATACATGGGCCAACACTTGCACACTCACACAGAGCTACAGGGTTTACATTATCACAGGCTTGACTGCAGTCAAAGTGTCCATGGGTAATTGTTGGGAGAAATTATGGCTACATGTGCAATCATGTATGTGACCTAAATCTTTTTTTCTTTGTCAAAAGTTTGTTTTCATGAAAGAAAATGTCTACCCAATTGTATTTGTGTATACCTTTCAGGTGTGTATGCTCTTGTGTATGTGGGGAAAGTGTGTGTTTTATGTGAGTGTTTGAGACAGTGACTGCCACAGGCGCAGCTGGCACAGACTGGTTACATAACCTGGTCTGTAGCCTCTGCTTTGCTCTCTGGATGGCTGACAGTAGACCTCAGACTCACACACACACTAGCACAGACATGCATACACACATGCATCCCGGCACGTACTTGCCTCACCCACTGCAGATGGTGCTGGTGTTACTGCGCAGCCCGTGGCAGACAGTGATATGTACGCATTTATCCTAATGAATGACAGGGTCTTTGAGAGCAGCATGTCCGCCTGCTAGATACACCCTTCTTCGTCTCTTCTCTCTACTGCAACAATGCTTTGTAAACACAGGAAGGCTCCTCTTGATGCCCTAATTTCCTTTATCCCTTCTCATCTTCCTCCTCCTCCTCCCCTGTCCATATTTTCCACCTACTCTTTCTCGCCATCTTTCTTTCTCTAAACTAATTTTTCTTTGTCTCATTTCTATACCACGCCCTTACACTTTCCAGCATCCACTCCAATACAGATGGGCTGTCATTTGCCACTGACCATTACAGTACTTTGTGATGGCTTTGACTCTGCTTTAAGATTACAAATCTTAATTCAAAGTGCAAAACATTTGTGCTACACTGCTACCTTCATTTACATGTAATGTGTTTGCATACAGTTTAGTACAGATTCTTCTTCTTCTGCTTTGATGTTTAATGTTTGACAGCATCATCTGATACTGATATTTTGTAAATACAATAATGATACAATTTTAAAGATATATAATGTGCTGATATTCTGAAAAACTTGTGATAGATGTTCCAGGACACCTATCTCCTTTGGTAATGTGACAGGGGTTTTAAATATAATGTAAAAATATACTGGACCCTGATAGCTTACAAACATACATACCACCAACAGTGCTTAACTCTGTGGCTCATATTATAACATACTGGGTTCTGACCAAAGGAGAGACACACATGGCATAAACATATACACATTTGCAAGGTCTATTATCTCTGTGTACCTTCCACTACAGCCTGATACAGGGGCCAGGACATTTAAGCGAGCCTTATAATGCTGGCTGACTCTTTCATGTGGGTCTGTCAGTGCTGCACTGCATGTTATCTCAAAGCTGTTGACACAGTCCAAGCGTTGGGCATAGTGCCTAACCAGGACAATAAGTAGCTCTGTTCCAGATCTGTCCGTCTGACGGTAGACATAATGACAGCCCAGATCATTGATTCATTAACAGTAGTAGTGATAGAAGGTCTAAAACCAAAACCAAACAATCATTTTCACCAGGGTGTGGAGAGACAGGATTGCATAGAACAGAATTTTGAACAGTTGGTGTTTCCACAAAAGGATGAGTGACACTCACAGGGTGGCCATTAATAGACATCATTTCAGGAGATAAATACACTGGCCAAAAAGATTAAGATACGGAAGACAAATTGTTTACGCAACCACTTCCTGCAGATATGACTGATTGCTGAAGACTGTGAAAATGTGGTCTAATAAGAAGAACATTCTTTCTTTTATTCATTTCCAGGTAGAAGAGAGTCTTCTTCACCCGCCCTGCAGCTACCTGCGTAACACAATCCCTCTGATGACGTCATGGCCACGGGATAAGCATTACAGAGTGTGCGTGTGTGCGTGTGTGTGCGCGCGCGTGTGTTTCCGTGCACGTGCGTGCGAGAGTGCGTGTGCGCTTTTATGAACTGAGATTATGCACGTTATCTATTGTCACAGTTTAGATCCGCGTGCTGTTCCAGTAAATACTGTGTTGTAGCATCACTACACTCATCAATGAAAAGGCACCTCGTGTGCTCCCTCTCCCCGCAGCCATTCATAACCACCTGGCTCATTCATATTTTTTTTTTTGGAAACTGATTCAACGAACCAGGCAATCTATTGTATTGGCGTCCATGTCTGGGGAGATAAAGTCCAGGAAACTAAAAGCAATCAGCGAAGTGGTAAAAACGTCTACCAGGCATCGATGTTGTAAAAGGCAGGTGGATATCAGCCTACATCCAAAATGATGCGCTGATAAGTCTTGCGTAATGTGCCAAGCCCATCCGCTGCACTCCAACACTGAATCAAAATGCTCTAATAACACCAGTCTGTGCAGCACGTGTGGGATTTAAAGAAAAAGAACAATCATCTTCCATTGTAACATCTCTTGCTAAAACAATGTAATAGCCTACATGTGAAATAAAAGCCTTTGGGACTGTTACCGGGACGTTGTAGAGACAGATAGAAGAGAAGATTAAAAACCCATTAAGTAGGCTACAATAAGGTCATCAGGATATGAATGGAGTAGCAGGCTACAGTTGATGATTTCAGCACCTTTGTTGGAGTAAAGAATGTCAGAAGCGGTGTGTGGATTGCTCTGTGCACAACGAGAATTTGCACTGGAAGCATGTGACACAGTATCCCTGCAGGAGGGGTCCCTACCTTCCGACGGTTCCGGAATTGACCCACATGCCACTCTGCTGGTGATTCAGCCGGTCACTCAAACCGGACAAAGACGCGCGGAGAACGGAGAGTCGGTCGCGGCGGTCCCGTCGTTTGTCAAAAAGCGCATACAACTGCGGACGTCGCACAGGACCTGTGCCCTGTCACATCCTCCTCCTCTTACTTCCCCTCGCTGCCTCCTTAGTCCAGCGTTTCGCGGTCCTCAACAAGTGTCGACTCGCTGCGGATATAATGCTGCTGTGGTTTTAAACGTTTTGTTAGAATGAAATCTAAACATAACTGGCGTAAATATGTGTGTCTGCTCTGAGCCACCCCCTTTTGTGTTGTTGTTTCCCCAGCTGATTTGATCAGAGGCACGCCTCCACGACTCCGCGTCACGACACAGGTCGCGCATCTCATCTTGTGCTGCGTTCAGGTGCTGTCAGAAAAAGAGACGTTTGACACAGAGCGGCGCCCCGAAGCTACCGCCGCAATAATACCCCAGCTGCACGACCGTGGTATATTTTGGGGGGTAGACTAGAAAGCCAAGAACACATTAATGGCAGGGAAAAGTGATACTAGACAAAGTTTTGGTCGTGCATTAATGAAAACATCCAGTTCCACCCCTGGCGTTTGCATTTATCTCTTTACGTTTTCAGTTGTGCTGTGTGACTTCTAAAATTAGGAGCATTCATCAAATGGCCTCCTTCAACATAAATATCCCCCAGGAAAAAGAAAGCGGCTGAACACTCTAAATAAGTGTCCTTAAGACTTTAGCAGCCGGATGTTGGAGCTGAGCAGGAGCACTTTAAGGTGTCATCAGAGATTAGAGCCCAAGGGCCAATCATATCCTGCAGAGTTTATAGTATCCCCGCCCTGAAACTGTGCTCTTCCATCCTGTTAACTCAAAACATCCCACACTGCAAAGCACGCTGCCTTTTGTTGGTGGAATATTCACATCCACCGCTGTGCTGGTTGCAGACTGTCATTACGACTCTCAGCAGTCATTATTACTCAGACACAGGGGAGAGGGCACATTTATTAAAAAGCATGGCAATCGTTTACACAAATGAATAAAATATATTAAAATTGCAAAACTATAAATGTAGATCTGATTTTAGCTTAAATGTATCCTTTAATCCTTGTTTATACATATAATAATATAATAATCCCTTATCAAGAGTAACATCCAGATAAATTATGCAATGGTGTAGTTATTACTCATGGGCAATGGAGAGAGTTTTTTCTTCTATGGTTATTCTGGGTGTGCAGGCATAGCAACTAGCTACCACATAGCAACACTTGTGTATGGCTACAAAAGCCAATACAGGAGCCAAGAAAAAAAGGCAGCCGTACCCAGCCTTTTACCCTCATATTTTTCCACAATCTCAATGTCTGGGAATTCATTTCTGGAATGTTAAGCTGCACCAGAGGAGAAAAATGCTGCCATGTCGCCAAAAGGCAAAAATACCTCACTATTCTGCCAGCTAAACTATTTTTATACTTAAATTGCTTTGTAAATTTAATGTTATCCAACTGGAAACTTTGCCTAGACCTTTTTTTCAGAGAGGAACCTTCTCTTGAGTCCATCTGCCCTCATTATCATCACGCCTGCAATTCGAGATAAGAGGTGAAAGTGGAATTTGTATTAGATTATTAGATTAGATTACATTTTATCTAACAATTCATTTGAGGCATTTTGCATTGTTTGACCGTGTGAGGACCCTGGGCAGTCAGATCTACCAACTTTGTTTCATGACTGTGGAAAACTGAAGACAGACATCTACTGGTAGAATTTGGTACTGACCTCTCTGAAACAAACTCTGCTTATGTCAGTGCTGTCACTCAAGGCCACAGCACCGAGCTCACAACTTTGTGATAGATCCTAGTGAAGTTCTACAGTGCCTGTCAGACTATATGCCTAGAGTGCACAACTTCAATGAAACAAGCAATAGCAAACCACAAATCTATTACTTGACCCTTGGGCTCCTCAGTCCATCCCTGCATCCCTGCAGACTTTGTTCGCTGTACGTTCTTGCACATAACATGCAATAACACAGCACCAACACCACAATTAAGTGAACAGGAGTTCAGTGCAACTTGTGAAGATGTCTCTTTTAAATCAATTTGTCCAGAGTTGTCTTGAAGCCCTGAGAAAACACTGCCCCCTGACCTGGCTGGCATGGCCAGAATAAAACAGCATGAAAGATGGGCTGGAATGCTGCAGGAGAAAGCAGGGGTTCAACAGCACAGGCACTGAGAGGGCTTAGAAATGTGGAGAGGCGGCCCCTTTTGTTGGAGAGGTGTACTTGTGAGAGAACTCTTAAGCGGCACAGGCTGAGGTGATGTCTGGCCTTTTCAGCTACAGTAGTACAAAAAGGACTGTGTGGCTTTGTTTATGAGCTTTATCTCTCTTTTATTAACTGTGTGGGAAGTCTACTCCCATAGCTTTTACACTTTGGTGAGATTAAAGTTGGGAGAATGAGCTGAGATCACTCTTTGGCATGACTACTTCAACAAGTAGTGTCCTGCTGCTTGGACAAATACTCAGTTTAGTCTGCAGTATATTCAATGCCATCCAAGTATTCTTAAGTATTATCCTCATCCTCAAGTATTAGTGAAGGCTTGACACGTTTCAACACGTTCATTTAGATGATAACATTTCGTTCAATCTCAGCAAATGACAAGTAGTATTAGTTCATATGGTTTAGTTAATTTAGTTTGTAGTTGGTTGCTAAGTACATTTGAAGAGAAATCAGGCGATTGATTGTATAATTTGGTATCCTGACAATACTTTTTTCCCTTTCATCCTACCTATGCAAGTGGATGGACTTTCCATCAGGAAAAGGAGGACTACATTTTGCAGTCAACAATCCACCTTTTTAAAAATGTGACACCTGTTCTTGTAAAATATTATATATATATATATATATATATTCTCTACTTGTTTAGATTATGGTGCAAGTGAATTCCATTAAGCTCAGATGGAGTGATTTCAGATGACAACATGAGTTTATTTCATATTAAGCATACCATTTTATAGCCATAGAGCATTTTGTAATGAAACTCTTCCTCTCATCTCATCCCCTCCTGTCCACTCCTCCACTGACCCTATTCTCACCCCTACAGATCGCCCGAATGTCCAACAGGCCCGCACACCCCCTGCCCCAGCACTGTACTGGAACTCTTCTAAAGCTGTCAAAACACCCAGCTTCTCACACTCCCTGCGTCCACAGAGAGTTCGCCTCAAACACACACCATCCAAAGCGCTAATAAACACACACACACATGCAACACACACTCAAAGAAAAACAGTCTACATGTAGCCCCGTACACTGACACAAGTAGGTCAGAGCTGCAGTGGGTCTTTCAAACAGTCCTCCAGCACCATGGAACTGATAACAGTATCAAAGATTAAATTCTACCTTCACACACATACACATACACACACGAACAAACATTACAGTACAACGAAATGTACGAATGGTTCGTAGATCTAACAATGAGGTCATTAGCTTATTGTTAGTTTGCCAGGATGATTTTGGCATGCGTTTTTGTTTTGCAGGGAGACAAGAAAAAATGCAACAACACAGGCATATTCTGGGAAGAAAATTCAGAGGTCAAATGTCAAGAGAGAATGGAGTCTAAAGTGAAATGAGTTTGTGGGAAACTGGCATCCCTAAATGATCAGTGGTAGCCAAATAGTGAAAAACCAATATAAATACACATACATCTATGTCTATCACTGAATCTCTTTTTAATTCCTACTCTCTCTCTCTCTCTCTCTCTCCCGCACACACACACAGACACTCTGACATAAAGAAGTGGCTGAGATGTGTTGTCAGAGCCGGCACCCTGGCATGAAACAGAGTGTGTTTTGTAACAGCCGGCCTATTTGGCGATGGATGATGGGCACCGTTAGCAGAGTGTGAGTTTAAGTGAAAAACATTCAATGCTAGATAAAGCCTGAGGAAAAAGTACAGAAAGAGTCAGAGTGTGAGAGAGAGCAACGCCGGCGACATTGTTTACTTGCTAAGTTATCAGTAGATTGTCTTATCTATAGTCAGTTGGAAAACTCCAAGTGTGTGACCAGCTGCTGTTGCCTCATTAAATCCTGATGACGGCATAAAATAAAAACACTACAATGGAGTAAAAGGTGCATAATTCAGAAACTACTGAATGTATTATTTCCTAAATTCTATTTTGTGCTAGGGAAACATACATTCTTATGTTTTGTGTCCTGTAAAAACAGATCCATTTTGAAACCCTTTGTATGTAGGCTTAATTTTTTATTTGACCCAAATGTTTTGTTGGTATCACCTATATTTCTGCATTGTTTTGAAGAACAACAGACATTTAAAAAATAACTAATTAGCCAATTTGTTTTATTTTGAAATTCACAGTTGTTTTTTTACTTTTCATCTCGTGATGATATCGAGTCAAATGACTAATTCCATTTTACACAAATTGGGCAGCAAATGAATCTGGCACCCTGTACAGGCAGTGTACTTAAACATTTTTTTATTTTTTATTATTAATTATAAAAAGTCATAAAGCAGAAAGAGGTATGATTGAGATTTATGAGCTATTAAACTATATCCACGGTCTCCAGCATCGCAAACAGAAGATAAGAGTTAAAACACCTGTTGTTGACAAACTTGTCATTTGTAATTATTTCCTCATTGCCACAGAATGTGGAATGAATGGTCTGTGAGTCTGTCTCCCCGGCTGCAGATAAGTGTTCACTGACTATAACACTGATATATGATCAGGTCAAGTCTGTGCTGGTGATGATGGGCCATGATGGTGGAATATGTCAAGAATGTAAAGTGGCCTAAGGTCCTGGGGCGAAGGCTTGATAGAGATGGGAATAGTTGAACAGAAGAGAAGGATGGAGGGTGGGATGAGTGAAAGAGAAATGTAGCACAGCTGAGGGTGTATGGTGGGGTAGATGGGGTAGGTGAGGGGGGTTCTTCGTGTTTTACTGCCTGCTGTCTGCCTGAGAATAAACAGACCTCTGATTATGATATTAATGCCAACTTAAATGTTTCACAGTGAGGTGTCTGGCTTTCACAAAGTGGTGCCTGGGATGAACAAGAACACAGCGCTGCATATTGCTCACTGTCCCTAAGTAGCTCCCCTAGAACTGCCAAAACTGCCCATTTAGAGTCATGTGGCATCAGGCACAAACACCCAGCCACCACCACCAACACCACATCTGCTACCATCAGCCCATACCCATGTCAAGTTACCCCAGATTTTTTGTGGTTTTGTGGTAGCAGTAGTTAACACATTTCAAAGTAAGAAACATTTTGGTGAGAAATTCTAGTTATTCCATCAGCTTTTTGTTTCATAAATTGTTTTCTTATTTAAAATCCTTTTAAGCCTGTGTCATCCTAAATCCCAGCCTAAGACAGGAGAATGTCTACTGAGAGACAAGGTGAACAGGGGTTTCTGAGAAGCTGAAGGGTTGAGTGGATGCTCTAAATTCTTGAGTGGCACAAATCTCATGTGATAAAGACAAACTGTGCATAGCAGAGTGTGTCTGAAGTCATAATATACGGTTTGCATTCTGACATGAAGGATTGAGGTTACACAAGCATGTTTTGCTTGTCTTGCTATGCCCAAGTTCATGTATAGACACGTAAAGAAAAGAACACACAAAAAGGTTTTTGCATCAAATCAGACATACAGGCACAAATTAACAGGCTCTACCGCTAACAAACACAATTTTAAGATCGCATACACATGCAAACAAATACACATGTACACTCTCTGCTGGATAGAGACACACAGGTCAGTAGAGGTGCCTCTTAAGCTGTGGCTGTCAAGTGGCAGGGCTAATCTTATTAAGGTTCTCTTCGGCTGCAAACTCTTAAAGTGATAGGTCACATTGCTGGAAAATTAGCACATCTGAATCCAAGCATATCTTAAAAATCTTAAATGTTTCCGTATTTGTTGAGGAAGGTAGTGTCCTGTGCATACGGTATTATATGTTCTACATGTATGGGCTTCATAGTATAACAAGTTCTCCAAAACGTGGACTAATGGAGAGTAAAGATTTATATTACATCTGTATTAAGATATCCACATAGTTATCCAAAGAGATTCTGTGTTGGTCACAATGGCTGGTTGACTCATAGGGGGACACATGCAGTATATATTACAGCTCCAGCAAATTAAAAGATCATTTTAATTACCTAAGGAAGTAAGTGCTGAGCCAGTTAAGGGCTTGGTGTATTCATTGGCTGTGCTTATCTGAGGGCATTATAGGGATGAAGAAGAGCTTAGGTCAAGGGCCTGGCTGGAGATGACGTCAAGGTGGGGTGTGAGAATCAGGTTAAGGAATAGGACAGATATCGAAAAGGGGATGGAGATCTGGAAGGAAGTAAATATAGGACCACAGGGTATAGCTAGGAAGTTGAGGACAGAATTTAGGTTAGCATGGGAACTAAGATGAGCAGGTCTTAGCCTATGAGGGCATGGATTACAGCTAAAGACAGCAACTATAGAAAGAAAATAAAAGATAGACTGCGAGTCTGATGTGATCTTGTGGGCAGACCAGTGTACCTGGCCTAAAAGCCCCATGAAATGCATTAAGTTAACTGCATTAAGCAATGCATCAGTATTCAAGTGGTCCAATGCAGTTTATCTTGTAGTTATATATTTGGTATGCATCTATAGAGACACTGGACTACACACAAAACAGCAGAACAAAAAAAAATGCAATTCACATCCTTACACCAAAGATAAGGCTGAAGAATAGACTGAAGAATAAAGAACAGACCAAGGATAATGGGAGGATTCTGATTCGCCGAGGTCAAAACAATGTCAAACATCTCTGCTATATCATGTCTTGAACAAGTTTAACAAGTGTAATCCACTGAACATGTTCTCTATGCCACATCTGATTAGATTAAAAAAGCTTACTCCCCAGACACACCATGGGTTCAATGTCAGTTTGAAACTGATTTAATCCGCCAGATATATTCCCTAGCAACTTCTTAATATGTCCTTTAGTAAATCCATCAGCGGGGATAAAGGAGGAGCTTATCATGGACTACCTGCAAAGTGTTTTAAATGGGATATTTTCTTCCGGGAGCTGATTAATATGGTGATAGCGGGGGAAAGGTAAATGGATGGGGTATATTTTGCAGGAAAAGAGTAGTATTCCACCAAACAACATAAATATAAGATACATTGCAAATTGCTGTTTGTTGTGATTGTATTTAATACTTTAATAGTGTTTAGAGGGAAAATTTGTTTTTAATGTAAGCCTCAACTGACCCAGCAAAAGACAGAGATATTAATTTAATTTAAGTTTCAGTGCAGACAGGTTACCATTATAGCTAACATCATGCTCTAGAGCACTATATACTACCTTTAAGAGCATTATTGACCAGGCCATTAATGGCAGATCAATGCTTGGCCAACAACAAAGTACTGTAATTTGTAATATGCCAGAAGGTCTTTCCAACGATACAGGCATTGACACCTCACTGCTACCTGTGGTGATGTTGGGAATGTTGGTAACCTCCCTGAACCTCAGCCACTCTCACAGTCTGGTGAGGATGTATCAGAGTAAACTTTGGACTGGGGTTGAGATCAGACAGCAAACAGAAAAAGGTGAAAGAGGCCAAATGGATTTCTCATTTCTCAGTACAGGACACAAAGAAGAAAAAGTTGCTTGTGTGCAATATAGGCTATCTGGTAATGCATTAACATACAGGGACAATATTTTGACAATATTGCTCGATTTCTAATTATTTATAGGGGACGAGGGGCAGGGGCAAAAGGAAAATGCTAAAGTTGTGAGAAGAGCATGCATTTGGCCTGAGCACAGGTCAGTCAGTATTCCAGAAACAGCCTGATCAAACAGAGAGTGAAGCCAAGCCAAACACCTCTGGACTTCAGTCTGGCACAGAGAAGCAGAGCTGTAGCCCTGCAGAGATCACACTGCACACAGTCAGTACATCAACCCGACACACTCTGCAAAGTACTGCATGGCAAAGGTTCCCTACCTTTTTGGTTTGTGACCCATTAAAATGAGGCAAAGTCTACCTGGGATCCATCATCACAGGTTGCATAATCCACCAGCAGTGACTAGTTAATATAAAAAAATGTTTGGTTGGAAAGTTTATTTAACTGTAAATATCCTATCTCTATAATAACCCAATTTAAAGGATGTGTGTTAATATAAAACGTTATATCCATCAATATGTGGCCCTTTTTCAACATGACTAATCCTAAATATCTATATTGGTATCAAGCTAAGAAATCCAGTATCAGTCTGTCTCTATTTAAAACCCATGGTTGCTCACAGATACAGAAATAGAGAGGAGGAAATGGAGGGGAGGGAAAGAACAGGAGTGTAAAAAGCAAAAAATCACAGACAGACTAAGATAGACAGACAAATAAACCACCTTACAGAGAGTCGAGGCATAACAGGAAGGTCCTTTGTTGTGTTTACTTCAAATAGCCTGCGTGTTGTTTATCTATTTGTCCTGCTCTGTTTGTAAGAGTTCCTCATATTGTGTTGTACTTGCACAAACAAAAACAAACCTGTTGCGAGATGAAAATCTCACAGACGGAGCAGAAACAGCGATGCATTCATTTCAGTGGCAATGCAGTTTTGATTTTATACAAGAGCTTTGAGTGGGTTTTATTACCCTGAGAGGTCAATGCATTTTCTAGGCAGTGGAGGACAGCAGTGGAATGCAATACCCTACATACTACTTGAATCTGTCGGAATGGAGGTCAACATGTATCTCCATTTGTGGGAATGTCGTTAAACAACACGGAACATGCATGGACAGACACAGCTGATACACTATGCACAGTAGGCATCCTGAAATAGTGCGATGGAAAAATCTATACTGGTGTCCGGTTATTTCCACACTGCTGCACCAGGGCCCGGTGATCCAACCGGCATAAAATAGTCACCACACACTGTGACCACATCATTCACTTGCCAAGCTGCAGTACAGCCACACACACAGGCTTTAATCATTTGAATAAGGGCAAGGGGCAACAGGGTGGAAGCTCTTTTGGATGGTGCATTACTGTTGAGCCTAGCTAATCCTCACCACTTGTGAACAGAGGTCATTCAGACCAGAGAAATGTTCAGATGAAACACACCGAGATACTCTGGTAACTTGCACAAAAAATTTAACACATACTCATCTCAAAATGTTCTGTACAATCCTTTATGCCCTTTTAACCATTTAGTTTAGATATACAGTATGTCCCTACTGTGTTATTGATCATTGTGTCGAGGGGGAAGTAAAAGGCAATTAAACAGTAAACCATAACAGCCATATTGGAGCATAACAACACTCAGGAAGTCAATATTTCTGCATAAATGACCTCTGTTGAGAAATGCATTGGTATTAAGTAGCACATGATATCAAATAAGAATTATATTGATCGTATTGATTAAATATTTATGCTGAAATGAGAGTGATGTGTTCTAGTGAAGGACAGAGAGAGAAACAAAGAGAGAGATTATTTTTCTGCCAGACTGTATGACAATTTAAAAATTGTCTATCCTTAGATGACCAAGACCGACCAAAGAGATTTAGACCTAGATACCAGCTATAGCTCACATATTTTTACCAGGTATCTGTTGCTCTTGAATTGTATTGATTTACATTTACAAATACAGTTTGTTTCAATATTGTCATGCTTACTCTGAATTTATTTTCCATTGGAAACAATAAAAGCAGAGAAGCAACATGGCTTTTAATTGTTATTAGTTTTTTCCTTCAATTAGTTTAAATTAAGGGAAAGGCCCCTGAAGTGTGCAGTGACTAAAAATAACTGAAACAGGCTAACCAAACCACATAATAACTTGTGAGTCAATTTCAAATTATCATGGGGAAGCAAACCACAAAGACTGGAGTCAGACAAACTCTGACTGGGATGGCAACAGAGCTCTCGTCTGCAACTTGCTACCGTCAATTCTTGAATCTGATTCATTCATTATGGTGTGTGTGTGTGTGT
>NW_023339718.1:6533504-6534243 GCF_004916995.1 Morone saxatilis
TGTGCGTGCTTGTAAGTGTGTGTGAAAGAGAGTGTCAGTCAGGTTGCATCAGCCTCCTGAAACTGCAAAAATTGGGCAGGCTTTGATCAAATGGCATGTGGGTGATTACAAGCGCAAAGACAACAATGCGTATGTATAATAATAGATGGGAAGGGAAACACCTTAACCTGTGGACACATAGAATCACATGAGCGCACACACTAACACAATTACGGATTTAAAATCCTGTGGTTTTATGTGTGCCTTGGCAAACACTGAAACTGGTCTGACCCTGATTAGCAGGAATGGCACCCTTGGGCGTTTCTCTCACTACAGATTAGTTTAAAGCCTCCGGCTCTTACTAGAGAAGAGACAGAAACACATAGACAGGCAGAGAGTGCACGCATGTGTCAATGTGTTTATGTCTATATGAAGGTGTTTGCAAATGTGGGTTCGGGAGTTCATATGCTTCTGTGTGTGAGTCATTGTGTCGGTATCTGTGTATGTCTGCTAATGAGTTTGGAAAGATTTTTGGGTGTGGGGAAGGCAGAGCAGGGAGCGGTGTAAGATGAAAATGTATGACAGGAGAAACAAGATGCTTTCTGAGAACAATGAAAGCAACTAACTGCCAAAACACAACAGCAAGTTTGACTAAAAAAATCACATAACCATCAGTCTCCATCATGAGTTAACAAATGACATGAGGGCAATGTATGTGAAGTAGCACTCCCCAGAACTTTCTTTCTCTCTCTCTGTCTCT
>NW_023339718.1:6534287-6554582 GCF_004916995.1 Morone saxatilis
TCTCTCTTTCTCACAGACCATCAAGAAAATGGAACTGTGAACAAACTCTCCCTCTCTGATGTGTCTCACTCTCTCTCACCCAAGCACAGCCAATCACTGTTCTTGCTGGAGGTGCTAATTGGGGTTTCTTAATTCTAATTAATGAGAGCCACAGCCACTGAATAGTGTGTGTGACGGGATGTGAGTAGCTGTTATTACAGGAATAGGCAGGTGGATAGACAGGCAGACAAGAAACATGAACACAAACAGGAAGATGAAGAGACAGCCAAGGCTTGCAGGCGTTGAAAATGAGAGACGCTAGAGATTACCACTGCGTGTGAACAACACAGAAGCCAGACATATGGGGCTGTTTGGTCCCATACAGACATGGGAAGTAGTCGTGTGTGGGTCAGCCTCCTAAGTCGTGTAGGGGACGTGTAGGACAACCACGCCCATCCAACCACGCTCATACCACAAATGCATACACTATACTTTCTATATAAAACCCTCAGATGACCTCCTATGGTATGAAATGCAATCTGTGATTGCAGCACACACGCGCTCGAATACCTAGTTGGCATATCCTCAGTCATATGACTTTGGAGCCAATTCACCCAAGGGGATCGGCTTTCCGCCACAAACGAGAGGAGCAGATGCTAAAGAAAGAGACAACCGGGATCAAATTGCATACAGAGTTGCACACATACAAAAATATGCATGCATAATCACACGCAGATACACAGGAAGATATATTTTGTGCAGTGATACATCAACGCCACCGTGATACACAAAAGCACACAAACACAAACAAGAACATAAATAGAGATGAGCTACAGCCAAGCAACCAAGCTGTGCCTCTTGGTGTCTGTGGCATAACATGCTGTCTCTTTTTGAACACACATGCAGACGCACACACATTCATGAACTCAGCAATAACGTAAATTTACTGTGCATGTTTCTTATACTGTATGTGTGGGTTAACCGAGTAAAAAAAGCAGCAGTGATCTTTATACACTATTAATGATTAAGAGTGTGTCTACTACCTAAGAGCCCCTGTCAGTCCTTTTTTTTAAATATCAAACCACTGGTGATTTTTCAGCCTTGTTACTCTTTGGCTGGAATGCTAGCTGACCCTGACCCTGTCCTATCTCAGGCTTGTAGGAATCTATCATTCTAAAGCCACACAGCATAGAAAATGTGACCAGAAAGAGTTTCCCTAAAGGCAAGAAAAAAAACCCTAAAGTTGAGTGTCTGAGGTGGATTTACAAACCTATTTCGACATACAGAAGCAAAATTGTGTAATTTTGTTCATTAATTAACTTAGAAGATAAGATAGACTATATTGAACCCATTTTCTGTCCCCAGTGATATTGGGTAATATGCCTCATCCCTATCAATGCAGCCATCCTGTATCTCTCCTGTCGGACCCTGGTCTCAGACCAGCCCGGAGCAATCTGAGCAGCCGCGACCGGATGATGACACCCTGAGCTGGTTCTCTTATCTCCTCTCGCCCTCTTGGTCCAGCCCTGATCTGTCCTGTCCTCGGTTGGGGTGCAACACCTTCTTATCCAAGTCTGTCACCACACACACACACACACGCACGCACACACACACACACACACACACACACCTATTCACACACAAACAGCTCATTCCCTCACACATGAGCTGTCGGGCCTTGCGTGTTTTACCTCCTGCATGCATGAAATCATGTAACATAGGCATGCAGTGTATTAAGGGAACTGTGTGTACCAAAAACTATTGCAAGTGTAAAATGTTTAATTTTATATCAATAACATTTTTATTGTTTAGTGGACAAGACCAATAACGACATTTGTTTGCTTACCATAACTCAGAGCAGCTGCAGAGGTCTATAAAGCTAATCACACTCACTCACACAGTAAAAACAGAGAGAGCCGGAGTGCTAGTGACACTGTGCAGCGGATTACCGCATTAGAGGAAGTTAAGACAGATGTCCGGGGGAGTTTTACATGTGGAATCGGTTCTGAAAGAGTTGAGGGGTTTTTTTTGGCACTGAGAAGCTAAGAAAGCTTTTTTCTACACCCCTGAACCGATTGTCTGGGTGGAGGGTTCCTATTTTAATTTTTTTTGTCTCAACCTTAGAGAAAGTATCTGAGAGAGAACTGAGGTGACAGGGTTAAAGCACCATGTTTTGCCCTCTGATTTATCATGTTGACAGTCAAATGCAATCCAGTGTCTGAAATAGTCTCTCTCACTTGATCCCTTTCTCTATCTCTCTTCCTCAGCCTGCTCAGCTCTATTTTTCCCTTTAGCCAAAACCCCTTCGTGTCCCTCTTCCTCAGGATCTGCACTCCTTTTTCTTTGATTCTTACTACTCTCCACAGCTCAGTTTCTCTCTTACTCATTTTCAGTGTTTCCTCATCTTCTCTTTCCTTCTTCTCTCCTCTATTCTCTTCCCAGCACATAAGGCCTATGTTCCTTAACTTCGTCTTTGTCGCGTCTTATTCTGCTTTCCGCTCTTGCATACACATTCTTTGCTCACTGACACGCTGTTTAAAAAACAACCAAAGAGGCAGCCAGTAAGAGAGAAACAAACTGTACAGTTGCCATCACCAGCACAATCACTTGTTTCTCTCTCTCTTTCTCTCTTTTTGCCCCCCCCACCATGTTTTCTCTCTCTCCAAACTTACTGAAGAGGACAAACATCATGTGGTGCTGGTAAGAGAAGAAGACACTGTTGTACGGTGACTGTGAGTCTCTGTTATTTTTGTTATTTTTTCTTTTTCTATGTGTGAATGCCTGTGTTGGCGTCCAAGGATGTGTGTGCATGCATTTGAGAGTCTCTCTATGATGATCACTTTAGCTCTTTAAAAATTACAACATTCCTACATACATGCACGCAAGCACATGCAAACTATCCCACCCGTGCACACATCTCACAACCTTAAGTCATTCTGAGCGCAGTTGACGGGAGGTGTGGACTCAAGGCAGACTCTGTTATGTGTGTGTTTCTGTGCATCAGCATGTGTGTGCATGTGACCCAATGTGTGTGTGATATTGCTCAACTCACACAAAGACACAGCTTCTTATATGACTCCCAGCTGTGTGGACTTGGCCCACTCGTCGGCCATCCAGCAGCCAGGAATGTTTGGTGTGTAACCCTACTGGAAAGCCCCAGTTACCCACACACACACACACACACACACACTCACAGCCTACTCTGGATTCAACCTACTCCTCTAAGCAGGGGCAGACGGAGGGACGGGCCTCACCCCAAAGGAAGAATGGTTCAAATTCCACAGCTGATAGAAAAACACAGAGGAGTGGGACAGAGCGGAGGAACTGATGTCAACTCTCATCCCCCCACACCCACCATCTGTTCTCTGCTCGCAGTGTAGGAAAGAAAGAGAAAGGAACCCAAAAAAAAAGGGAAATATTTGACTCTTGTGGGCATGGAGCTGATAGCTGGCTGGTGGTTTGGCTGTTGTCAGAGATACCAAGTTTCCTTCCATACTTTGGCCTTTGTGTGCTTTAGCTCATACAGTAACCACAGCAGCCACTGTTTGGCTCTGTAGACTCTGAGTGACTCCACTCCTCGGCTATGCCTTCAAGCTGGACTCTCTCATCCAGGCTGCAGGTGGTGGAGATATCTAATTCTGTATTTAATCAAGCCAAGGATACTAAACTTTTGCAACACACAGACGGACTCGCTGATTGATTACTGTATCACTAAAGAGAGCCTGATTAAAGTAGCATAAAGCAGACGTGGGCAGAGCCAAAGACGGTTATCTAATGCAGTGTTATTTTTAATATTGCAACAGAGAAAATTATTCTTTTTTTTATAAAAAGTAATTTGTATTGCTTTGTCTAAAATGTATTTACAATCATTTCTCATTGTAACATTGTGTGATATGTCTTGATTATTCTTTTGTAAGTATGCCATGTATAACTGCATGTCTCTATATTTTAAAAAAAGCCAGTAAAAGTTGATTGACAAAAAATAGGGCAGAAGCTACATGGCCTTTATCAATGTGCACATTTTGTTTGGGGTTTACTTAAAGTGACACACCCACATACATAAAATGATAAGTTGCGGTTTTTTTTTTTTTTTTTTTAGGGTTTTGCAAATACAGTTGTCAGACAAAATTACATCTAAGATGCCTTAAAACGTGTCAGCTGATATCTCCCACAATGCTTAACAACTACTGTCCGGAGCAGATGTTGTTGTTCAAGTTCAACCTGAAGTTTGTCGATAAGTGCAAAACTGTGAACAACCCAAACTCCAGTGAACCGTCATGCAACCCTAGCCCGTGTGGTCTGCATTGTAGACCTCTTTGTTGCGGGCACATACAATAGGCTATACAATCCCAAATTCATAACAGAGTCAGGCTATGCGAGTATGCGCACTAATTCCCGTGGTTCTTACCTTTGAAAGACATTCACCTCTGGAATCAGCTCAGGTCTCTTTCGCCTCGACGTCCACTTTTCAGTTCACACCCCTCCGCTGCTCTTTTCCCCCTTCAGTTTATTCTGGGCAGCGCTCGTCTCCAGCTTCTCCCCATTAAACTGCAAGGCACAAACACATGCGATCACTTCAGAGCATTCCCCTAGATGACAACATCTAATCATAACTCACATGTTCTAACACTTGCTCCGTGTCAGCCAGGACTCGGACGTCCTCAAACGATCGGTTTTTAAATGCGTGTTTTTGGTGAGGATCTGCCAGAACTGACAGAAGAAAAACACTCCCGACTGTTGCAGCCGAGAGACGCCAGGAGGAATGTAATTACATGAAGACTGCTGCATATTGCAAAACCTGCAGACATGCTCTTGTTTGCAAGCTCCCCCCCGCTATTGTGGTCTGCGATCTGTCTGGGCTGTTGTCCGCCTGTGGTCCTGATGCGAGTTTTTTCCACGTCCCTTTGTTGTTTCTGTCACACCTACAAGGAGGGAGCACATGGAAGAGGGGACCCTTGCCTCGACTTTCTTTTGTCTGTTTGTTTTTTACACAGCAGTGCTCCTCGTCATGGCTGTATGAGTCTTTTTTTTTCTTGTTTTTTAAAAAAAAAATACTGATTCGACACTGACTTTAGGATCACAGATGCATGAGGGATTTTTCCACGAATTTATATCAGCTCGCATGCATTTCATCACATCTGTCTGATCTCATCTAATCTCATCTCTAATTATTGGCATTTATTATTTGTTTACTCCCCATGTTTTTTTTGTTTTTTTTTTAAAAGACATCTCCTATAATAAAAATATTTTGTTCTACCGCACCCTTGTTTTTATCCAAGTCCTCACCAAATTTCTCGCCTGAAGTTTAGTCCTCGCTGGGGAGTGGGCTGACGCTGCTGTCTCTGTCTCTGTCTCTGTCTCTCTCTCTCTCTCCTCTCCTCCCCTTTCCTTCTCTCGTTGTCTCTCCCAAGCGGTGGCAGAGCCCAGTTATGTTTCACTCTAGACCAGCCTTCACCCCACAGCGCGCCGGCGTCTATCAGCGAGCGCAGTGACGACAGCCTCCCCAGTGCCACACCCATCCATTCATAAAGTAGAGAGAGTGCCAGCCTCCAGGTCGGACAGTGCGCACGGCGAGGAGGTAGAACATTATGCATCATACTCCGTTAGGGACCGGTGATAAAATAAGATATTCTTCCAGGGACTCGTGTGTCTCATAGTTCTCATAGCTTCTCACTTTCTCAATAGGGAATCATAGCTATTTATGACGTGTTCACTGTAATGTTTGAATTGTCATATCACCTCCAATTCTGTAGTCGTTTTTCACAAGAATGACATTAAAACCATAAAAATGTTTTTTTTTTTTTTTTAAATAGGGTACTGGTGGTGAGGAAGTGGCAGCTGTCACCCACATTATAGGCCATAGAGCTACAGCCTGGCCTATAGCTTAGGCTATATGCAGTCAACATAACTTGTAAATGGCATGGTATTGGGCAACCTGTGTATGTTTAACATATGCAACAATTAGAGCTGAAACAAAAGTCCAGTGTGTAACATTTGGGAGGCTCCATTTGCAGAATTAGCATATAATATTCACAGGTATGTATTGTAACAGGTGTGTGTGTAATAACCTGAATAAAAGAGTCCTTGTGTTTTTGTTACCTTAGAATGAGCCGTTTTTATATACAGATGCCACGGGTCCCCTTCCATAAAGCAGCCATGTTAAACCGCCATTTTCCTACAGTAGCCCAGAAGGGACAATGTGTTTTTCTCATGCACACATCCTACATCTTGCTACACCATTCTCATTCCCAGGTTGTCAAATATGGCTGTGAGTGGTGTTCAATTAGTTTTAATTTGCAACTTCACCACTAGATGCCACTAAATACTACACACTGGTCCCTTTTATAGATAAGGCAATGGCAAATGTTGATAATCAATTCATTGTTTTACTAGTTTTTTTAAAGCAACAATTTGCCAAAATTCACTGCTTCCACTCTTAACTATTACTATATGTTTGTTTTTTTAGTCTTCTTGGCAAATGAAACAACTTTGGGTTTTGGATTGTTGGTTGCACAAAACCAGAAATGTGAAGACGTCCCCTTAGGCTTTGGGAAACAGCAATCATTTAAATTTGGAAATAATAATCAATATAAATAAAATAATTGTCATTTGCTGCCTTATCCACAATACAATTAACACTTCATATAAGCTACTGTAATAACAATAAACTTAGCTAATATACTGTGAAAATTCACAGGAGAATGTTCAGTCTTGGGCTGTTGCTTACTGCCTCTATAGCTTAAAAGCAGGTCCTCCTTGCTCAGTCAATCAAACTGCTGACTTCATCATGTCCACCTGCTGAACCTGCCTGTTTGTGCAAGGTTGCATAACAATACACAATTCACAGTGTGCACATGTTTTTACACCTAGGTGTTATCCTTACAAATACCCACCCAATTCATTATGAAACTATGTGGATGGCTGGGTCAATGTTCAAGTCTAATAACACTATTGTGTAGTACAGTAGGTCCCCACCCTCAGGGAGGATGCTGACTTTAGCTATTGTTCAGTAGTGAACGGTAGCAGAAACTATTAATCACCGGCCAATCATCTGCCACATGTGTCCTGTCCGTGTCATTCAGACTGGGTTTATTTGCCCAGCTTGTGCTCAGTCTGATCAATGTTAATATATAGCTATTTAATTAACTCAAGGCAGATTTATTGTTTTGAACAGATTTTAATTGGCCAAACTCAGCTGACGCTAATACCCAAGAGATGCCCAGTAAAACCACAACATCTCCTCTGGAACAAATTACTCACTGGGAATATGACAGCAATAATGGGAGTATATAGAGCTGTACTATTTCTTCTCTTCAGTCTAGGTATCTAACAATCCTTGGGTCACAGTCCACCTTTTCTAAACAACTACAGTGCTGACATGATGCTGTCTTTACCCATCTTAACTGTAACTTACGGCAGTGGTTCTCAACCATTTTGGTGTTAAGGACATTTTGGTGTGAGGACACCAAAATTGATACACATCAGGCCACAGATCCGTATTTGATAAGATGTTGTTTCAGGGATCCTGATAAGATTCAGTTATTCCACAACTGTTTACACAGCAGGTTGGCAAATTAACGGTGAAGAGTGTAAAATAACAAAATAATATAATAGTCATTATTACACATTTTCTCACTGGGCTAATGTCAATTAAATAATAGTGAAATTCATTTTCTGGGGACCTCATGGAACCCCCTCCAGGAAAACTTGGGGTCCCTGATTGAGAACTACTGTTTTAAGAGGCGTGGATTAAACTTGCTATTATGATTCATAATTTGAAAATAATCACAACAACAGCATCCTATGGGTTCCTTTGGGTCCCTTTGGGATGTCTTTAGTTGTCACCTGCTGATAACAGCCACACAGCTTGCGTGCAGCTTTGGGACTGTTTTTTGTCAAGGTTGTGCTAACTCAGTTATGGAAATCTAATCAAATTATAAATTATTAAACTTCTACTTAGAAACAAGCAGAGACAGGAAGGCAATGTACAAAATGACACAACAGCAGTCTAATTCAGTCTTTAGTGTCTGCTTGTTTATTTGAGCTGTCATAAAAGCATTTCAGCAACCGCCTCATCAGCATTCCTAAAAAAAAATGCCATTCTCTGTGTGTGCATCTTGAACTTGGCAAAAGCATAAAGGTCAGTCAACAGAGGGGCTGTGAGAGGCCCCCTGTCTCTCACAGATTCTTTAAGACTACTGTTCAGCCAAGCATCTGAAACAGCCATTGTCCTGTGAAGGGAACTGAGCGACCTGCCCAGGCATGCTCCTATCGCAGTGTGCATGCAAGTCCTAGGTAACCATCCTCTGGCTGTGGCCAGCAAGCAAGGGAATCATCACACACAGGGAGTTTAGATGGGTGGAACATGCTGTAGCCATGCCATGGATACCTTTGGGATAAAGCATTACTGTAAATGCTAAAAGAATATAAAGAATATGCCTTATTTCTGTTCTAGATACAATATTTCCTTCTGGATAGTTCTGCTGACATTAACTGAAGGCCACATGGCTGTGTATTCGTTCAGTCCACTTATTTGCTGTCATTGTCCCATCTCTTCTTCATGGCACACATCGTTGTACTGATCCTTTATCTCAAAGTGTCTTGTACAGCACTTTTCCATTGCCAGCGGCCTCTGCAATAGCGCTATTGATGCAGCCACATGGGCACAATAGGGGCATAATGGGGGCGTCCACATGGTTCACTGTCAGTGAACTCTGTCAGTCTCTCTCCTGAGGGGGCAAACTGCTGAGCCCAGGGGTGTGAAAGCCTGCGTCGGCTGAATTTCTACAAACAGACACAGCACGCAGCACTCAACACTCAACACTTACATACGAATACACATACATGCACACACAAAAACAAACAATACAAAACCAACACACTCAGACAAAGTGGTGATCTTTGTCCGGCACCGATCGATTTCACTCAGCAACTCTGTACCTCCACTGTGGCATGTCAGCTAGGAGGCCACAATGGCCTTTGACACTGACCATCGAATGACCACAATGTGATCTAACTTTGGCTGCTGACCAACCACAATGGGCCCTCTTCGCCTCAGAGTCTCTGTTATTCTTCTGCCTGATCTCTCAGACAAAGCAGTGTTACAGCAGTACCAATCGAGCTTGAACAATCGCTCACAAAGGAGGCACTGACTTGGTGTTTCCAACCCTCTTGCCAACTGTACCACATTCTGGGCACTATGGTGTGAAGGTAAATTGGGATCATGCAGCTATGCTCAGAAAGATTATTACAACTTGATGTTGGGGCACAGTTTTTGATTTGTAAAAAAATATTTATTGAGATTTTCCAATTGATGTGAGCCACAGTGTCAGGTTTGCATTTATGATATAAATTATCACAAATATCTCAATAAGTTAAAATGGAAATATAAAAAGCTAATTAAATGTAGAAGACAAACACATTGTATGTTCATGTTTTTCAGTTAAACGCCCCAGAACACGACAGTAAAAATGTATTCAATTAAGTAGTAATGGCCGTGAGTCAGAGACAGAGAAAACATCTCTCACCCCATGATTCCGCTGAGCCGGGAAGTGGTGTGTCACTACAGTCGTTAATATTACTCATATACAGGTGCCTAATCTGATATTGAATTGGCTATTTGGAGAAGAAAATCCACCCCTACAATTCTACAATACTCTCCGTACCAGCTGTAGCACCTCCTAGATTGGTGTTGTGCATTTTCAGGGTTGGGTTTTGTATCATGTTCTTATTTAGCATGTATTTACAGTGTATATTTATGTGCTACTGTTCTGCAGTTCACTTGGCTGTTGCCCCTAAATAAAGCTGAACTCAAACCTGTGTGCCTCAAACAAATGCTTTTTGACCCCTGATGACCCCATCAGGTTTGTGCAGATTACGTATGCTGTCCATGCACATATGCACACTTTGTGCATGTGCATATGTTTAGTGACCTCAGAAAAAGCAGGGATTTGTGTAATTCTTTGTGAAGACTGAGGGGCCAGGTGTCACTTTGTCAGTGTGGCCAGAGATCAGAGAGATGATGACATAACCCTTACCATGAGTTCATCCCTCAGCCTCTCCATGCATCCACCATCAAGGGGTGCCATCCAGTCCTGGGTCAGCATCCACCCAGTTTTGGGCGGCTGGCCTCCTTGGTCTACACCCCAGGCTACTTGTGTCCCTCCCGGGCGTCACTTAGGTGCTATGAATAGACACTGGCGTATGCTCAGTGCTGTCAGCTGGGCATTGGCACGTTTGGCTCATGTCACCACGGCCGCAGCGTAATGCTCCCAACTGCCGTCACTGCACCGACAGCACATTCGGGTCACCATGGAAACAGGGACGAGCACAGCTACCTCTGCCCTGACATCCATTGGTTGTGTTTTCCAGACAAACTCTGATCTGTTTCAATCTCCTGATTTCTTCATGTCTTTTTGTCCTCGTTTCTCTCCTGCTTTTTGTTTTTTCTTTCTGTTGTCTGCGTGACTTATGACGCGCAGAGGGGAACTGGAGGTTTGAGAGACTATCCAGAGGGCTTTATATTCATGAGTCTTTGTCATTGTCGTTCTCATTGCTTTAATGAAAAATACAAGAATACAGCCATGAACTGATCATATGTGTATTTTTGCAAGGTCTGAGATTTCAAGTCTCCTTTGATATGTTGTAAATGTGTGTGTCTAGGTGTGTGTGTGTGTGTGTGTGTGTGTTTGTGTGTGTAATGGTTTCCTCTCCGGTGAGTCAACTGCCAAAGCAGGGACATCTTAAGGTCTTCCAAGTACATGGGGCCTGTCACGTCTTCTCCTCTGACTTTCTCTCATAGCCAAACTTCTCTCTCATTTCCTTTCCCTCCATCCACACAGGCATGCGGTGTGGGAGTGACTGGCCTTAATGGAGGGGTGCGTGGGTCACTGCGTTTTTCATGGAGGTCCAACAGCTTTCTCAGGAGAAATGAGCAGATTGCAGTGTTTGTACTTCTGCTCCATTTACCACTTTGTGTTTAATCACATATCATTTACTGTGTCCTGGCAGGCAGGCAGGAGGCCAGATGGGTGGAGGGGACAGGTACTAAGTTATTTAAACAAAACTAAAAGACAGGAGTTTCTCAGAAGCTGCATCGCCTGCCCAGTATTGCGGAGAGAGTGCGCTTGACACAGATCCCCGCTTTCAGAGTTCGACTGGTTTATATCAAAACAATGATAATCCTCCTCTTCCTCCATCTTTTACTGTTCTCCCTAAGCATGATTAAATATATTTTACAATTGAAACAAAAGTCTAAATAGACCTATCTCCATCACACAACAACTTTTCGCTTATTATCTCTTTAAAATCAGAAGAGTCGATCTATTGAAACTTTATGGTTATTTACTGTAATAGAGAGATGAAGCAGAATCCAAAAGTTCCATAAAACAGTAGAACCAGAGATTCGTTCCTTGTTCTCTCATACACCACGTGTGAGATACATGAAACCATGACACACACTTTTCAGTGTCAGTTTAAGTTCATGTCCATTGAGTTTAGCAAGAAAAAAAAAAGTTAGTGCCAGTTAGTTAAAGTTAAAGTTTAAACAACTCTGAATACTTGGCTACTAGGTCATTGTCTGTATAAGGTAATGAATAGTTGGTGTGTATAGATGAGCACACGTGTAGTGAGTGTGTATTTGTGGTGCATGTGCATTCATGTTGAGTGACAGAACAGCTGGAGAACAGGTGGGGTAAATGGGGTCAGTAGGGCGGCACTCCAACTCAGATTTTCTGTTGTGAAAACTTGTGTGTTTGAGCTTTTAAGAATAAAATGTATGTCATTTTACCTGTACTGTATGCTGTCTTTATGCATGGATACAATAGAAAACACAGAACAGCTGAATTTTTATTTTAAATTCTCCATAACCACAAAAGTTGCAAAAGACAGTGTACAGTTGCAAATTCTTAATATAAAAACAATAGCATTGTCTAAGTAGACTTAAAGAGACAAGAAAGTGAAATGAGCCAGGGAAAAGTGTTATGGATTATAGACCATGTGCAAAATAGACTGGATTTAATATAGAAAATCCAACAGTATAGACAACTTTACTGGGATGCTGCCCGGTGTAAATGTGTGGCAGAGCATTGCTGGAAATGAGTAAGAGTGCTGAGTTACCATACCCCTGGTACTGCAAAGGTCACTCAAATAATGATGAATGTAAGCATGCACTTAAACTTGATGTTCCCCAACCCTGATAATGAAAAAAGTACACTGAAGAGTGAATTTGACATTTTAGGTAGATACATTATGTTTCACTAAAATGCCTCGTCCCTGTACTGTACTTTCATAGAATGAGCTTCACTTCTCAGAACAAATGCTGCCTTGATTAATGAACTCCAATCCAGCTTGCCCCCCCTAACACACACACACACAACACATGCACACCAGAGCTGAACTGAAGACTCTCTGTTGAAACACAGCAGGTGCTATATGAAACTGACCTCTCTGTAGAGTTAATGTTAGGTCAACATTACAAAACCAGTGTCATTTTTTGTCTTACCTGTTTTAAAAATAAATGCCGTTGTGAAGTCAACATGCCCAATTCTTCCCACAGACTGAAAAAAAGCCTGCTAAATGCGCTCTTTTGTCATCTTGTCTGCTGAACCACCAGATAACCTCTGTATGACGTATCTGCAGTGTTAGTTTGCCTGGACTTTCTCCATTGCTGCCAATTAGGAATGGTGTGTGTACAGTGAGGTCAATGCCAAGTTGGTCCGCTCAGAAAGCCTGTGTGTCTCTCTCTTGCTCTTTCTCTGTGCCCGATGTTTGGTGGAAATGTTTATGTATTTTGTATTCAGGTTGTGCCCTGAAGACGCCCATTCATCTCTTTCATATTAACCCTATTAGCAGCCTCACTGACAGAGCACAGTGATATGGGTTGCCAGGATATTGCTGTTATTATTGCTGTGAGTCTATTTTGAGACTCAATAACTCTCTCACCCAAACACTAGAGGAAATGAGAGGGGTGATTATGAGAGAAAAAGAGCGTTTGGGAATTAAAAGCAACCAATTCTGATCAGTTTCAAAAAGCACATGTGTAAAGCTGGAGTGAATGGAGTGATCTGTTCCATTTTCCTGACTGGAATAAAAGCGTGTCAGTCTGGTTTTGTCTCACAGTAACATTTCTTTTTTTTTTGATAAAATCTAATTTAGAGAAAGAAGGGTGTGAAATGTTAAAAACAAGTTATCCCAGATTTTACACTTATCATATTGTTATAATAATTATCTGCCAAAACTAAACCCATACACACTAAAAGTATGCACAAACACACACATAATCATACACAGACGCACTGATTCAAATCTGAGACAAGACTGACTTCATTTAGAAGACTGTCTGGAAAATGAATCCATCATCATTTGAATGGTGCCATCTGCACATATGGCCACATACACACATAGGCCTAAACACACACTCACACACTAACACACACACTCCAACGTCAGCACATCAACGTCAGACAATCCAAACAGTGCCCAGTGCTAGGCAACCGTGCCATCCCAGTGCAGATGGCAGGGTCTGATCATGTTTATTTTACTCTAATCTAATGCACTTAAGTCCCATTGCCTATCCATGCCTCCTAAATGACGCTGGGGATCTGCAGAGTGTGTATTTGTGTGTGTGTGTGTGTGTACAGGTCAGGACAGACCTACTTACCTGGTGTACAATGGACTATACCTAAAGGGTCAGTGTACGCTTAAGGCTGTATTGACTTTTTTTTAACAACTTAAATAAATAAATATTATTAAAAAATATGAAATATATAAATAATATAAAATGTTATAATATAAAAATAAATAAAAGTTAAAACTGTCCCACATAACCTTGCCGGACAGCAGCCATGCATTTTTCCCCAGCTGCAGAATATTCCATCTATGGCATCCAGTGCAATGGTGAGTCCGCATTCAGCAGCTCTTTTCACAGTTTACAGCTTTCTCCAGCCCTCATCTGAGGACGTTGAAAGTTTGAAAGTAAAGCTCTCTGCTTCTCTTCCACTCCTGTCCACTTCTCCGTATTGCCACCCTTCACATATCAGGAACACAGCTAAAATGGTCAGTTAATGTTAAGGGTGATGAGGATTCAAGTAGTTGAGAGAAATGCACAATTTTACTGAGCAGTACAGTTTGATCGTTAAAAGTAGTCAGCCTCCATTGCTCTGTTATCAGCATGATTAATGGAGTTAAAGACTAAACATCCATTGATTGTGTGTCTTTTAGATAGGAGTTAAAGGCCCTTTTGAGGGCTGAGGTAGTTGTGTGACCCTGATTGGGGCACGCTTGCAAATGGTGGCAAGGCAGGGCCACTACTGAGGAACGGTGTGCATTTTTGTGTGTCATTGTAATTTAGTCTGTTATAGGGCTGAAATTGTGCTCAGGGACCAAAGGTCCAATGTCAAATGAGGGGGAATGTCAATGGGAATGTGACTGAGTGAATGGCAAACTTTTTTATCAGTATATCCAAACTTTTTGGAAGCCTAGAATTAAAAATAAATGAAATGTCAAAATCAAGTCTGACAACATGGTAGATGTGGCCTTGTCATTCCTTCAACAGTGGTGCCTTGACTTGTCTTCTCATGAGTCGTAGTTTCCAGAATTTTGGGATACAGTGAGTCAGACAGCAGTATAAATTGAGATATTTCCCCCAAATCAGAGGCCCACGTAGACAGGAAGGGTGGATTGTCTTGGCATGACATGGATGGGTGTGGCTTTCCATTGTAAAGCCTAATGGTGCACAGAGGCTGCGGCTGCAGAGGTGGGTGTGTTGCCATGGTTGAAATATAATCTACTTTCTAGCAATAAAACTATATAGCTATCCACCCATTTTTGTCATTGGTGTATGTTTGCAGAGTGAATGAGCTGTCACTCCACATTCCAATTATCATTGTGATGAAACCATTTATTTACACACCCTTTCTCTCTTCCACTTAACTTGTTCAACCTGCAATCATACCTGGAGTATATCTGCCTATTGTGCTGCATATCATTGATTACATCATTCACATGAAATAATTAGTCCATATGAAATAAAACATTTAATGTAACCATCCTTGACTACTCCTAATATTACAGGATGATGCAACAAATCTTAATCAGTAGCTCACACTATGAGTCATTTTTTTTGTTAGCTTAAGAATTACAATACTGGATATTGGATTAGTGGCTTTCCAATGTGACCAGTTTAGCTGATGAGGATTAATACATACATGCACAATACAGACAACAATAATCGACATGGTGGTTACAGATTTAGCAAAGTTACAGTATTTGGTATGAAAAGGGGGGATGAACAAGCTCAGACACAGTTTTTGTGCCTTTTTTTCTCATTCCCAATAATTTTACTGGCCATGTCATGTCATTTGGCAGCTAGATATTTCTCTCAGGACTGGTAAAGAGCAAAAGCGGAGGTAAAAAAAAGTGAATATTGGACTTACGTTTGCCAAGTGGAATGAAACACAAGTCCAAATAAATTATAATGTTGCTCCGTAACTACTGGATATCTATACAATACCAACCTGACAAATGCTATCAGCTGATGATTTGCAAATGTTTTCTGACCTAGTTTTGTTTTGCACCTCTCTGTTTGTTTGCCTTAATGCCATGTTTACCTATCTGCGCTTCTGTCAGTCAGCAGTGGCAGTTATTCAGGTCTGTCTACTAGTACCTCCCTCCTTCCCATTTCAGTGTGTTTAAAATGGAAGATCTATTTATACAGAATGTCTGGGGGAGCTGGTTTCCTGGTTGCTTCGTCAGAGAGCTGGTCTGTCTGTGGCAGCAGGCTGGAGGGGCTTTAGGATCTTCATCCCCCCTGGTGAGGCTCTATCCCAGCAGGCTTAGTGACACAGGCCTAGGCAGCTGCCACAGGGCTGGATGGGCATGTGATAAATTGCTCTTTCTCCACCAGAATAATGAAGAAACACACAAACAAACAAACAGCTTAAAAGTTACTCACACAAACACATACAGATACATATCACACCCACTAACATACAAGGTCATATGGATGATCTTGTATTGTGGCATGGTATTTGACAATGGTCGATATGGCTTGGTCAGTACTCATGCACAGTATGGTGCGTGCACTAAAAAAAACTTGTTGTTCATTCCCTTTAACTAACAAGAAAGTGAGACTTTGACACATACCATAATAGCTAGACAGCTGAATAAAAGGTTGGTGCCTTAATCATCTCATGGTGACTCTGAGGGGATTAGTCTTATTCATATAAAAGTTCAGTGTTTTTCTCTGTGATTTTATTTAAGTGACACATCGGACCACTTGGGGGCCTTTCGTTGAAGGTCTGGCAGAATCTATTTTTGCCCTGTCACTCTCATTAATAAAATATTTCAAAGTGTCTACTGGGAAATATGAGTAGGAAAATGTTGCTCTAATGCCATTATTACGTGACACACATGCACGTACACACATGGATACAGCCCACATAGATTCACATCCATATCTGAGAACGGTTCATGTCAAAGTCTGATCTACCCCAACATTGTGTGCTCAGCTGTGTGTAACACCTAAGAGCTGACTATTGACAAGTATTGTAGCAGTACACAGCATGAGTGGCCCCGGGGCTGTGTATGGGAGTAGAGCGTTGCACAGAACTATTGACTTAGTTAACAAGGAATAAATGACTGCTGTTGTTTGTCTCCACATGTTTTTCTGAGAAAAGTGATGTCATATTCCCCTTCTTTTACTCTTAGCTCTTTCTTCAACAAGCTCTGTTATTCAGCTCTGTCCCTTTCCATCATTTGCTTGTTTCATGTATCACTTTTCACCAACCTTTCCCCCCTCTGTACTGTTCTAGTTAGTTATGTAATCTCAGTGTCCGTGTCATTTGGGACCTTATATTGACAGTTTAGTCCTCCACTGACCCCGTCCCCGACCTTAGGCAGCTAGGAAGCATGACACAACATGACATACTGAAAGTTATTGATTGCATAAAGACTTTTAGAGTTCATGCCACTGTGCTACATGTTTATGTTTTTACATTTGACCCAGCCATTAGCATTGACATGTCAGTTGGTACCTACCAAATTTAAAGTTACATAACCTGCCATGTGTGCGGATTCAAAACAGTCTTGTCAGTTGATGTTATATGAGCAGTGTTGACTGCAAACCAGAAAAGACTAGAACTCTGGGCTTTAATACATGCTTAGCCCCAAACTGATAAACAGCACACAATTCCTCAGTGACCTGATTCTTCTTATCTTGTCACAATAAGGTAGGTGGGATTACAATACCTGGTTGTCTGATGTGAACAAAAAAAAAAACTTGATGAGTTTTAAACAAGACCAGATTTTCCAACAATACAGCAAAGTTGACGACATTTATTCTCAGTAATGCTACTGTCAGCTCATATCAACAGATCCTAGAAAACAATATCTCTGCTGTACTTTGTGGTCTTTTGTCTTGTGTTGTGTACATTCGTTTAAGCATTTGTTCTTGATAAAAGTTCGTTCTAGTCCTTCATGACGGATTCTAGGAAACAGTAGATTGTGGACATGACAGGAAGAGAAAAGATTATGCATATTCAATTTAACTTTATTTCAGACTCACAATAAGGTTCGATAGCAGTCAAGGAGGCCATCTAGGAAATTAGTCAATATAATGAAAAGAAAATGTTTAAGACCTTCCTCTGCAACATGCCCATGTTTACTGGCTGACATGAGTGACCTGAGGTCTGCGCACAGTGTCCAATCACAATGTGGAGTTTCTCCAATAGTCTGTCTTCAGTCCAGTCCAAAACCTATTAGGCAACACCACCCTGCCCTCTAGTGAACTTTGCACTACACTGTTGTGGTCCTGCTCAAACATAATTAACCCACAGCCCCATCTGTTGGTACATTTGTGAAGTGCAAATTTAAAACCCAAACAAAACAACTTTCTTTACAAAAATGTTTACTGGTACAGTTAGTTTATCAGAGAGAATAATAACAATAATTATCTTAAAAAGAATAATAGAATATTGTATTTCTTAAAGCAACATTCACATACATTAACACTTTAACATATTACTTTTGCATTATTTTGTTATATGCTAATCTTCTTATAACCTTATATAGACAGAGAAATGTCATGAAACAATGCTTTTCCCAAAAAAGATTATGTTAAATACCACTTTTGACTTTGTTTTCTCTGAATTCATCATATATTTCCAGAAACACTCCAGTATACTAAATTCACATTCATATGCTCAGCCTCACTGACAGCAAAGTCCTAGGACTGGGTGTAGCGAATAATCTCACTCAGGTCGTAGCCTGTCACTGCAAAAGCATAACCATCACCGTCACAGAACTTGGCGCCACAGATTTGTGTGTCCGTCACACACTCATTGTGTAAATGAGCAACCTAAGAGGAAGGAAGGGAGACACACAGTCAGGGTCTAAGAGACAAATGACCTGATACACTGTGCCTCAATTCTGGAATTATTAAGACAACAAGCTTTGCACTGTTTTAAGACCAGTTACCTCCACACTGTTGGTCTCTGGGGTCATGGTCAGGTGCCACACCCTGACTAGAGAGTCCTCAGCAGCAGACAGTAGCTAAACCAAACAAGCAGACTGTCACTTAAATCCAGTTGTATGAGATATGCCCAAAGATTCCTTTACAACCACCTGAACGTGATTTAGAGCTAAATCTACGAATCCCTTCCAATTGTTAGCTCTGCAGCTTCAAAAGATAAATGCCCACACAGTAAATGGTCAGTGAGAGAAAAATATTTCTCATTAATTTGGTTTATACTCACCAGCCCAGAAAAAGGAGCAATGTCTAAAGAGTATATCCAGCGAGCGTGGGCGTTGACCTCAGCATGCAGAATTCCCGTTACTGCCTCATAGAGACGGATCTGGCCTGTCCCGTAACCTGCCACCACTGTACCTTTCCACAACTTGACAGATGAGCAGCTCATACTGAGAGCAGTGAGGAAGATGGAGGATCATTGCCATCAGGGAGAAAAGGGAAAAGATAATGGACATTACATTAGAGTGAGGAGGGGAAATGAAGCAGGAACAAAGGACAGTGGAAAGGGAACATAAAGTAGATAAGTACAACAATGGAAAGTAAGAGTAGGAGTTGAGGGTTAGTGATGATGGAGTATCAGCATCGGTCACTCTATCACTATTGGTTGGCTGTCATTGTGCTGCTTTGTTTACACCAAAAATTACAAAACTATAATACAATCAACTTCTTACTCAAACCCAGAGATCTTGTTGAGCAGCTGAAATTCCTCCCCAGACTTCCATACACACAGGTTGCCCCCATCATCTGCACTGACCAGATCAGCGATGCACTCCTGAGGGGAGAGAGACAGCGAGAGAGACAGCGAGAGAGTGGAAGGAACAATGTAAATCATAAAATGGTAGCAGTTCCTAGCAGTTTTATATAAAGCCGTAATTTATTCAGGTAGACACGGAAAAGTTAGAGCTATCCTGTATCAACAAAGGTTCAGACAGACAGACTGCAGACGGTGCACACACTGAACAAGCACACACACACACACACACACACACACACTCCATACCTGGCTGCCAGAGCACTCTGAGGCCATGTCAGTAATGGACTCCTTGTGCTCCTCCAGGACCTCAGATAGGGTGATATTACTGCCTTTACTGGGAACATCAAATACTAGAATTGAACCAGATGAAACACCTAGAGGGAGAGAAAGAGACGCTAGAGTTTTGCCCTGTATTTTAAATATACACATAAATATATTTCACCCAGTACTTACCCACGCATATATAATTCTCCCACACTGCTGATATCCCTCGGGCAAACACGGCCTGAGCTGGGACATAGAGAAGTTCTGTGAGTGCACCAGATTTGAAATGAAAGTCTGGATTCATATTTTTCTCCTACAATTGTAAAGTAAAGCCAGCAGTATCTATGCGTAAACCTGCCAAAGCAACACAATGTTGCTCATGTGTACAATGTCTTCACTGCCATTTGTGATTGTGTAGATATAATAATGTTGGGGTAGACTGAAAATCATTTATTGCATTATAATAATGAGGTCCTCCCACTGATGTTTTTTAATTATGTTTGTGTTATGATGATGGATCCACTGCACTGACACATTTCCAGAAACAACAAATTATGTGTCATATTCTATTGCATCATGTTGTATTGTATTGCATCATATATATATTTATAAAATGCAAATAAAAAAATGTATAAAATGTATAAATAAGCTTGCACTACAAATATACAGCTTATTTATACATTTTATATTTGCATTTTATATTGCTTTTTTTATATATATGTCTAGGTTGTTCTCCTTACTTATTGTGTTGTTACTGTTGTTACTGTGTGTA
>NW_023339718.1:6554682-6562112 GCF_004916995.1 Morone saxatilis
TATCTATCTATCTATATAATATATTTAGTTAGACAGGTCAGTATTTGAGTGATATGTGTAGCACAGTGTATATGTAAGTTTACCTGTAGGTGTTTCCGGAGTATCCAGTGCATGCCAGTATACCATGATAGAGCCATCAGATTCATACATCTACAACAATGGATTTATATTAAAGTGAAATGCTGCAACACGTACAATAATACTTTTGTTTAGGTTCACATTTCAAAAAAACTCAGTGACACTTCAGTCTGGACGCCTCCACAAGTCAAAATGTGGCAAAAACTAACCTGGATGCCTTTCTGAGAGGTCACCACCAGCAGATCTCGAGAGGGCAGGACACAAAACGCAGCCTGTTACAAAGAAACACAGGACTTCTTTAAGTTTATGATATAGCCAAATGCATTTACATTATGTTGGAGGAAAAGGATCTTAAAATTCCCTCTTTTATATTTATCAGCAACATTTTGAAGAAACTTTGTCAACTGTTTGTGAAGTGGCATTTTCATTGTTTTAGCGTGTTACTGGGAACTATACTCCACGATATGCTTGCAACACTAATACTGAGGTTTTTCACATCCATATAGGGGAACAGTGTAGGACTTGCTGCCCATTTGCAGTCCCCCAATCTTAGGACATTGCAGCAGGACAGTGATAATACACAAACAATATACAAACAAGGCAATCAATAAGTTTATATAACCAGGAAGATGTCTGAGGATCACACAGTCAATAACTCCCCTTATTAGAAATGCATTCCTGATGCTGGACGACAAGATTAATCTAAATATAACTTGTCCAATTATTTTCTGTCTCCTAAAACTGAGGGAATGTATAAATAACCTAACACTCAATGTCTTACTGACATCTTGTCCCAGCCACCTTCACAGAAACACAACACAGCACAAGTTGCCGGACCTGCATGATGAGCGATGTGCTTGTGGCGACATTGGGCTCCTTGGATTGCAGCTGACGGTGGGAATAGTTGAGGCCGTCCCAGGAGGCGCTGACCATGTTGACCACATTAGCATGGACCACCGTGAAGTAGGTGAGGCGCCGCGGGGCGATGCGATGCACGCTGAGGTTGTTGTACAACGCCGAGGCGCTGTTTTTGATCTGGATGCTCTTCTCTTTGTGATACATCGAGCAAACTTCTCTGAAATGGCAGTGGGTAATCTGGTGTCAGCCTTAGAGAAGGAAATACAGCTCGCCACAGTCAGAGTCGGTTAAGTTAAATGAGCGGTTTCATAAAAATAAAAAAAAAGAAAGAAAACACACATACCGTTATTTGGCAGCGGATGGAAACGCTTAAGACTTCACTTAACTTAATTAGCAGCGAGCTAGGTATGTTTAGCAATGAGCCAGCTGCAACAATGAAGCGTAAATAAGAGAGGGAAGCGTGTGGGACACACTCTCGCTTCAGATCGCATAACAATTACTGGCGCTGTCGTAAATCATTTCATGATAAAGTGAACGGGAACGAAGCACTCGCTAGCTCCAGTTAGCGACAGGATTACCTCCGCGTCCTCCGCAGCCATAGAGACAACGCCACCTCTACGTACTGCGTCACCCCTGCGTGCTCGGTTGCCGAGCAACCGTAGACCGTAAGGACCCGTAGGAGCAGAAGATACAAAGACGAGAGTGAGGTGAGGTTTTTACACAGGGCTTTTATGACAGCTATTATTCGTAAAACTTAAAGTATGCGTGTTGTTGTTGAGGTCGAATGGTGTAAAGGTGTTGCTGTTTTAACCGTGTGTAATCACCTGACATTAAATGATACACTGTTACTGGCCATTGGTTTCAAAACCCCGCGGTGTTTTTGTTTCTGTGCGCTACATAATCTCATAGATTATCATATAATGTTAATACATTTCACCGACAAAACACACTGGCTCATCATATCCCCAGTTTGTGCCTCTCACGACTTATAGACTATAATATTGGTCCTGTAATGAGTCGGGGCATTATAGTTTTACGTCCAAGTAAAAGTGTAGGGTTTGATCACATCCACCAGAGTGTGCTTATGTTTCCTATATGGCATTTTCACACCAACTAACAGGGATTGACATTTGTTCCCTGTTAAATTGTTTCTTTTTTTTGCCCATAAACATATTAAACAATGAATGAATTATGCTTTTTACTATCATGTGTGTTTCATGTTCAACACCAGCCAGCCTCCGAGCCAAGATGCCCCGCTCTGCAGCCAAGTCCCAAGCTGACAAGCGTAGATGTAGATCCACTGTCCAGGTGACCCCACCTCCAACGCAGGAAGTGGAAGTGGAAGACATTATCCCTGGTCGCTTAACTCAGCCCCAATGGATGGACATGTTGATCCAGGAGGATGCAGATGAGACAGTGGGGGAGATCATGGAGGAGCTGCTCAGCAAGGTCATGGAAGGCTGTTTAAAGGTGTACATTGAAAGACAGGTAAAACTGCTTTTTATTTAGATTTCACTCACAATGTGAACGTCATCTTACTGACTGACACCAATCAAATTAAAACGATCTTGCTTCCAACATCCGTCTTTGCTCTTAAGCTTGCGCCTTTCTCCGCGTCCTGGGCCGAGCGCCACCTCACGCAGATTCTAGAGCGGCGAATTGTGTCCCTAGATGAAGGAGAAGGACCCGAGGAAGCATCTAAAACAGAAGACTCAGAGCCTATGCCAGCAATTTCAGATGCCTGGGCTCAAGGATGCGTGCCTGTCGAAAATGCCAGCCCTCGGCCTCGCCTCGCCTCACAACAGGTAGTCTTAAAATGTCTCTTCTGCAAAACTTCTCTTCAAATTTCACCCGAGAAGTTATGTGTATCCGTATCTACATTATATCTGTGTCTCTGTATTTGTTTCCAACAGGAGGTTGACATTGGCCAGGTGGTCCCAGTACAAACGGAGCCGAGCGTCGACCAGCAATGTAACGTTATGGCCCAAGCGAACAGCTCTCCAAAGCAATCTGAAAAGCAAACAAGTCCCAGGCGACCTGTCAGGGACAAGCGCTATAAACTACTCAGTCCTCGTCCCTCACTAAAAATTGATCTAGAGAAAAAGCAGCAGATTATTTCACCTCCCAAGCTTGTTCCACGCAAATCACTTCCGCCCCTGGGTAAAGATAAGACACATTCCTTTTCTAATCGTACGACTGGATCATTACATCAGCACAAGGACCACCGACCCATACCCAGGCTTGATCCCTCTTCCCTGCCTCGACACTTCGTCTTTCCTCAATATGAGATTTTGGATAACAACTGCACAAAACCCAACTCCAAGAAACCAAGCGGACAGTCCAAACTAGAACCACGGTACAACAAGAAGCAAACTGAGTGGACAGTAACCTCCCTGAAGCCACTAACCAGCTCCCAGGATCAGCCAGAAAGGTTTCAGAGGAGAAAAGATGCCGATGTCTGGCTGAAGAAATTATCACCTTACAGACATAGAAGAGAAGGGATGGAGTCCTCTGGGCCTCTGAGGCTAGAGACAATGGAGCTGGCCGAGGGTGTTTCACTCCTGGATCCCCAGGCAGTCGACAGCAACTCTTTCAAATTTAACCTTCCTGCTCCGTCTACCAAGCTGAGGCTGATACAAAGTGACGCAGCTGTGCCACTGTTTTCAGTTCAACAGGTTACCACAGGTCCACCGCCTCAAGTCACCCCATTGTTTCAGTCCAAGAACTGGGACAATTGATTATAAAGATGTGTGGAAATGAATTTGTCTGTAGTGGTATTGGAGCATTATGTGCTGTATGTGAACGAAAATAAAAAAGATCCTTTCAATACAAGATGAAGTGTGTCCGCTCCAGGCTAAGCTCTGAAAGACAATTGGACATGTTTTGAAAAGATTCTGAATAATTGTTTTTCCTCCATGTATCTGTTAGATATTCTGCATTTGCAATAGAGTAGTGCGACACACTGTACATGTATAATGATAAAGTGATAATACAATATATGTGTTGTCCTTTTTTAAACATATAATGACAGTATAAATAAAAAGAAAGCTATGTGTTCTGTCAATGCTCGCCACATAACATACCAAAGAAAGATAGTAAATGTTCATATCGTTCATATGCACAGATCAACACTTACTGTGAGATTAAATCACTCTCAAACTGTTACCTGAAACTCAACAACTAAATGAATGAAGTCATGTTTGTATGTATGTTATGCAAATGATTCTTCTGTGCCTACATGGAGTTGGCTTTGGTTTATTAGGGGCACCCAGCTAAAACACACTAAATCCTCCTTTCACGACGGTTATAATGTTCAGCTTTTGTTTAAACTGTTTTAGAGAGGTGTTGATTGGGTTACACTGACTAAATAGAGGTATAGAGGTGTTTCTATTATTTTGTCCATCCTATATGTAGACACCAATAATAATGTTTAGGTACTGCAAACATCTGCCACACACGTGTAGTGATTTTAATGATAAATGCCAATTAATACACATAATGATAATATTAAAATTGTTTCTCCATTTTGACACAAGTGTTTTTACTGCATGGCCTTTTAGTTTAGTTTAGTTTAGTTTTTACTCTTGAATAAGGAGACAAACCTGCGGCTCCACACACACACCATGTGCTCATGCAACCTATCTTGCTGAAGCCGACGCGACGTCAGACGAGCGGCCAGCCAATCACCGTCCACCTCCGCCTCTTCTGCACCAATCGGGGAGATGTTTTGCTAGGCAGCACGTTTAACTGACCCGTTGCACATGTGAGAGCGCAATGAAGGCGACGCAGCGTTGATCGAAACTTTAACAAAAACATCGGAATTACTCTAACATTGGAAGAAAAGCAGACATGAAAAAGAAGCAGACAGTCGCAGAGGACCCAGAAGAGGTAAGACTGGCGACATCTGGGTTTATCTTCGCTGCACACGTACGTGAATGTTCCTTGCACGCTTTACGTATAGATTTGTAATTACGTTACAACAGATGAGAGTTTGCCTAATGTGCTGTCTCTAATGTATACACACTTAATAATAACAGGTCTGGTCAAATAACATCAACATCAGTTAGTTAGCCTATTGTTTTTATATTGTACTGCACTGTACTATTCCTATTTATTACTGTTGCTACTACTACTTCATGTTGTGTTGTCATTTCACAGGTGATTCCCTCAGACTCATCTCAAAAGGAGGATGAGGCTCCCATTAAAACCAAAAGGAGCAAACCCGAGGAGGAGGAGGATGATGTGGTCTTTCACCCGGTGAAGCTGTCCAGAAGTGATCTGTACAGACCTCCTTCAGCAGAGGAGCTAAACCAGCTGAAGGAGGCGGAAAGCTTGTTTCACTGCAGCCTGCTCAAGATGCAGGTGAGGGCCTCTGACTTCCTGGCCTCATCATCCCATGTGACCGATACCCGCACAAGCATTCACACACTTCTTCTTGTAAATGTCCATGATCTTGTTCACCGATTAACAGATGGAGGAGCTGCTGAAAGAGGTCGCCCTGAGTGAGCGTAGGAAGCAGCGAATAGATTCCTTCGTTCAGACGGTCACCGAGCTGCTCCGGGCTGTGCCGCAGTCCCCGGAGGTTGAGGTGCGTCGGCTTCACGCTTTCCATTCATTTGTCTCCTTGCAAATGTACACACAGAAAGCTGCAACCAAATCTTTTGCTCAATCTCTCTTGGTGTTCAGGTCAGTGACCTGTCGTGGCTGTCTGGTGCAGTTAAGGTCCCGTTCCTCCTGGTGCCCAAAGCAACAAAAGGCAAGTTCCACATGGCACCCCCTGCTTCTATCGATCTGATCGGCAGCTACCCCCTGGGCACCTGCACTAAACCACGCATCATGGTGGATCTGGCTGTGACAATCCCAGCTGTAAGTCACCTGCCTCTTTATTATTTTATTTCATTGCATCACTTGAAGTCTTGAGAGCAATGTGCTATTGTCTCTGTCTGCTCATCTTTCTGTTATTAGGATGTCCTCCACCCGAAGGACGTCGTGAACCAGAGGTATCCGAGGAAAAGGGCTCTCTACCTGGCAGGCCTGGCCCAGTATCTCACGTCTTCCTCTGACATTGGGACCATGCGTTATTCCTGTCTGCATGGGAATCGACTCCGACCTGTTCTGCTGCTGACCCCTCCAGGTATTTAACTTTTAATTTACAGTGTATTCTGTACTGCACTATTCTATTCAATACTATTCTGTGAAGTACTGATTACTTCCAAGAGCACTGTATTTAGTTTTCATTGTATGAATTTTGCCAGCAGTTCATTTTCTTTGCATGTGTCTGTTAAACAGTATGTTTTTTGGGTTGAGATCTGTTGTGTTGTCCCATCTTTCAGGTAAAGACTCTTCCAGCTTCACCGTATGTGTTCATGTGTGTCCCCCTCCTGGATTCTTCAAGCCCAACCGCTTCCACCCCCAAAGGAATAATATCAGGACAGAGTGGTACACCGGATTGCAGTCCTCCCTGTCTGGTAAGGTTGTCCATTTATACGGCTAGTTCTTCAAATTTTATCCATCACTTATAATTAGGATCAAAGGAGGTTCAAATGGATGTTGGAAAATTATTTAGAATAAATTGCTGTTAGAGTTTTTGACTGATTTGTGCGTTTGCCTGTATCTTTTTCTTCTGCATGGTGAGTTCATAGCTACTTGTATTTTGTATTATTCTTAACTTCGAGTGTCGAGCTGTGTGAAAGTAGTAAGTTGCCCATGTTACATTTATGGAGTATGGGATTACTTTGGTCTGAAGAGTGTAGAGGATGTGTGTATGTGTTAAATGTCAACACAATATTTCAGTCATTTGATTTCCATATGTAGTGTATCTTCCTTAATGAATGCCAATGGTGAAAAACAATAAAAATTTGGTCACAGAAAATCGCAATTCAATCGCTTTTTCTAAGACAATGATCGTATATACATTCAAGACCACGTTTTTTAACTACAGTTCAACTGAAATATCACTTATCAAGACCAATTTTTTTCTTGTTTGTTACAGACAGCAGTGAACCTCCCACTCCACATTACAATAGTTCTGTTCTGGGGGATTTGCTGCCCAGGGCTCACCTCCAGTTCCTTTCTGCTGTCAGCTCCCAGTGCTCAGCGTTCGCTGATGGGGTGGCTTTGCTCAAAGTCTGGCTTCGCCAAAGAGAGCTGGACCAGGTTAGAGGCTTGCAGTGTCTCTTTTAATTGTTGCACAGAGCTTAGTTTCTTGTTTTTACACTGTATTAATTTAATAATAATAATAATTTTGTCTTCTGACACACCTGACCTCAATATCTTTTAGGGCACTGGTTGTTTTAGTGGCTTCCTGGCCTCCATGCTGTTGGCTTATCTGCTGACAACTCACAGAATCAGTAACACCATGACAGCCTATCAGCTGCTTCGAAACAGCTTGAACTTCCTGGGTAAGAACATTTTAAATCTGCTAAACCACTGGTTTGTTTTAATAAAGGGTAATATGATACATACTATGATGATATTGCAGTGATTTGCTTATT
>NW_023339718.1:6562132-6575538 GCF_004916995.1 Morone saxatilis
TGCTGTTTTGAATATCTTGCAACTTACCAACCTCTCATTCTAACCCTCAGCATCTACAGACCTCACAGTGAATGCAATTACGCTAGCCAGAGATCCTGACTCTACAGCTGTGAGTGGCCTAGCTTGAATTCTAAACAGTAAACTTGTGTACATATAGATTACTCTCGCTTTTGTTTACCTCCCAAATTAATCATTATTGTCTACTCTTTTTCCCTGCAGCCATCCCTGGCAGAGTTCCACGGTGCTTTCCAGGTCGTGTTTGTCGACCCCTCAGGACATCTCAATATGTGTGCTGACATGACTGCTTGTACCTACAAACAGGTAAACACTGTAAAAAAAAAGAAAAAAAAAAAAAAGATTTGTTTAAACAAGATGCGTTTTTTCACTGGTGAGATTAAGCAACAGGTTTTGACCATTTTCAAATTGGTTCTCAGTTGCAGCATGAGGCATCTGTGTCGATGCAGTTCTGGGACAACCCTACAGTGGATGGGTTCCACAGCCTCCTCATGACCCCCAAACCCATGATCAGGACAAGCGACCACGTATTCCAGTATGGCTCTGTTTATCAGCGAATGCAACAAACACTAATTACACCCAATCTCTCTTAAATGTACTACATAAGCAGCTTCGTTTTACACTTACCCGTACTCATCCTGTCAGCTTTTCTGATTTGTGCTTTTCATGTCCCACCCACACACAGGTTGTGTGAGCTGGTTAAGCTTCAGTCCAGCTGTAAGAAACTGAATCTCCTCAGTGAGCTGATGGACCACAGTGGAAATTATGTCCACACTGCGCTCCCTTTCATTCTGACACTGCTTCAGCGAGGACTGGGCCAAAGGATCCACCTCCTCACCCACTCCCTCTCTCCTGCCCCAGAGGTGGGAATGATTGGCTTTCAGGGGTTACAGTTATCCATGTCTGCCTTACTCAACTGGAACAACATTCACACTGATTTTTCATTGCTTAATTTCATAATTAGTCTAAGCTACTGTTAATAAAATCCTGATTGAATCAGCATTAATACTTTTGTAACAAGTACGTTTATGAAATTTTAACCGAGCAAGTCCGAAATAAATCATATGTACAATCTTTAAATCATTTTATTTATTTAACTTACTAACATTTTTGTTTCATCACAGTGGTCTGTGGAGAGTGATGCCCCAAAACACAAAGCCCAAACTCCTCTCTCATTTGGTTTGCTCCTAAGGCCAGAGCTGGCAGCCTCTGCCCTGGAGAGAGGTCCACCTGCAGACAGCCCCAAGGTAACCTCACCTGTCTCTTTTCTGTGCGTGTTTGTAGTGTTTTATTTTATGTTTTTCCCATTGGGGTTAGGGTTAGTTAGTTAGATAGATACAAGTAATTTTACTTGACTCTAGTACAATATCAAGTGCAATATCAAAAGTGCTACAAAGAGGGAGCATTGAGTAGATACAAATCCATAGTGGATTTAAGAATTTTTGACTACGTAGTAGGATTGTAGACATCTTAAATGATGTAATACTACTGTAGTAAACTAAGCAAATGTAACATTTATGGACACAACTGACTTTCTGGCAGATATGGATATGCACTTTTAAAAATCTTGTCCTATCACATGCAAAAGAGACAAATCTGTTGCATGATGGTACAGAGTTTGTACTTGTTTTTTTAAACCGTATTTTCTTTGGGGTTAGGGTTTATGTGTAAACATGCTTGTGCAAAGACTCATTATTATTATTATTAACAACGGTGGCGTTCTCCTGCTAGGCGGCTGAGTTCCGTCAGCTGTGGGGTTCTCGCTCCGAGCTGCGTCGCTTCCAGGATGGTGCCATCACTGAGGCCGTGCTGTGGGATGGAGAGAGCATGTGCCAAAAACAACTGGTCCCCAAACAGATCATCACACACCTGCTACAGCTGTACGTACTTTATTTTATTGGCATAGCATACTGAGAGACACAACAGACACCACATTAATACTGGTAATAATATAGTGGTTAGTTTGGTCAGTTTGTTTCTAGCTGTATTTCTAATACAAATATTCAGTATTTATCTTTATTTTGAAATCTATTTAAAATGCATGTTTGGAACTATAATGTATAAAACATTATACCTGTACAGCTTGATACATTGCTGGCAGCCTCCACTAGATGTTTGCCTGTGGTTTTTGTTGTTCAGTGGCAAGAATTTATTGTCTCCTCATGTTTACTCAGATGTAGCTGACGTCATTTATTAAGTCAGGAGTGTGAGTCATTCAGTCAAGTGAGACAAATCACTAGGAGAGAGAGAGAGTACCTGCTCTTTTAATAGCCCTGCCATCTCCCCATCCTCCCTGACTCATCAAAGTGTCTACCTAACTTGCCTTATTTCATTATTAGTATGGTAAATCAGGGTACATCTCCATCATGTAGGGTCATGCAAGTTATGCATTTCTGTTAACAAAGATCATCATGTCAACATGCTCTGGGCTCAGTCTTGTGCGCATTGTTGCAAATGTTTGTCCTGCCTCTGACAGTAAAGAGGGCAGTGCTACCCCAGGTACACACAAATAGTGTCTTGCCAGAGTGGCCAGTTTGGGGAATCTCGGTCCGTTCACCCTCCACCAGTCAAGAGGGTTTATGTCCAACGAGGGAGCAATGTCTCTCAAGTAGTAATCTACCTGAGCCTCAGAGTCTGTGGCATAGGAAGAACTGTAGTTGTCTCCTAGGAGCAACATCATAGTGTTTTTGGTGTCACTTTTCATTTGTGAGGGCATAGCCACCTGACTTACATCAGGTGTGATCAAGGTCTCCTGCTGTTCATCCTTTGGGCAGACGGTGGCGTTTCTCACATCTAATTTTGAGACCAGTTCGTGCAGTTTCACCTTTGCAGCCAGTCTCCCCGTTGGCGTCAGGAAGCTGAGATGTTTGTGACGAGGGTCCAGCATAGAAGCGATCAGAGCCGGTTTGGAGGCTAGGTCATTGGAGTCAACCTGCAGACAGTGAAAGGAAACACGAATATCATCACCGTTCAGTCAAAGCACACATTAGTAGTCAGCAGTCAGTGTATGCTTACCTCCATGTGATTTCTAAGTGACTTCTGAACTTTCAGCTTGAACTCAGAGACCTGTTCAACGTCATTCTCTTTTGGCACAAGGTGGGTTTGAATGAGGCTGAAGGTGATTGGGTAGATGTTTGAAATGGACACCTCCGTTTCAGCAGACATGACTGTTGTTGCCCATTTGAGCGTCGCCAGCACAGGTGTGAAATTCTCGATTATCTGCCAGCAGTCATCTTCAATCTCAAGCGTCTGGGCTTCCTGTCTGTTGGTGACCGTGCGATCGGAGAGGACCGCTTTAATCGCCCACCGTTGCTCAAGTAACCGTTCGAACATATCGCAGATCGTGTCCCATCTGGCTTTGCTCGACTGGACGAGCTTGTGCTGTGGCAGGCACATCTGAACTTGCTTCTGCTCCAAGGCCTCGCTCGCCAGCAGGCTGTGATTGAAGTGCTTGACCAGTTTCCCCGCAGCCGCAATGATCCGGACTAGATCCTCGCACAGCCCGTCGCTCACCGCAAACTGCAACGTGGTGGCAAAGCAAGTGGCGTAATCCCAGGTGACATGGGCACACGCATGGGCTGACAGGGCGTCCTGTGCGTGGTTGTGAACACACGCCGTCACTTTCCCAGCAATGCCCCAGGCCTGCACGGTTTTTAGGAGCTTCTCCGCGACACTGTCTGTAGTAGTGTGACTGTCCGATACCTTGTGTGTCTGCAGCACAGCTGACCTTCCCTGCCAGTCCTCTGTTATGAATGAACAGAAAACCGTAATGTACCTCTGAAAAGGGAGGGCCGTCCAGAAATCAGCAGTGAGAGCCACTTTCTCCACCTTACCCAGCTGCACCGCGAGCTCCTCCGCCTTCTCGTGGAAATGGCCTTCGATGAGGCGTATAATATCCCCGGCGGAGGGCATTTTATAGTTATGCACAGTGTACGCGAGGAGCTCACGAAACCCATCCCCGGTGACCATGCTGATGGGAAGCATGTCCTTCTCTATCATTCTGGAGATGAGTTCAGTCACCTCTGTGTGTGTTGCCAGGGACACGCCATCGTTAGGCATCGTGTCCGGATGCTTGTTTTTGATGTGGTACATCATGCTGGTGGTGCTGCTCCTGTATTTCAGCTTCGTGTCGCACATCGTGCAGTGGACCTCGTTGTCCACTTTGACGAAAATGTCCCAAACGGAGCTCCGCTTGAGCCGCTTCCTCTCGCCACAGTCACGCTCAGGGGGGTTGAGGCTCAGGCTTATGTTCGGGGACATGACCGCGACCTGCATGATGTCCGAACCGACGCTCCTCTCCTCCTCGATGCACTGGACGGTACAAATCACCGGTTTCTCGTCCTCGTCCAGCGGCGTCGGGGACTGATGGTGCCTGCTCATGTGGTTAATCATGGAGCTCGTGGCTCCGCCGCAGTACTTCAGCTTAGCGTCACATTTCATGCAGCGCACAAAGTTACCCACTTGTTCAAAGCAGTCCCACACGGAGCTGCGTCTCCTCCCCGTCCGCTTCATGTCCCGCACAGCCGGTCTAATGTCTGTCCCCGGTGTTTTTAACGTTAGCAAGCAGGCTAATGTTAGCGCCTCGCGTCCTCGCAGAGAAACAATGGGTGTTTTTGGGGGGTAATGGAAGAGGCCAGTTTGTCGGCTGTTTCACTTCAGATAGTGGGCAGTGGGGGGGTGAGTGGAGGTGTGATTCTTTCTAACGTAGTTGTGTGTTTTAAACACCAGGCACGCAGATGTCCCCGAATCCTGTGTGCGGTATGTGGGGGCGATGGTGGATGACGTCATCGCAACGGGAAATGAGGTAACGCGTTACGATTTAATTTTTTTGGGGTTTTTGGGGTTTTTTTTTTTAATAGACATCCAAATTCAATATAAAATTCCATTAGATTAATTGAAAAAAAAATGGAATATAATTTATGTGTTATGTGCTGCATGTAAAGCCCTTTTGTTTAACCATTTACATGTTATTAAACATTTTCTTACTGATTTTTATTTTATTTTATAATTTTATAAAATACTATTATATTTATCTGGTAATTTTTTTGTGTTCTTGTTGGTAGAGATCCTTAATTAATTCCATTGAAACATTTAGATTTTGTTCTTTATTGCCAAAATTAATTAAAACAATGCTTCCCCAGTTGGTTCTCAATCTTTTTGGTGTCAAGGATCCCCAAATTGATACACATCAGGCAGCAGACCTGTATTTGATAAAATGTAGTCTCAGGAATCCCTGTCTGTACTGCAGATTGGCAGATTAACAGTGAGGAGTGTGAAACATATGGACAGTCTCTCACTGGGCTAACCTCTAGTCAGTAAAATTAAAATATTTCCCATTTTTCTGTGGACCCCTGGAACCCCTTAACCCCTTTCTCTGGACCCCAGGTTGAGAACCACTGGTGTAAACCACCAAAATTGGGTGTTAGTGTTGCTGTTTCATCACTAAATAAATATACTATCTAATAATGTGTATGTATGGAATGTGTTTGATGTCTATTATGCTCTTCAGGTGCCTAGTACTGGAGAGGAGGAGAGTTTACTGGTAGTTCAGTCCTATGATGACCTGAGTAGAAAACTGTGGAGGCTGGAAGGTCTGCCTCTCTCCATCACAGCAGTACAAGGAGCCCACCCTGCACTCAGATACACACAGGTAAAGCCTCTTGTTCTCAACGGGGGACTGCTCTCATTAATGCAGTGGTGGTAGTAGTAAAATATAAGACACCACCACAAAGCAATTCCAGTTTAATGAGCTTATGTAAGTTATTTATAGCTGTGGTTATTGTTGATTTTAAATTGTGGTTTCTTGCAGGTCTTTCCCCCTGTGCCACTGAAGCTGGACTATTCCTTCTTTGACAGAGAAAAGGCTTCCAGATCATTGGTGCCAAAGGAAAGCAAACCCTGCCCTGCTTATATCACACCTATCACAGGTTAGTTAACTCTCGTTTAATCTGCTGAAAACTACATCTAGACTAGTCTACCGTAGAAAAAACTTTATCACTGAAACGTAACTGCATTTGATTTATCTTTTTCTTGAGCGGCTACACATTTGTTCACTGTCATTTCAGGTACAGCCACTTAACCACAGACATTTAACTAAACAAACTCATTCACCAGTGTACTGTTAACCATGTTCTTGCAGTGATCTGTCACATGGAGGGGAGTGGAAAGTGGCCTCACGACCGCCTCGCCATCCGCCATATCCGGGCTGCCTTCAACATCCGTCTGGGAGAGTTACTCAAGAAACATCATAATTATACGTGCAGGCCCTGCCCCACACACCTGGATGTCTGGAAGGTATATTTTTGAGTGGATGCACATGCCTCATACAGGCCAGGCTATTTTTTTTTTTTTTAAATGAGAGTTCAGTCTTTTATTTATGCTGTCATATTTCCCTCTGTTTATGTATCCAGGATGGCTTGGTGTTCCGCATCCAGGTGGCATACCATCGTGAGCCTCAGGTGCTGAGGGAGAGCGTGAATGCCGAGGGGCTGCTGGTTGTAAGGGACAACGAGGAGGCTCAGGCTCTAGAGATGGAAACCATTCACAAGCCTCTACTTACCAGCACATTGCACGGGTAAAATTAAAACAGTAACACAAAGTAGTATGTGTGTGTTGTGTGAGAAATCAGGGTTGTAGGGTTCCTATTAGTTCCCCCAGTCTTTTCCAACCCTACACATTGCTGTCATACACATTAACAGTTAGTTTTGGTTATATGCCTTCACTTTCTTCAACTTTTGTCAATTTTTTCTTCCTTTGTCTCTTTCTTGTTTTGTAAATATTTTGCTTGTCCTTCATACACCAATTCCTTACTTTTTTGCTCCAACTTATATGTCTCAACTTGTTGTTGGCAGGCTCCAGCAGCAGCACCCATGTTTTGGGGCAGTGTGTCGTCTGGCCAAACGCTGGCTTGGGGCTCAGCTCTTCAGTGACGACATCACAGAGGACACGGCAGACCTGCTGGTGGCGTCGCTTTTCCTGCAGCCTGCACCCTTTACTCCTCCCGGGTAACTACTGCCTTTTTTAATCTCTTTAAAATCTGTCCACCTCCTCAGCCTCATTTGTGGATGTGTACTTTTCACATCCCTTTGTTCGTTCAGTAGGTCATGTGAGTGAATTTTCTCGTTTTCCTCAGTTCTCCTCAGGTCGGCTTCCTTCGTTTCCTTCATCTGCTTTCCTCCTTTGACTGGAGGAATAACCCGCTGGTAGTCAACCTTAACAACCAGCTCACAGGCAAGCTCTCTCTCTCACACACACCCCCCTTTTCCTTCTATGTCACACAAACAAATCCCCTCTGACCTCTTTCTTTATATACCCCAGACACACTACAACATCCTGCTCACATGCATTGCTGTTTCAACGCCAAGTTTAATTGTTGTTCAACTCTCTCTCTCTCTCTATCTCTCACGTGTAGCTGCCGACTACACAGAGATCAAGAATGACTTCATGGCCTCCAGGGAGTCTCTGCCTGTCATGTTTATAGCTACGCCTAAAGACAAAAAACTATCTATGTGGACCAAAAGAGCACCGAGTGTACAGGTCAGTGGAACACACACAGTATGCAACTTACACGACAACACATTTAATAGCATTCAATAATGGATTAAATAATAAAATATTACATTTGGTCAGTAATCAGGTAAAAAGACAAAAACAGACAGAGTATCACAAACAACGGTGCAGAAAAGAGTTGCATGTTCTCGGCGGAGAGCAGTCGCATAGTTTCCCGATCCTGGATCCTTTTCTGAGAGCACACACGTCTCCTGGATCACACTGAAAAAATATGAAACCATAATAACCAAACTAACCAAAATTAAACTAAGACTTATGAACAGTAAATGTCTCTAATTATGCAAAGATAATGAATATATTGGTATGACAGAGTCATTTGAGAAGTTGACATAATTCCAGATGAAATGAGTTATTGCGTTACATACCACAGGCACATAGCCATGCTTTTTTCTTAGAGCTGGAAATTGATTGTTCTGAAGTCTCTCCAAAACTTGATGTAAATCATTGATCTGCAAATCCAAATCGTCACATATCACTTAATTATAAACATTAAAATACCATCAGAATATTAAATAATAAACAATATTCTAAAGAATTTAGAGAGAATATCTGACAAGAATGTTAACATTATGTCCACAACCTTCAAATCTTCCTGAAAGCACTACTAATGTTTTTGGGAGACCATCAGCTGTAGCTCACCAGTTGCTTTTCATTGCTGTCCTCTGTCGTAGTGAAGTAAGGTAAATGTTTAGTATTATACTCCTCTGTTTGGATGTGACCGTAGCTGTAAAAGAGTCCAGTGGCACACAGTAGTGTACAGAAAAGGTACACACAGCAGCTTCCCATGGTGCGTAGCTGACCCAGATAAGCTTCCTGTGTTTGCCCACCTCACTCTTACAAGTCCAACATTAACACTGAGCCTCTCCCAGCATCCTGCTTTATAACAGTGGCGGAGAGCAGGAACTGTGTGTTCTGTGACGTCCTAACAGAGACGTCATTGCAGGGTTAATTCACCGTGTTTAAGCTGATTTCCATTTTACCTGGTTATCTGGTTGCTTGGGTTGTATATATCAGTTTCTTGTTGAATTCACACGCCCTTCTTCAGACTTCCAGAACACATGAAAATGTGTTTTAAAACAAATAGCTGAGTTGAGTTAATTATCCTGGTTCAGTGCATGTGTAGTTGTCTCAGTGCCTCTGAATGACCACTAGGGAGCAGATTGTGATGGAATTATTCACTTAACCGAATAAACTTTTGAGTTTCTCTGAATACACAAGATGCAGAAAATTCCTACACAGCCATGACCGTAGAAATGTTAATTACAATAATTATCTTTGCACATAACATGATTTATACATACATACATTTTTTTTTTGATGAATAAACGTGTTATAATCTGGAGTATCCACCATCAGGTCAAATAACTGAAATAAATGGGTTTCAGAAGAATTTTAGTAAGAGGAAAGTCACTTTTAACATTTAACAAATGCCTAAGAGGCCAAAAGACTTATAATTAGCATATAATAGTACAAATGGGATCATAATATGTTGGAATTTCATATAGTTCCTCACCCATAGGCAGTTACCATGCTTTATAGTTGTTGTTATTGAATGTCATAGGGAGGAGGAGATCCCAAATAAGTGTATAAGCCAGTATGTTGAGTTACTTCATCAAGTCATGTCAGTTAAAACAACTATAGAAGGCGGTTCCTTGTAATACTCTTCCAAGAATTGCTGGATATTCCCTAGATTCCCTTTGTGTGTGTGTGTAGTTGTCGCCTTCACATTTGATGTGTTCTTGGAAATTGGTTATTTTCCAGCACTACAACCAGAGCAGTGGTATATAAATGATATGACATATCAGGATAGTTTCTGCTGAGGTGCTTCAGTATGTCCGAAGCTAACCTGTTTAACCATCAGATGTTATATTTTGGTTGTGTGCGTTCAGATGCTGCAGCGTGTGGTGATGTTGGCTGCAGAGAGTCTTAAGGTACTGGAACATCAGCTGATGGACGGCAGCCAGATACAGGATGTCAGGGTTGGTATAAAAAAAAAAAAAAAAAGCACTCAAGTTCTCAATTACTCACCACTCCATTGTCTTAATAAATGATCCACTATCTGAATTAACTATGCTGTAATATTTCAACCATGTAATGCACCCATCTGTGTTTGTGCAGGTGGTCATGCGCCCTCCTCTAGATGCCTATGATGTGTTGATCCATCTGAACCCCAAGCAGGTTCCTTTGCTCAGCCAGGCAGTGGACCCTCCCGCTGTCACCTTCAGCAGGGGCGTCATGAGTAGTGGTGTGGCCCTTTCTGGAGGGGCCATGCCTGTCATCGACTACAACCCCGTGTCTCTCTACCTGGCAGAGCTCCAAGTGAGTCTTTTCTGTTGGGGATGTTAAAAGGAAGGTGTGGTCTTAATAATGTCGTGTTACCACAGGATGGGAAAAGCTGTGTAGCAGGATTTACACATGCAAGTTGCAGCTCCCAGAAGTGCTTTTCCAGCTACGTGGGATTACAGTTAATCACGGAGAAGATAAATAGCCAGTGAAAAAACTTGAACTTGCATTGTTCCATGCTTGATTTCTATGAATTTAGACTTCGTAGGAACAATGTTCATATTTCTCTGAACTTCTGAGGATCTAACTTTACAGCATATTGTTTATGTTCTTCCCCTTCTCCATACACTCTTGTGCATATTACTCATATGTTCAAAGATATTCCTCAGCCAGGATTTTGACTTGTTATTAAGCAATATTGGCCAAAGTATAGTACCTTTCTCTCCATCTTTCTTTCTGTTTGTATTTTCCTGTTCATTCTCTCTCTCCCACTAATGCAATGATAGGACAAGGGTTACATTATGCAGCTGATACATGTCTATTTTGTTCAGCGTATGAACAAGTATGCACCTAGCCATTAATGATTGATCAAAGCCGTCAATCCAAGAGCTAATTAATAGACTAAGCTTATAAAACAATTGTTTTGTTGGGGAAGTAAACTTAAATAACTGACTGATACGGTTTTCAGATTAGTTTTGCTTTGACAGTAATTTCACAGATGCCAGATTGCCATATTTAATATGGTTTAGTTTTGGGCTAGAGTACAGCAACAAACGGATTTTGTCATCTTGTGTCCTGAACTTCTACCTAATTTATTTTCAGGAGGCTTTTGGAGACCTAGCTCTCTTCTTCTGTGATCCCTATGGTGGAACAGTGATCGCAGTTTTATGGAAGCCGAAGGCCTTCATCCCAGTGCCCTTTAAGGTAAGTCACTCATGTGTCAAACAAACAACACAAATGTCATCTTCCTCATTTCACTCACATGTCAACATCCACCACTCTGACCTAATGTTCCTTCATCACACATCACAGACGTCACAGGTGTCTGCTCGGAGGGTCGAGGTGACTGGAGAGGAAGCAAATACCTTTCCCAATGTTGAAGCAATACTGGAAGACTTCCGGGTCATGGGAAAGGACCTGGTCAAATCAGTGGAAGCAAGGACTGAGAAATGGTCATTTTAGACAACAGATGTACACACACCAGATTCACCAGCTATATTACATTTTAGCATTTGACATTTTCACCTGAGAAGGTACAGTGATAGCTTTGTTTTGTTTTGTCAAACAGAACAATGGAAACATGTCTACTGGAAACATGAACAAATTATCCTAACAATATTATGTGTTAATAATGTTGCTGTTAAAGACCAACCACATGTTTGTTTTGTTGAAGCTGTATGATGTCTAATAAATGCATACCTACTCTTTTGATTTATATTTCATTCTTTTGCTTGACTGCTTATTCGTCCATCCATCAGTGGATGAAATTTAGACAAGATAAGATGATAAGATTGATCCCAAAAGGTGGAATTATTTTACAGTTATCTAGTAGTTAGTGAGGTGACTCATTGTCTATTGAACACTAACGGCACAAATGAGCAATGTATAAAGTTCTAAAACAGTATTAACCGTTGCCTGGCAGGTCTGAAAGTGGTTGAAAAACCAGAACCATTATTTACCTACTCAGTTATTAAACCACAAGGCTTAAGAGATTAAAAAAGGTACATTTGCACCAATGATAAATCACAAAAAAATTGCCATAAATATATTGTCAGGAATCTGATTTTGCAAGGACATTATATATTACAGTAACACAGAATGCATGACGCTGCAATCAGATAACAGCCATTTGTGCATTAGTCAGTCATATCAAGACCTGACATGACTGCAGATGGACTGATGGGCTTCTTTTGCCATGCCTCGTGCTGTTATTACGGGATAAGTAGCTCACTGTTCAATTGAACATTATTAAGCCAGCTCTGATTTATCTTTAAATGCTGAAAGTGGTTAAAAAAACCAGAACGTCTACTACCTAGGCAGTTATTTTAAACCACAATGCTTAAGAGATTAAAAAAAAGAGTTTTTAACCGATGAACTGGAGATTTTTCTTGCACTGCTTGTAGGACTTCACCTGCAGTGAACTGTGTTAATCATTCATTTCAGTGTGTAGTTGTAGTTTCAGAGGTCGTCTTCTATACTAGCTTTGTGTTTGCTGGCCTCACCTGCCTTGATGCCACCACCTCGGTATCCTGCACCAAAGAATGTTGCTCTAGCTACTACAGACCAGAAAAAAAGATCTGCAGGGGCCTGTTGCACACACTGAAGGATCTGAGTCAGTTTGCCCTGTTCCTTCCTGAATAGGGTGTCAGTGTTGTGAGTCCAGTCCAGTTATTTATTATTTTTTCATTGATTTGGACTCCAAGGTGTATGAGTAAAACCTCTTCCTCTCCCTGGATGATAACTTGGACAGGGGACCACCTATTTCCCTGGCAGTCCACCACCATTTCTTTGGTGTCGCTCATATTGAGTTTAAGGTGATTGCACCATGTGCCGATTGTTTTAAAATATGTAGTTTAAAAAGCATTACTATCCCTGAAAATTGGTATAATCTGAGATTGGTATGAAGATTTCTACAGGTTCCTACGTGCAACTTTAGGAATACCCACCCTCCCCTCATTTACCAGGAACTTGGTAGCCTGGAGCTTTCACCTTAATCTCCCATCATGTCTGTACTTGTCATTTCGGTTTACACTAATGTACAAAACAGGTGGATGTAGAATTTACGCCCTCTGCGACAATAAGCAGGCAGGTGACATACAACAATAAAGCCTCTCCTGGTTAACTGCAATATGTAAATGCAGAGTTGAAAGAAAATATGGGGTTACATTCATACACAGTGAAACTTATTTTTCATTGGCCCTTTGATAATATATTGAAATAAAGTTCACCTGTGCTTTATATTCTGTAACAACCTGGATGCAGCTAGTGTTTGACACTGCTTGTTGCGTGACAATCTCTCTCTCACTCTCTTTAAGGTTTGTCTAAGATTTCAGTTGAATAGCTTCCACACGTTACAGAAAGGACAATAAAATCTGAGGTGCATGAGAGGACTGTGATTAGCGCAGGTATAAAATGTAGTTAGAGTGATGCCATACTTGGCACTGTAACATTATGTTCTGAGCACATTTGTCCTTAATGTAATCTTGTAGAAAAATTTGGAGTTTGGACAAAAACCAAAATGCAAGATGATAATGTTGTTTCTAGTGTTAAAGAAAAAGTGCACTGTAAAAAAGGCAATTTGTCACAGACTATATTGAGGCATCTGTAATTACTTAGATGATCAATTTGATGGTCTACAGTACAGCATCATCACTGTTACACACGCATTAGTTAGAATAATAAAGTTTTGGTTGGTAAAGTATTGCTCAACATGGTAAACAATACAGCATTATAAAAAAAAATCTTAACTGACAGGCTGACACATCCAGCTGTGTCATAGGAAGTTTATGTGTTTGTCATAATATTCACTCAGTGAATGT
>NW_023339718.1:6575638-6589749 GCF_004916995.1 Morone saxatilis
CAATTTTAGGGCCATTATCGTAACCCCTCTATGTTTTTGCACTTTAGACCAACGTTGCCAGGGTACGTTTTTATATGAGACTGGGTTGCAATGTACTAGAAGAGACAGGCTTTATGCACACACATGTATGACACAGAGAGTGTCATACAATATATTATCTTAACGCGCATGCTTGTATGACATATTTCACAATCATCTTTCCCCAAGTTACTGTCTGAAATAACAATATTGTGTCTTTATGAACATGTACAAACACTTCTGGGGGTGATTCACTAAACAATTACCAAAAATACTCTCAGGAACCTGAGGAAACGACATATTACAGTGCCACAGAATACATGACTCTGTAACCTGATGGTAAAGTTCAGTGTATTAGTCAGTCACATCAAGACCTGACATGACTGCAGATTCCTTCAGTCCCCTGTTTGGACTGATATTGTGGGGTTATTTTGCCATGCCACACAGGAAGTTATTATATGTGGCTCACGGTTCTATTGAAAATTAATAAGCAAGCTCTGACAGTCTTACAATGGACTGATGTATCTTAAAAGACGGAAAGTGGTTGAAAAACCAGAACCACTGCTACCCAGTTTTTTTTTTAACCACAAGGTTTAAGAGATCAAAAAAGGGTAGCTTTGAAACAGTGAACTGCGCTACCTGTAGGACTTGGCATGAAGTGTATTAATCTGTTAATATTTTCAGTGTGTAGTTGTTGCTAACATCATCTGAGTCTGGCCTGAGGCGGTGGGCGCTGACTGTCTGACAGATATCAATCTTTCTTCACCTGCCTTCATCTGTCTTGTCCTCCAGCACCTAATGGAAAACAACTGCCACACTGGCACTCCTGCTGGAGACAAACACATCTGGTAGACACATGGTACATATGGCCATCAATCACAAACATTAAAAACAGTGATCAGTGCCATATTCTATGGACCTCAGGCTTGTGGGAAAAAAACATGAAAAAACTGTTTGTATCAAACAGCAACGCTTAATTGTTAGGACTTGTTTTTGCAGAAAATGGACAAAAAATTGTGTTGGTTTTATAGCTTTTGCTTAATGTTTGTGGGTACCACCATTCTTTTCCCTTTCCCATTTACTGTCCTGTTTCTGAGCCAAACTATTCCAGGAAAAGTTGTTTAAAACCATGTGGCCCAAAAATGCAGCTCCTCTGGCCATCTAGATGGGATTTCTTCTGGAAGCCTAAAGGGGTAAACTGAATGAGAAAGACATATACAAAGCACAAATATGTGAAAACACACTCCTAAATCTAAATTTGTAGAAGATGACAACCGTGGTCAGCCTAAAATGTTTACAAGAAATATGCTAGCACAGTTTAAGTATTAGGATTCTGGAGCGACATACTAGGTTTATGCCTTGAGAATGAATAACCACCACAAAATAAAGGGATCTAAATCCAAAATACCTGTACAAAACTAATGTTTTTATCAAGTACCAGTTAAACTTAGTATATTTTCTATACCTGCACAGTTGTCTGCACAGAATGGCTTACATCTTGTCCTTTATCCTTTTTCATGTCCAGTTCCATCCTGAATACAGAGCTGGCCTTCCTTGATGCCACCACCCCAGCAAACCACAGCAAAGAATGTTGCACTGGTTACTACTGACTAGTTAAAGATCTGTTGCACACACTGAAGGAAATTAGTCTTTTCAGGCATAACAGTCTGCTCTGTCCCTTCCTGAAGAGGGTGTCAGTGTTGTGAGTCCGGTCCATCCAATTTTTTTATTTTTATTGGTTATTATTATTGGTTTATTTGTATGAGTCCACCCTCTCCCTGGATGATACCTGGAACAGTATTCAACTCTGAGAATTACCCCACCCCTCTTACCAAGAACTCAAGCTGCTTTGAAATCTTCATTCCGTAGGCTGGAGTTTCTGGTTGCAATCTGGTTCCCAATCTATCCCGTCTATGTCTGTACTTGTCATCCACAAGGCAGGTGGATGTAAACATAAAAACCTCAGTGATGATCAACAAGCATGTGATGTAACGATCAAAGCTTTTCCTGGTTGTCTGCAATATGTAAAAACAGAGTAACAGAGTTGAGTGGACAGAAAATATGTAGTTACATATACAGTTTACATTTACATTACATTACAGTACAACTGCTGTCCATTCATTGGTCCCCTGATAGTAAGTAATGTCAATGAAAATATAGCTTTACAGGACCTTTCACTTTTCATGGGCACTAAAGCAAATCCAGTCACCCACTGGGTAGAAAGCAGGAAAACAGCCTGGAGATAAGGCTAACACCATAAGACAAACAAAAGACAATGCCTTGCACTTACATTCATACCTGTGCAAATAAGTAGTCTTCAACCCAGCTGACCTACAAGGGCACAGGACTGTGGGAGGAACTTGAGGGAGAGCCAGAGAACCCACTTTCCCTGCTGAGTAACTACTTGTTGGTTGATATTTCCCACTCAACTCAAAGTACCTGGCGCATAGTTTCATCTAATTATTATGTTCACCTTGTCTGTGTTGGCTTGGGACACATTCAATTTCTTTGGTACTCTATTAGTCCATCATCCTCCTCCGTCTCTGTCTCCATGGAGGCTGCAGTGAAACTGTTCAATGTTGCACCACATTCATGACACATGTAGGTATGATGACAGCACTGCAACTGACATGACTCAGATTGCCTCAGGGGCCTTCAGTGACGAAACAAGTCACATATCTATCATATGCTGTACCATTGTTTTTCCCATGTTCTCATTGAGATACATTCTGCATGGCAGTGAAGTGGAATATTTTCACAAAAGGGATACATTTATTCTGATTCAGCTATTTGTTTATTGCAGTGATACCTAAAATGTGCACAGCGGGTTTAAGTTCTAATAATCTATACAGGTATGTGTGTGCAAAATTGTTTTGTAGTTTAATGTTCAGGTGATCCAAGTTGATAATGTACTCCACTGTCACAACAAAACAGGCACAGTCCAAACAGAACAAAAGACATCCAAACAGAGTAAAGAAATGGTACACTGATTCCTACTGATAGAGGCATGGCTGGAAATGTTCTCACACCTCTATTGAAACCAGACAAAGAAGGTATAATATGTGGTGATGAAGTTTCAGAACGGGAACAAAAGAACAGGTCAGAGAAAACGAGGTGAGGGACAGAAAGTGAAAAGAGAAATGTGTGTGAACGGGTGTGAATAATCCGGTAAGGGCTGCAAACAGATATGCATTACTTATTACATTATTTATGTCTGTTTTATTTATATTCTCATGAGGAGCAAAATGCATTAAACAGGATGGGGGACATCCAAATTGGAGACATTTGGCATTGGGATATTTGGTTTAGATTTAGGATTATGTTCATTTTAAAAATTAGCAATTTAGTGTATTCAAGTGGATAGAGGCTGCATTAAGTGAGGGATATTAGAGTGTGGGTGCTTCTCCTTTATATCCATTAGGTATGTTTTTCTATATACGATTAATTTGTGTAATCTAAGGAAGGTGCTGAATGCACGCTTATGAAAACAGGTTTAAGGTTAAGATCAGGTCAGGCAATAATGAGGTTACACTGTAAATCTGTATTACCATAGTCAGTGTTCAGTGCTCTACATTGCATATAATTAAAATAAAAAAGACAAGATGCATATAAATCTCCAAATACAGATAACACATACTCTGATACAGGTAGCTGCATGGTCTCAGAACCTGTTCCTAAATCCCACAATTAAGAAAATACTATAATATCCTTTAAACATATTTCTAAATTCAAACTTGAAGATACAATATAAAATATAAAATTAAATAATTCATTATAAAATGATAGAAATCTGAAAAAAATGTGATAAATGAATCATATGTGGATAAGCTGTAGTTATGGATAGTGGATATGTGTTTTGGAGGCTGAAGTATCAGATTGCAGGTAAGTAATGAGGTCAGCGAAAGAGCTCACAGGTATAGCGATATAGAGTGTGCGTAAGAGAGAGCGAGCAAGGGGAAGAGGGAGGACCAGTGAGAAAACCAGAACATGAATCACACCGTGAAAAGCAGGGAGGCGTGGTACAGAGGGTGGGGCCGAGCTTCGGGCTTGGCACCAGCCCAGTCCAAGCCCATCTTAGCTCTATAAGAGGGACCTGGTCCGCCCAGCTTCACAGCCACTCAGGAAAGCTACCCACTGTGCCTGTCTTCTCACAGTCTAATCAGCCTCTAGCAAGAAAACATGGGCAGACATAAGGTGTATCTGGACAAACTGTCCCGGTTCTTCCAGATCCGTCACCTGCTGCTTCGTCAGGCCCTGGCAGAGTGTCTTGGCACCCTCATCCTTGTGGTGTAGGGTGTGTGCGCGCGTGTGTGTATGAATGGAACTTAAATCGCACCATCTCACGCTAAAACAGATGTTTAAAACCCAAAAATCTGCTATGCTTTAAATGAAAACACTAAAACGCTCATACTTTGAAATATGCCCTATGTTGATAATAATAGTTGACCTCTGTCCCCTCTCACAGTCTTTTCTTTTTTCTGAGTACCCTCACTATTCAATTTTCTATTTTCTTTTGATGTTGCAATATAATCAATGACTCTCAATATGACAGCATTTGTATTCTATCATGTTTGTATTGGCCCTGTTTGAAGGGTGATGAATGATTAGCAGTTCATTAGCAGCAGTGTAATTTGTAAGTCATACAGAGACTTCAAAGCGAGTAAAATGACACTCTTTGTATTGCAAATTGAGTTCAGAACAAACAGGTAAGTAACAGGTTGTGCATGCACTGTGTACAAAACCATATTAATGATTACACTGCAATATTTGCTTGGAGCTGGGATCCAGGATCCCGAAGCCACAAAACCTCATGACATCCTATTATCACTTTACATTGGGTTAGGTGTGTGAAGAAGAACATGTCAATGTCAAATAATAACTCAGTATCAAAGGGGATTAAACTTCAATTGTAACTACTTACATTAGCCACTTTGATGTTTCCTTGATGATCCTGTTTCAGGATGAAATGAACAACAGAAATTTGTTCGGGAGGAGAAAGAGAGTTCACTTCACTGAGACTCTGGGCTATTCACACTGACAAACATACAGCTGTAATAGGCTACTGTTTATTAAGAAGTATTATTTCCTATCCCACTCCTGGCAGAAAATTTGCACATAAGTTAAAAATAAGTTTTACAGTTAATACTTTAAATGCTACTACAACAACCAGCTTAGTGGGCAACCTAAAGGCTCCTTTAATGGTTTAACATTTAAAGTGCGGCTGTGCTGAGTTTAGTGTCTCATCTAATTAATCCTCCGTGATTAACAAAGCCAGTTATGAAGGCGTAGAAGCATGTTACCTTTAACTGAAGAGAGCATTTTATTCTCATACATAATCCAAGTCCATGGGAGAAAAAATTAAAAATCGTTTGTATTTCCCTCCAGCGAAGCCATTTGCATGAGCTTAGTCAGAATTTCAAGTAGCTCAGATATTAAGTACGAATAAGAAAACTGTATAAACACAGATATGCAGTGGAAAACTACTTATGCAAGGAGCCAAAGACTGAAAAAATAGTTGCTGTTAGTCATACGATTCAGCATGCATTGTGGCTACTGATGGTACAGAAAGGTGTGGTACAGGTGTTAAATAGGTGAAACATGTCGATGGCAGCACTGGGAGGGTCAGTGGCAGAACAATAGTTATCACATTACAGACATTTTTAACATAATTTTACTTCCTCTATCNNTGTTTACCACCTTCTCTCTCAATATGTAAGCCTGCCAATACAAGTTTCTGCTAGAGTGACAAACAAAGCAAACTGCTCATTAGTAATCAGCTAATATTGTAGGATGACTTGGAGAGATAGGTAAACTGCGCAAGGGTGTGTATGGGTGTGTGTGTGTTTTTGATTTTGTCATTCTTGGCATTGTGTCACTAGCTCCTGACAAGTTGTTACCAACATAAAACAGGATATTTCTGCATTCAGACATCTACACATATTGATTTACTTTTTGGCCACAGGCTGATGTCAGTGTAGCGGATTTGTCTGAGCACGCCAGCGCCTAAAGGGGCTTAGAAAATATGTCCTTAAAGGGCACCTATAGACAGATCATGTCTTTTGCCATCCCACAGTAACTGTTGTCTTAACCCCTCATTGCACTCTCTGCATTTTCCACTTCAAACCACTGGTTATACCTGGAGAGTAGCCGAGGGGGTTCTTCTGAGGCTCTTTAAAGATCACACAGGTAGTGATTTAGAGACTGGTTCCAGGCCAGCAGATTCTTTGCCTTGAGCTCCTAAACAATTGTCAAATGTGTGTTTCAGCAGGCAGACTGCTGTGGGCTTTTTTTTTAATAAGCTCCCCGACTGTGTTAAAAGCCGGGAGTAGCTGCATGGATGCATGACCAGCTGAATCAGCCACTTGAATGGTGGCTGAGGAAGTGGTGGGGCGCTGTTAACTAACTACAACAGTATGACAGCAACAAAGCAAGGTGCTGGAATTCTTCAACAGAGTGAACACACAGTCACTGGTGAATATGAGCACTTCAGAGTTAGGAATAATACTCACTCTTTCCAGAATTGAGTGCACGATTTAAATGAGACCTTTTCTGGGGGAACACGATCTAAGTAGGGAAGCTGGCACTCGCGAGCTAATGGCCCATCATTTGCAATCTGAAGCCTCTGACATTAAGAAAAACTCTGTAAAGTGCAAAGAGTTTTTGATTTCTATTGTCACATCACATGAGCCCATCATGGCATAACATCAGGGAGACAAAAAACAAAACAGCTAAGCACAATTCTAACATTGGGCTGATTTATATAGTATTTTTCCAGTAATGGCTGGCCTCACCAGGGGTGGAAAAGAGTTTAGACTGAGCCCAGCAATGATGAGCTCCCCTCAGGCGCCAGTCCCTCTGAGTGTGGTTCCCTTGAGCCAACCTCAACATCTGAGTCCTGTGGTCAGACTGAAAAGCATCCTCATCAGGGGGCTTAGAGAGCAGCAGCCTAAGCATGGACCACACATATTTCTTTTTCCCAACACATACAAAGAGGACATGGGGATATACACACACACATACACACATTGCATGTAGAATAAACAGTATGGCACCTGCTTGGCAGGACTGCTGCTACATCGAAAGACGACACATGCTGTTGACACATTCTTGTGACAGCATCAGTTACGTTTTTCCCCTCATTCAAAGTGTAAACTGAACTTCAGTTTTTTCCCGTCCCAGATAAATCCGTTCCGCAGTTAGCAGCAACCGTTCGCCCCAGTCAAGGTCAACACAGTTAACTTTTCTCTACATACGGTATACTGTACTCCTGTGTGCCATTATGAACACAATAGAGCTCATTTAATTCTGAGTAGAGCTCATTTAATGGACCTTTGTTTTACTGGTTTCACTGATTATGATCACATTGCCTCATTTCACCCCTTGGCTTGACCTTGAACAGCTGACAAAGCACTACATGTACAGCATTCATTCAGCATTCATGAGATACTTCATGTGGTTGGTGTGTGGTGCACAAAACTTCTTCTAAAGCCCTGATGTGCCAAGCGCACATCACATTTTTTGAATGCATTTTTTTTGTATGATAATGTGTTCTTATTACTGATATGTGTATATATATTATTGGAACCCAGTGTAAACTTGCTTTTCTATTCTGTCTCCAGATGTTTGGCTGTGGTGCTGTGGCCCAGCTAGTGTTGAGCGGTGGTTCCCATGGCATGTTCCTAACTGTCAACTTTGCCTTCGGCTTCGCTGCCACCTTAGGCATCCTGGTCTGTGGCCAAGTATCAGGTAAACAAAGTCTTTTATTGAAAATTACATTGGGGTTTTAAATCTTTGAGTGACTCGGTTGGTCTTATGATGGATGCAGGGGAGTAAACACTTTCTGTGCATTATATTTAAGAACTCAATTGACACGCCTTGCACCTCATACTGATAAATGCGGAGTTTCAGTCTGTATCTAGGTAATGTTATTGCACAATATGTTCATTCATGGTCTATAATATGTACTGACATACTGTTGCCATGTGCATTTGCAGGTGGCCATCTGAACCCTGCAGTGACCTTTGCCCTGTGCCTGCTTGGAAGAGAGCGCTGGAGAAAGTTCCCCACGTACTTCCTCTTTCAGACAATCGGTGCTTTTTTTGGTGCTGCAATCATTTTTGGCATGTACTATGGTAAGGGATGATTTAAAGTAATGATGTTGTTACAACCATACATGAAGTGCATTATTTAAGCAACCAGTCTAATGAAAAAATTTGTTTAATGCTATATTCTGTGTGTTTGAATCGCTTTAGATGCCCTGTGGGACTTCCCTGGAAGTTTCAATGTGACTGGACCTGGTGCCACAGCTGGCATCTTTGCTACCTACCCTGGAAACCATCTCACCATTGTCAATGGCTTCTTTGATCAGGTACTTTTTTGAAATGTGTTATGAGCTATCATACACTCAATTTAGAAATACAGATGGTACAACTCAGGTGTAAAACTTATGACTTCTTACATGTACCTCTCTCCAACACAGATAATTGGCACAGCAGCACTGATAGTTTGTATTCTGGCTATTGTGGATCCATACAACAACCCCATCCCCCAAGGGCTGGAGGCCTTTACTGTGGGATTTGTGGTTCTGGTCATTGGATTGTCTATGGGCTTTAACTCTGGTTATGCTGTGAATCCTGCCAGAGACCTTGGACCACGTATTTTCACAGCTATGGCTGGGTGGGGTAGTGAGGTTTTCACGTAAGTGCACAGATTTAAAGCATTTTCCTCATTAATTGTTCATCTTTATGTGATCTCTCCTTAATAATACTCTCACAGTGCTCACCACCTATTAACCCTCATTTCCTGGGGACAAAATAAAAACAAATTTTGTATAATTGTATGACTCTTTTTTTGGACACCCCTCAGGGTCAGAAATGGCTGGTTCCTGGTGCCAGTTTTAGCCCCATTCCTTGGCACCATCATCGGTGTGATGATCTACCAGTTAATGGTTGGCTTCCATGTGGAGGGAGAAGTACGCGACCGTAAGAGCACAGAGGAGGAGAATGTCCGACTCAGAAATGTCACCAGCAACGACAACTCCAAAGAACTTACCAAAGAAATGCACTGAGTGTGTTACAGACATTCAGCTGCACACTTGAACACATGCACATTCTGTAAATACTGACATACACCAGCATTTTTTCTTCCAGCCACAACTGGTTTTTCCAAACCATCCTTACAGCTGTTGTGATATCTCCCAAGATAGCTGCATGTTTGTGAAAACTCTCTTTCCATTATTATGTGATTGTATTATATTGTAGAGGAATGATTGTGTAGAGGGGAGAAACACAACTTCAAAACACAGAATTACATTAATTCTTTTAATGAAAATAATAAACATTTGGATCTTATTGTCTGTAACACTCACAGTTTAAACAGTATTGTATCCTTTATACTAATGTAGTTTTATATATAGTTTTACAAAATTATATACAGTAGATAAATTGAGACGAATGTATGTCTTTCCTAACTATTTCCTGTGCATTTTGTCCAGAACCTTTCACTGTAAATATTTGAATTCAGGGAGATTGTCAGGAAATTGAGAAATAAAAATGTAAAACTTCAAACCTAAAAGACCAGAAAATATCTGTCAGGGAGCATCTTGGGAAGAATGTTGCATTTTAAGTACAGTATGTGAATGATGCTATCTGTGTAGACTAGATCAAAATCAGCTCTGTTGTTTGGAGCTGACAAGTGGTGGTGAAGCTAAATCCTTCCCACAACATTCTTCACTTTACCACTGCCATCTAAAGCAGCTATATTAAAGCGGCTGTCTTTTTATATACACTCTTTGCCCTTTAAAAGTCCTAACCAGATATTCTTAAACAAGCAGACAATTGTTGTGATACCAGCTAGCAAACTAGATCATTTACCCTTTGTATGAACTAAATCTTATCCCGCTCTAAAATATTAAATGTGTGTTAACGAATGACAATTATCTCCTTCTATGTACAGCACCACATTAAACTGTTAATCTGTCTTAAAATTGTTCATGTATGCTTGTTGATGTGTTTGTATGTAGGTTGAGGGGAAACGCTTTTGTACTGAGACCATAAAGTTCTGTTTTTTATCATTGCATGAATGTGGATTATGTTACCCTCTTGTTACTGTTCATTCTTGTCTTCCACAAATGCTTCTCATTTCTCCGAGGGAGGGGTGGGGCGGTTGAATTGTATTCTATACAGCAGAATACAATTGGACGTACTAGTGAGTTACACCTCTCTGAAAGCAAGTGTTCAAAGCTGTTTGCACTGTTCGTGGTAGGACAACATTGGGTCAGATGGGGTTGGATAAGCAAGATGTGTGCTAATTTCAATACCTAAAAAAAAACATGGGTCATTACATATCCAGAGTCAATTTACATGAGTTACTAGAAAATAGAAAAATAAATAAGGTAGGAACTTTGAGCCATTATTGAACATCAAGTTATGGAGACAAAGTGTGAAAAATACACATACCAGCCCACATAACACAACATATATATATATATAATATAAATTCCAGATCATATCAAGGTCAGGAAAGTGGGGATACACTGATCGTGACATTCTGTGGCTGATATTGATACTGATGTTTAAAATAACAATTTCGGTGTTCAAGCAACCATGTAACCAGGGCAATGCGAAACAACAGATAAACTTTGGCCACTGACATCATTGAGCGCTATCACACTTGCCAATAGGCCGCTATCAGTCAAATATCAGCCAATACTAATGTTTGGATGATAAATCATGCATCCCTACAGAAAATAGATAAAATAGTTCTGAAAACAGCTTCAGAAAATATTCCAGAATCTGTTGTATATTTTTATCATTCTTGACAGTTAAGAGTGTACCAGCAGTGACCGAACTTAAGAGCCAAGCAGGAAACAAGACTACACAGTGATCTCTACATTCACTCAACTGTGGTCTTTAATAATGATTTTATGTTCCCAAAAGGAGACCTGCTCCATCATTATGCAGTGCACAGCAGTATTTTACACTGCTATTTCAAGGCTACACTTTATTTCCAAGCATACCTCAGTATCCACAGACCAGAACTGGGCCAACGTCCTTCAGTGCATAAATCAAATCAGCTCTGGTCCGCCATGCCAAGGGTTCACTTTGATAGAAACTCTTGCCTACTTACCATTTATTAAGAAAATATGGAGACATGTAAACATACTTGCTCTTTATCCAGCTTAATACGCCTACTTGATGTTGAATTTTCACACAGAGGATTTCATGAGCATCACAGAAAGGGAAAATGTTTGGCAGACTTTGGATTCCGGCAGGACCAACAGGTCTTAGCAGGTCTCCTTGCATGTGTGAAAGAGATTAAAGGCTGGACTACCTGCAAAACACTCACACGGCATTGTTGTCAAAACAGACAGGTTTATTCAGTGGTGGAAGAAGTATGCAAATTCTTTACTTAATAAAATGATCAATAGCACACTGTGAAAACACTCCACTGCAACTGAAAGTCCTGCAGCAAAAGCCTTATTGAAGTAAAAGTATGTAAGTATTCTTAGCCAAGTAAAAGCACAGTGCAGTAAAATGGTCCCTGTCAGCATGTGATGATTTTGGATTAATCTTACTGCTGGATTCAGCTGTATGTTGCAAAAAACTTTATAGTTGTCTTTTAATCTGTGGCATAAACAAAGGTCGCAGTTAAAGAAATTTGTGATTTCACAGGGGAAATTCATGCTATAGCGATTTTGTTGCTGAGGTATTGGTAGGTTTAGTTTTAAACTTTGAATAAAGTCAGTAAACTCCTTCCCCCCTTCCAGTCTTAATGCTAAGCTAAGCTATATGCATGCTGACTCTCGCTCCATGATGCACAAAAATAAGTTGTATAAATCTCATGCAAATTGTAGCGACACAGTAAAACAGCACATTTCCCCACATGTCAATTTATTCCTTTAACATTTGAAAGCCAGCAGCGGAGTAGCATTACATTCATGATGATGTAAGCTATCAGAGAATCAAAGCCAGGTCGTACGTGTCAGCATGTTGGAGCATCTTTGAACACACCAGCAGCAAGAGTATTCAAAACAGCTTCTCCTCATGAAATAAAAGTTAACCATCGTAATGAAATAAACAGGACCTAACGGTGCCCTGGATTTAAGGAAATTCTTCCAAAAAAAAATGAGATATGCTTTGGAAGCTTGTTAGTATTAATGTAAGGTATACACAATCTGTAGTCAATGGACTAAAACGTGCCAAACCGTCAGTATAATTATTTAAAGAGCTGATCCAAGCAGCACTCACCAACCTTATGGCTGTGGACATATGTTTTCTATTTTGAGCTGCCTTTGCTAGGTACAGTATGCTGCCTGAGGCTCCAATGGAATTCTAACGTTAGATCAGGTTTGATGTATCATGGCTCTGTAAGATATTGTTTCAGCAAATTTTTTGCCCTTTGTATTCTGTATATTTTGAAGTCTGTAGGATTCACTTGGCACCAATTGTAGCAGCTAGTCTTTGCCACATTTATTGAACTTTATCTAACTGCATAAACTGGCATGTGCACATATTGATTATTTCTACTGCATAGATCTTAATAGTGGATAAATCCAAATATATCAAATCCAATGTGGTAAAAACCACGTGTAACTAGCCACAAAAGAACACAAAAGATAATGCTGCTTGTTTCAGCAGGTCCACAGCTTCACAGGAAAAACAAACACATGAAAGCTTATATTAATCACATGAAGTAAGAAGCATACCTGGATCCTACAAAAGCTTGTTGTAAAAAAATACTCCTTCCCAAAACAGAACGCTTTCCTGCTAAAACTGTATTATACCGTCAATATAGCACCTCACATACCAAGTAAATTTCCTTCTCACAGGATCTGATACTGAGTATACCTGTAAAATCCCACTGTATCCCTTAAGCCATGTTTCTTATGCCAGAGTCTCATCAAAGAACTTGCACCTGGCTAGATTTCAGCATTATATAACCAATCTGACAGGGAAAACAACATGATAGATATGTGGGGCACACTGGGCATTCTTCACTCTTATATTGCAAAGAAAGAAAGATTCTGTATAAGAGGTGAATTACCCTGGTAGGTTCAAACAACTTTCACCCAACGTTTTACAGAGCAATAAAATGTATCTCACACAGCTATATGGTATGTCTGGTTCAGACTGCAACACTAATGGCTTTGTTATACATAGTATAAAACACCTGAGAGAAGAATTAGTACCATGTGCAGACCATGTGTAATACAGCAGTATCTACTGCTGCAGTGAATCCAAATAAGCAACAAGTTCAATACAACAACTTTGAGGTGATTCCTATCCAATTACAATAAATTGTGGTGGTGAATGAACCCCTCCAAATCACATGACATTTATGTCATCTGAACTGTGCAATGCAGAATCAAATACATTTTCCTGGATTCTTTGGCCCAACAATTATCTATCCAAAGTACTTTTTCACCTTCCCTTTCATCAACTTTAATCCAATCTTTCACAAATGTAGTAACTGGTCCCAATTATTTGACAGTTTTGAAAGTGCCATCATGGTTGAATGCATTGTGCAAACGCGGCCAAAGCAAGATTGGACAGGCATGTCTCAACTCCAAGCATTCCTGCAAAATGTGATTGCATTTCATTCTTCCATATGTGGAAAGGAGATATGCATTCTCCAACTGCTTTTAGGTATAATTGTTTTTGTATCATTTTTGTATCTAAAAATGCATGCATTCCAAACTTCCAAAATAAGCTTTTTCACAACTAAATACCATTTTCAGCAAGGAAAAGAAGTGCAGCAACCATGGCTTCTGGGTTAAGTGTGTGTCAGAGTACTGGCTAAAATTGCTAATATTCAAATAACACATCTCCAACAGAAATGTTTATGTTGCAACTCTTAGTGGCTGCATGTATTTTTTATTTTTCAAATGTAATTATTGTGACTTCTACAATGACAAACAAACAGTGCTGTTTTTAAAATACAGATTTCATTTCATTTATCTTGTGAGTGTCAATCGATGACTGCGGTGAAGACCGATTTAATAAAAACATTGTTGAATTAAATTCAAGAGTGGCCACTGTGCCTTGCTGAGAAGGAAATGGAGGCTGCTCATAAATCTAGGGTCCTTAGAACAC
>NW_023339718.1:6589765-6597111 GCF_004916995.1 Morone saxatilis
GTCTTCTCCCTTTCGTCCGAGTCTCATTCTGAAATGTCGTCCACACCACTTCACAATGCAAAGAGATTTGCAGGATGATTGGTATTTATATAAAAAGCACAATCTTACTTATCTGAAAGGTCATTTGAAGGTCAAGGCAGTCTCATGAATTTTGCTTCATCTAGTTAACTGTCTCATGTGGTATAACTGTGAAGCTTAGGGATGAGCAGGATATAACTGTGGTTCAGTGTCTCTGAGAAACTACTGTTCTCCCAACAAAACTATACACCAACAATTGTGCTCTTCTCCCACAACAAAAAAAGACAGCAGGGATTTTTTGGGAGTGCAATCCGCTGTTATTTCCGATGTTATTTGTTCACGTTCACATTTTTTCATGGTACTTGTTTTTTAACTGTCTACTACTACAAGAATATACAAACTGACTGATCTGAAGAATCTGTAAGGTCATGAGACAGTGAAAACGGATTTATGATCTGCCAGGAATCAAAAGTGCTGAGTCAGTCTCCTATTCATAGAGATGTGGCTCCCACCCTCTTCTGCCTCACCTCCACGAAGACACGTCTGTGCACATACGGTGCATCATGTTAGTATTTGGACGGTGACACATTTTCTATTGTTTTGGCTCAGTATTTCAGCATTTCAGATGAAATGATGATAACGTGGTCAGAGCGCTGACTTTCAGCTCTAAGGGTGTGTGAGGGTGCGCACGTGCACGCCTACTGTATAGTGCAGTGCGGGAGGACGATAGGGTTACGATTGCTACACTATTCGCACAATGTGTACGTAAACAACCTGAAATTATAGTACAGCGGAAAGGCAGCATTTACCCCCATAGGCTTTTTTTATTTCAAACCCAGTGGAGCACAAAGCCAAAACATAAAAAAGACTCTATAACGCTCTGCAACACTTAGTAAAAAGTAAAACTAGTATACAGTTACACACAGGTTCAAGGCCAGTTAAAGACAAATAATAAACAAATATTGTGGAGGCTAAATGATTCCTTTGCCAAAAAAGAAAAAAAAAGTGAAAGAATGAAAATAACCTGCATTTTTCTCATCAGGCATGCGGATGTGGTTTGGGTGTGGGATGCCATGTCATTTTCAGGGTGCTGTGTTGTGTTCGTTAAACTTTGCACCCTCTCATTAGTATAAACACTACCAGCAGGGGAAACAGGGTGTCAGCTCTAACTTTGGTGTTACTTTCTCTCGAAAAAAACAAAACAAAATATCCTTTAAAAGCACAGGAGGTGCAGAAGTACTGGCTGCAAATGCACGTTTGAGCATACGTTGTATATATAAGTAAGAGTATGTCCTTTCCTTGTGGCAGTGTTTTATCTAAACACAGATCTGCTCATTACTGTTAAATGATCAAATGAACCTGCCCAACAACACCCAGGCCTCTCCCAAAAACACACTGAAAACAGCCTTTGGTTTTTTTAGTTGTAAACAGACTCCTGCTGAGAAGTTTCCGTGCCACAGGGCAATGCCATGCTTTCTGGAACCTTCATCATCACCGTCATCCTCAACTTAACATATCTGTGATTACTGTATCCTGACAAATTGTCTGAAGTACTTTAATTGGTGCTTTTGTCAGCAATCATTCCCTTCCCCCTCACTCAGGATGATATTAAACTATGGGAAGGGTTTGCTGATGTACAATAAACACTTTACATAATACACCATGTCACTATGCAAACATACAAACAGGACCAATCAATTGTATATATCCCATTTTATTAGCAAGTGCATCGTTGTTGTTTTTTAGTTAAAAACACATTTATACATTTACCACATCTTTGTTGGTCTACCTGGTCACCACATACAAACACAAAAAGCCAATGGCAGCTGACAAAACAATCTCCACTTGAGCTGGTTCTGGGGCTTTCAACCATATCCTATGATCGTCACAGTGAACCTTTATGGATGAGAAGTCCAAAAAATGCTCAATATAATGGAAAATTCACATCTACACCTACAGTCCCTCAGTTCTCTCCTCGTCTCAGTTTATGTACCAATGAAGACTGTGTTGTGTGATTGAAAGGCCTTGGAAAAGGAAGTAAGTGGTCCTTTAAGTGGAGATCATTTTGTCAACTGTTTGTCAAAGGTTGAAAATGAACTGTCAAGCTCAAGTCAATGTCATAAACATACTCTGTTATCAATTTAAATGAATAAATGCTCATGTAATGTCAGTATCAAACAAAATGAACAATACTAAAATATACTGTTTTAGACACTTAACATTTCCATGTAAACTAGATTAGTATTTTCTTCTGAAACATCTTAACTACTCTATATCGATATGGAGTACACGCTAAATAATACTGAATCTTGTTAAGCAAGCAATGTTTCTTGCAACACAACGGTGAGTGTATTTTCCTAAAATAGTCTATTAATCCTATTATTAATGGTGTGAGTCTCAGGAGCTAAGGTGTGTCCAACGATGTTAGGCCCAATGTTACGTGACAAATCAACACTGTATCAAAAATTGGCTACAGAGCTTTTAAATTCTTCAAAATAAAGCAAATACGGGACATCAGTATCAAAGATCAAGGTAGAAGAAGTTTCAGTTTTAGGCGTAGGCAAACAAAAGTTAGTTTCCTAAGTGTTTATCCAACTTAAGGCTGAAGCTATTGGTTGCTTTGTTGAGCCTTGAAATGGTACTTATAGTAAGTCTTCAAACAATGTCTGAATGCTTAAACATTCATTTTACAATCCTTTCAGCCAACAAGCAATCCCTCAAATCTCCATCAACAGAGGTCAGGTCTGTTTTCAGACTTTCAGACACTCCAGGTCATACTCAGCTTTTTCTACTCTAGTAGTTTCACAACAACCTTTATCTTCCTGTAGCAGCTAAGCCTCAGAGAATCATCCATGAACTTTCCATTTTATGAAAAAGTCTAGACTACACCATCGACAGGTTGCTTAGTATCCTTTTTGATGAAAACAGTCTGAAACAACAGAGAACATCAGAAGATTACATGCATAACCTTGAACATGAAACCATGTGTGCTTGCAAAAACACACCCATGTCCAAACCTACACTACCCTCAGGCCTCGTACAGTGGAGTAACAGTGCCATCCTTCCACTCAATCAGGATTTCTCCTCGCTGTAAAGTGGGGGAGGAATGTGGGAGGCGCATGGCATGCTCTGTCAGTGGGGCTCTTTCACTGGGCACCGGGGACCCAGGAACACTCACCTCTGGCCTCGGAGTGTATGACTTCAGAACACACACCACCTTCTTCCTTCTGGCACAGCAAGACAGAAAAAGACAGAAAGTGGGTGGGGGTACCACATTTTGCTTTGTACTTAAGCTCTTTCAATATTTTTTCCCCAAATAACGTTTTCTGATACACTGCAGTCTCTTAATACAACTATGTTCTTTTTTAAATCGAGCTAAATATTCTTTTTGTTTAGTTAAATAGATTTTTGTTCGTTGTGGTAACTGGATCTGGGTCTCCAACGCGCAGGGCGTTAACTGTCTACAAAGCAGGTCAGCTGCAGATTATGTAGACTTGTTACATCTTTTGTTTCATGTCCTTGTTTTATGACTATTCATCTAAAATGTCAAAAACTTTGTCAAATGTCCATCGATTCGAAAAACTAATGTACCCAATTTAAAATGACATAAAACAACAACAACAAAAAAACTCTTGCTTTATATAATCTTTTACTAGTCAAGCATTGGCTATTTTACCAAATAAATGTTGATGTTTGTGTTCTCATTTGTCTTTTTTAAACCATTTTTATTTTTTTGTTTATACTGTATACTGTATTGTATCACTGTTTTTGTTCCCTAATGTATTACCGGCATCTTTGAAAATGTGGGCTCACCCCTCAACGTACTCCAGAGAAGTAAATAAAGGTTGAACCATTCAAATAATAAATGATTAATATACAAGCAAAATCATAATTTATTTATGTTATGTAGGCAAAATTATTAATTCATCAACTTCAATCTATACAGTATAAATAATAATGTCTACTTTGATGTTTGTTAAGTGTGTGTTTAGGCACTCACCTATTGGAATAAACATTGAGGATAAGGATCACAGTCCCCAGGACCAGAGCCAAAGAGCTTAGTACCAGCATTGTTATCTTCCAGCCCATCCCTATACACATAAACAGACAAAGCAACACATTTTACACAGCCCACATGTCAACTCTTACTATATTTACTTTTTTCTAAGCTATGATTCTTGTTGCATTAGTTTGATTTGACTCTGAACCTGCTAACAGAAGCCTACTGAAATTCCAAATATTACAAACACCCATCATACATTCTGCTGTTTCTCATTCATTCGGCTCCACCTAGTGGTGGAAAAGTAACTACAGTTATATTGAATAAGGAAAACTGTTCAGGCTTCCATGTCAATACATACAGTATTCAAACAAACATCAAACATTTCCTCAGATAAAATTGGACATACAGAGGACACAATCAGTCTTTTGTTGATTACAGTTTACCAAGCTTACCGTAGTCCATACTGAAGAAAACCATGGTGGGATCTGCAGGGGATTTGGTGCTCAGGGACGAAAGAGGCTCATCTATTACAGGATATGGTTTTGTGACCTCAACGCCCATTATACTTTCAACTGAAATGGAGGAAGTCAAGAACAAGTCAACTAGAAGCGATGACCAAAACTGAACATCACAGGACTGATTTCATTGGCCTGTATCTCTAAGACACATTTCAATCAGCATTGCCATTATGACTTAACGAGTCACAGTGGTGCCATTTCATGATGAGGAAATTGAAATTACAAATCTTCTAAAATGTTCTTGACAGAGGCAAAAACATCACAAAGAATGGGCAGAAAGAAAGAAGGATATCCTGTAAAGGCTCCTTGTTGGTGCATTTAAAGAAATGAAAACATTCAAGCTTTGAGGATCTGCCGCTATATAGGAACCTTTTCAATGCAAGAAAAATGACTAATTCAATATCCTATGTTTACTTATTTGTGTACTGTTTTGATTTTCTCATCATAGTTATGCAACACTCAGTAAACTACTATAGTGAGGTACTTTGAGGTTCTCACATGGTCTGTGTATATCAGAGACAGCACTTGGAAGAATCCCACGTTCCAGCGATTTCCCCAGATGGTGGAGAGGTTGGTGTTGGTTATGTTTGCTGTCTCTCCCATTGCACAGCGTCTGGTTGTCAAGTGTCCGCCACCTGCTGCCCTGCTAGTAAAGAAGATAAGTCAAACGAACATCCAGCTAGCATTGGACATTTTATAGACTTACTCTCATTAGGTAAAAATATTCTACAATACATATTTCCTCCCTAGTTTTTCAATACTTTTTAAGTCATCTGATTAATGTACAATCAGATGCTATGTGACCTTTTGTCCCTTCTCCAAAATATTCATACCTGCTTGTGTTCCCTCGAAAGGAAGACCAAAGTGGATTCTTGTGTGGCACTAAGGTGCAGCCCCCTCCCTATCAAAGTGAGGTGGCCTTTCTTGGAACAGGACCATGTCTGGCTGCTTGCCTCTCTACCTATATCCACCGCTGCCACTTCAGCACCATTCTTGTCACTCTCTGTCGAAAAGATGCAGGGCTGCAGGTGGACACCTTCGTACTGCTCTCTTGGTGCGGTCAGACACTCCCCTGTGTGGTGACTGCTGAGAGCCTGGCTTCCCGAGAGCCAGCGCCATTCCTGTAGGGTGGAGTATGGGCTGCAGTCAGCCAGAGACACTCTCCCTCCACCTTCCTGCACCTGCAGACATTTACCCAGCAGCTTGTTCTGAATCTTTAAGCCAGACGCTTCTGTAGAGGGGACATGAAACAAAAAAGGCATTATCCGAGGTTGAATCTTATTTTGCTATTATAAACCTCTCAGTCAAGCCACTGTTGCTATATGTAGAGAGAGCTAAGTGTGACATCAATTAAGTTACGCATTCTTACTCCAATGTAGGCCAAATGTATGCATTATCAGGCGATTACAGCTTTATTTATAATATAACACAGTCATATTTAAGTGATACACATATGTGAAGTCAATGAGTAATTAGATTTGGTATTGGTGATTTTACAGTGTGCATAATGTGCTAATGATCTCGGATGGATGAGTCTGGAGGACATGAATACAGTGGACCCAACAGAGGAGAACTTCCATTAAAAGGGTGGCAAATTAATCTTTCTTCGCTTCTGGGCAAACATGTCTCATAAAATAAGACTCCAGAAGTTTGAAAAGTCGGAATCATGTGATACTTTCCTCTAATCGGCATACACCTGAAACAGCAAACAGCAATTTCTCTTTACCTCAAAACAATACAAAACTTTTTCTGTGTGTTCAGAAGTTAGCGTCAAACACAGTTTGAGCTAATAGCTCACAGCTAGCTCAATTATTCTGGTAAAAGATGCAGGACACATATAAAGATAAAGCTGGTTATTTACTCAACTTATAGCAAGCCAACCGCTTAGTTATTACTCAAATGTTTTACTCAGTCTTACTAAATGTATGTCACTAACTTACTTAGTACGTACCTAAAATAAGAAGCACAGTTATGCAACCATTTGGACAGCTAACGTTAACATTAGAGAAAACTTACAATAACGTCGCTTTCAGTAGCTTTTAATCGATGTGTTTAGCCACCGAGGGACCAATCGATCACTAGTGCATTAGTTAGCAGTTAACAGTTGCTAGCTGACTTAGCTCAAATAAGTTTTACTGTTTGTCCTACCTTTGAAAATGAGGAAAACGAGCAAACAGACACACCGCAGCCTTTTCCCCATGGCGATGGCGATGACAGGCGCAGATAGTTTGGGGTCTCCCGTGACAATACAGCATGAATGCGCTCAGCAGCAGGCAGCAGGAGCAAGTGCAAGTGGGCGGGAGCAAAAACGTAACGCAACCTCCCACCATGCATCCATTGCTTGGGTGGACTGAATGGAGCACCCATCCCTGCTCGTAACTCTTCAGAGGGACATGCATGGTCCCCCAAAGTGTGGATTTCCATTCAAATGCTTTGTTACTGTCTAGGAATCAAAAGCAATATACACTTCTTAAGGGTGACTTTGGTTGTTTTGAAAGATTCCTCTACCCCTACTGCTACTGTAGGTGATCATTAGGCCTTTTTGGTAATGAAAAGAAATCCCTGTGTGCTCTTAAGATTAAGATTAAGATTAAGACAAATCCTTTATTTAACCCCCCTAAGGAGAAATTCATTTTGAAACAGCAGCAATAGGGCAAAGCAGCGCAAAAAATAGAAAACAAAGAATATCACAGTAAAAATATTGTTAATATTATTAATATTAGAAGATATAAAACTATAAATGAAAGTATATACACTATGCATTGTTCAAGTAGGACATGGAGTGCAAAATATAAGCAGAAAATTAA
>NW_023339718.1:6597211-6599481 GCF_004916995.1 Morone saxatilis
GAGAGAGAGCACTGAGCTCCCAGAGGGTTTTTAAAAGCGCATGGCACACAGGCCTCAGGTGTGTCCAGTTTGCTGACGACCCTCTGCCACGCCCACTTAAAGTACCTGAACAGTGTCTTTCAACCAGGAACAGGAAGACAAGGTGGAGTGGGGTCGTCACAACACACTAAACTTGACATGAAATTTTGCTTGATTACAGATGACTGGACCATAGAGCCTCTAATTGGTGGGCACATTTAAACACAAGGATCTAAGAGCCACTTAATAATTTATTAATTGAGGGAGTGGGTAGATGAATGGATGGAGGAACAAATGCTTTTTGTACAATAACAAACATATTGCCATGCATAAACAAATACATACATACATTTCCTTGATTAATTGACACCAAAACTAAGAATAATAAACAAAAGTACATAAGTTAGCTTCCAGGTGCAATGAAAAATGTCATATTAACCCTTTAAGACTGCATCCTCAGTTATATTGTACCCCTATTTAACAATGTATGCCAAAGAAAATAACAAAAAACGTAATTTCTTTGCACAGCTGCCTGTTCTTACAGTAAATACATAAATGTGCGGAAGCAAATAGCTCTCTAACTCCGTGTCACCTGGACTTTAATGCATCCACTAGGGTTAAGAAGAAATCTCTCAAGCCTTCACCAAGATCATTCTTGTAGAAAGTCAATACAGGACGATAAAATATACAACCACTTTCTGCTCTAAATTCAAACAGTTTTTCTTACTTACAGGTGTCAGCTTTATCTCACGGGTAAGTAGGCCACACTAAGTGGATCCAACATAGTGCATGATGTGCTTCCATATAATTCTGCCTTACTTAGAGGTCGATATAACAGCTCCAAAACAAAACATCATGATCTATTAGGAAGTCAGATACATACGCTACATTTTAATTAGGACGCATTGCATATATAACTCAAAGGATATAAACAATAAGTAATTGAAAATAAATTGACAGAATCATTACGGACAAACATACTGGTGTGTGGCAGCATGGAGTCAGACAAAGGATGTGAACAGAACACACCCAGCCAATATATAACTTCCCCTTCTCTAAACTCCTCCGCTGTACACTGACAGGTGAATCTCTCGATCCCATTCATATTCCCTTTTAAAGCTCAGCTTTTGTGATCTGACCCAGTCGTATTGAAAGTGCCATTAGAAGGGGGGAAAAGGGACATATAATTTGGAGGTTGTTCTCCCTGTTGAAACATAGGTGGAGCAGTAGGGGCTTGATACGGCACTGGTGGGAAAGCTGCATTTGGATAGCCATACGGAGCAGGCTGTTGTGGCCACTGATTGTAGCCACTTGTTGGGTTCAGCTGCTGAGTGGGATTTGGTGCTGGGTATCCATAAGCACCTGGACCTGCGGGCATAGGATATGGACCAGTAGGGAAGGCAGGGGGAGGGAAGTCACTATAACCTGGGGCCCCAATAGCTCCAGCTGGGTAAGGGCCCATAGCCTGACCAGAGTGAAGGTTAACAAAGCCAGAAGGAACGATGTTCAGTGGAAATAGCACCTCTGGGTCAATGGCGAAACTGATGTCCAAATACACCTGGGAAACAGAAATATATCAAGAAGTAAAAGCTGTCTACATCAGAAATCATTTGAATAAAACTGCCATTTATGGATTATTAATTAGGTTGATTGTACTGACAGATACACACGATTATTATACTGCAAATGTTTCAACAGCATCATACACTCTAATTTCAAAGTTGCTTTATATTTCTAATAACTGTTCAAGTGTGTTATTTAAGACAAGAATCGTCTGTTATAATTAATGACCACCAATATTTGCAAACTAAAGCAATTAATTAACTCCTGAGTTGATGTAACATCACTATTACATTATTAAATACCTTCACGTAATGGTCAACCGAGAGGATTTCACAATTATGCACAGTGTTGACGGCATCGACAGGAACCTTCAGTTGGCAGGAGACAGTTTGCTCTGAGTTCTGTGGGAGAATCTCTCCAACCATTTTGTACAGACTTTGGTAGCTGGCCTTATGGGAAACATTGGCGCGGTACAGTATTTTCTGCACTATACTGAATTTGGGCCTCGTTGTTTTGGAAGAGAAGTTGCTCATTTTGGCAACAACAGATAAAGTGTCACCTGTCAAAAAGAAAATCATAATATCTGAATATGCACAGTTGTATCAATAAAGCGTACATGTATATAGAGATATATATAATGACTCAATAAGTAAATTAATATGCCATTAAATGCAGCAAAAAATAATATT
>NW_023339718.1:6599506-6615019 GCF_004916995.1 Morone saxatilis
AGTTATGTTTTCCATAAAGTATGATTAAGTTTAAGTAAAGTTATAAAGTTGTGTTGTTGTACTTTAATCAGTGAGTCCTGGTATTGTGCCATGAAAAGCAAACCAGATAAACAGTAAGTTAACTACCGGTTAGCAGCTACTTCAGCAAGAAGTAGCTAAGCTATCTCTCCATCAAGAAACTCCATAAATCACTGAGCGTTGAGGCAGAGCAACAACATAGGCAGAGAGGTCACTGCATGACACACCTTGAATGACATTAATTTATTCATTTGCATAATGAATAATGTAAAAAGTAAATGAAGAAATAAATAGGTTTGGGGAAATAAATAGGGGGTAAATGCCAAGGGAAAATAATACATAAATAAATGCATAAACATATTTTAAAAGTAATACATTAATAAATAAAATGGAAAATTTAATTGTAAAATAAATAAATAGGTGTTGTCATATATTTGCTGCATTTAATGGCACATTCATTTCATTTATTCATTTATTTTTGATTTTGGCAGTTGCGGTTCTCCATATAAATCAACACTTGGTTCTGTTCCAAGTAAGCTAGAGTGACTTTACCTGGAGAGCAAATCCTTTTGTCAATGGTAGCAGATATTTGGACCTGTCCTTTGGAGAAAACCCCAACGTTTTTATCCACTGATCCAGAGTGGGGAAACTAGAACAAACCATACAAACAAACATCATTTCATCAACTTAATGCCTAATATGGCTGAAAGTCCAGGAGAAAGTCTTCTTTCTATTAACCTTTGGATTAACCCATCCTTGTTCACCATAAAAAGTTAAATCTTTAACATCTCAACATTAATCCTACCTAACAATATTTAAAATGGTGTTGATCTATACTGTATGCTATCTCTTGATTCTTTAATCATAACAGTAGGAACAAATTATGTAATAATTTGTCAAAATGTAATACTTTTTATATGTATATATAACCTATATTTTGTGACAATCTGCTGCATTTTGTAATAAACACAAAACCCAATATGTAATAAAATCTCCTACAAAATTATATTAAGTATAATAAATTATGACATATTTTGGTGCCTATTACAAAATGTGGGAGTTTACGCAAGAACTTACATATTGCGTTCATGGTGTTCATGGCAGTGATATTGCACATGTTGCTAATGAGCCATACAATCAGTACATTTTAAACACTCTCTTGACTAATGTGTACGCAAACGTTTCCTTAACATATCGTCATATTGCACAAACTCTCAGATTACTGCAGGTGCTGCTGATGCTAAACCTGTTTCCATTGTTTGCCTTTCCTCTTAGTCATGTGGCCTATCTTAAATATCTTCCTTTTTTTAGCAGCCACAAGTCAGTTTAAGTGCTGCAGAAGAAGAATAACTTGTATCACTGTCATGTTTCACCTACCATTCCTTGGCCAGGGACTGAAAAGGACTTTGACACAAATTTGAGCTGTTTCTTTACATCAGCAGGCATTCGCCAGCTCCTCGACATCTTTGCTTGAAGGATGTACTCAATCCTTCCATGAATCCCCCTGAAGGATGATGGAAAGTCCCTGTAAGGCAGAAACAGTCCACAAATGCAGTTATATGTGAAAGAAAACAATGATACAGTACTAATGCTAGATGATAGAAATTCCCACTTACCCCTGTGGGATTTGAAGCCTGAACTTAAAACGATGAACTCCTTGAGGGAGTACAGTGCCTAAAAAAAGAAGTGAGAATCATTGACAATTCCTGTAGATACCAAATGAATGACAGAGCCTTTATTTCATGTGGTTCACAATCATAAATCAACAACATTTGTATATGCAGTACTTCAGAATGTGTATATATAAGAAAAGTACCATAATGGTAGCCTATACATACAAGTAATAGATAACAGTCAAGACTCATTTGTTTTGTGCAAACTTGTGGATTGTAGACAGCACTGGAAGGAAACAATTTCCTGATTTTTTGGATTTTTTGAAAAAGCATATCTTAAGAATAATGTATTTGGACAATGTATAGGCTACAATAAAAAGCAGCAGTCACCTAATAACCAGACAGGGTTAAGATCCTCAGGTGCCACTTTTTTAAAGCAATATATGTGTAATAAAGATATTAAGGCGATAAAAAAATCATACAAGCCCATCAATCTTATCAAACTAACTCCCATGGTTTTAAAACTCAACACTATCTTGTTATGCGATCACATGGCGCACTGGAACACGTGACACGAGTTTAGGGAAATAGGTGAACTGCGCCAGGTGTATTCAACATTTTTAACCGTCCTCACGGGATCAACTATGTGTGACACGTATATGAGTTTTGCTACAGGTTTGATACAAGGAATGTACAACATGTAAAAATATCATAACTACAAACATAATTAGATGGATCAGGATTTCCACAGACTAGATTACAGCAACAAACACAAGTACATTAACACAAAAGACCCCAAAGGCCACATAGGCCAACACATTTCTTTGGCTTACCTTTAGAATTTTCTGCCACTAAACAGTCTTTGACTTTCAAGTATTTCCTGTGCGCCGTGTGAGATCTCCTGTTATCTCCAGTCCCCTCTGACCAGTGTACGTGCGCGTCCCCTCTGAGTTTCACTGCGAGGCTCTTCACTTTGGTTTCTTTTGTCAGGTTGAAAGTGACTGTTCCTATAACAGTATCTCCTGCAGAAAACGTGTCCTGTGGGTTGACAGCTTCATAAATCAGGTTGAGGTCCTTTATGGGAGACATTGCGGCTGTATCGGCCGGACGCGTTGCGTTTGTCCCACCTGTGGTTGTGGAGCAGGAGTCCTGTTGGCTCCACCCAAAGAGGGAAATGGAAACGCACCAAATATTACCTAAACTGGAGGAAGTTGAAACATGTATTTCAACATACTTTTAAACAATTGCACAAAAGGCTAGTCAGGTTTTCACAATTTAAGATGGAATTGAGGTTAAGGGTAAGTATTGTGTTAAATATTAGGCACTTGAGAAATTATTAAGTTTCATTAAGTTGCTTAATATACAAAATTCTTAGTGGATTCGCCACATAATGAGGTATCTACAAAGATGCAAGAAACAGGTGTATCTTTGATGAAAACAGATTATGTGGGTTTTGTTTGTGCTACCTCGTGGCCTAGAAATAAAAAATACAACCAAAGGAAGTAGTTATAACAAAGTGTTCCCATGTGAGTTTTCTAGTTAGAGAGGAATAATAATAAAAAAGGAAAGAAATAGGTGTATCTTTAGATTATTCACCAAGGGCTGTGCTATCTTGTGGCCTAGAAATAAAAGAAATACAACAGAATTAAGTATTTATAATAGAAATAGTTCTCACTCACACTGAAAGATTCGCAGAGACTTTACGCAACAGTTCTTTATTAAAATGTGGAGTAAACACTGCCAGTGTGAGAGTAGAACAAATCAGGTTTGCTAAGTATTATGTAATGAAACAGACAGAAGTAGCTGTCACATGTTAAACTCCACAGACTTGAAAATAAAGGAAAGTATATATTTTGCCTCCTTGTTGAACACTTTATTAAAAATAAAACATCAAAGGTGTTTTTCTTGATACTGTACATGTTGTCCAGTTTTTATGTCCTAGAAACAAGAGGAGGGGCACAGGAAATACAGGGGAAGTTGATAAGGAACAGGAGATTAAGTAGACTTATTTCTTTTCAGTATGTCCTCGTCCGTCTTCTGCATGTTTCATTAAATCTATACAAATATATAAAATGTGTACTTTGGTGTGTGTTGAGGCACTCACAGAGTAAACACTGAGGAAGAGTCACATGCAAGTGGACCAGAGCCAAAGAGCTTAGTACCAGCATTGTAATCTACCAGCCAATCCCCATACATCATTCATTTTACACAGCCCACGTTTCAACAACATTTACATCTTTCTAAGATATGATTGTTGTTCATGCTTTAGTTCATTTTCAGTCAAGACTCTGAACCTGAAAATAAAAGCCTATTTAAACTCCTTTCCAAATATTACAACGCACCACACCCACCATAAACGTTGCTGTTTCTCAGCTCTGCCTAGTGGTAGAAAAGTTGCTACATTTACACTGAAGAAATCTGGAAGGAAAATTGCTAAGGCCTTTATCAACCAAAATACAGTATTGTGGACATTTCCATGGATTAAATAGGAAATACAGAGGATACATTCAGTCTTTAATTGACTACAGTTTACCAAACTTACCATAGTTCATACTGAAGAAAACCATGGTGGGATATGCAGGAGATTTGGTCCTCTGGCGTGAGAGAGGTTAATGTATTATAGGATATGGTTGTGTGACATCAATGCCCATTGTACCTTCAACTGAAGTGGTGGAAAAAAGACACAAGTCAACTAGAAGCGATGACCAAAACTGAACATCACAGGTTTTATTTCTTTGGCCTGAGTATAAGCCACATTTCGTTGTACTTGTGACAATGACAAATAAAGATTCTGATTCTGATCAAAACAAGTCACAGTGGTGCCATTTTGTGGCTGGCTGTCTTAAGTGCACTTAACTAAATTAGATCCTCGGCCTGAAAGCAGGCGATCTGTAATCTAATTGCAGGCCACAGCAGAATACATCATGCAACTGATATCAGTTAGATAGACCTTCAACTGGAAGTGGGCAAAATTAAACATACAAATCAAGAACAAGTCAATTCGAAGTGTTGATGGTGGATGTGATAGTTGTGTTTGTCTATCTTCAGTAGTAAGAAGGAAATCAGTTCATGCAAGACAAGCCTGATGTAAAGGCAACATGAATCGGCATTGCTATGATAACTTCACAGTGATGCTGTTAACAGAAATGAACAAATAATATGATTCATTCTTATATACAATGGATTTCCTTTAAAGTCTGTCCCAATTTTCAGCAAATATACATTTATACTACACTGGCATGACCTGACACCACTAGCTGGCTGGAAAGTAATTAATCTAAAAATATATACTTTTATATATTACTTTTAAGAGTCACATACTGTAGGAAGACAACATTCAGTAAACTACTGCCAGTGAGAGTCTTACATAGTTTAGCCTATCTGTCTATATCAGAGACAGCACTTGGAAGAGTCCCAGGTTCCAACGATTTCCCCAGATGGTGGAGAGGTTGGTGTTGGTGTCAGTTATGTTTGCTGTCTCTCCCATTGCACAATGTCTGGTTAACAAGTGTCCGCCACCTGCTGCCCTGCTAGTAAAGAAGATGAGGCAAAAGAACATCTAACTAACACTGGACATTTTATATACTTAGTAAAATTATAATATATATATCCTCCTTAGTTTTTTGGCTTTGTTTAAAGTAATTTGATTATGGTACAATTAGATGCTATGTAAACTTTTGTCCCTTCTCCAAAATACTCATATGTTTCCTTGAAAGGAAGACCAAAGTGAATTCTTGTGTGGGACCAAAAAGGGGGTGAGGTGGCCTTTCTTGGAGCATGAGCATGTCTGGAAGCTTGCCTCTCTGCCCATATCCCAGTCTTGTCACTATCACCACAAAAGATGCAGGGCTACAGGTGGACACCTTTATACGGGTCTTGGTGCATTCAGACACTCCCCAGTGTGGTGACTGCTGAGAGCCTGACTTCCTGGGAGCCAATGTCATTCCTGTAGTGCTGAATATGAGTTGCAATCAGCCTGAGACAATATACCTGCCAAAGTTTCTTCTTGCAGCTGCAGATATTTACTTATTTATTATTTTGTTTGGCTGTTCACATTATTTTTTGAATGTGGTCTACATCAGAATCCAGTGTGAACAGATTCCCAGTCCTGAAGTGACCCACACGATGAATGTCAATCTAAAGTGATGTAAAAGTCACAAGCATTCTGATATGACTGTTCACACTGAGATCACATTGCAAGAAATTTGAGGTGGATGTGATTGAGACCACATTTGAAAATGAATTAAAAAGATCAGATTCCATATGATTTATGCTGTTCACACTGCCATGCTAAAATCAGATATATGAGCAAATCTGATTAGCGTCACTTTGGCCTGCAGTCTGGATGCAGCCTATGTATAGCCTATGATTCTAAACTTAGAACAGAGTAAACGTATATTGTGCAATTGGTAGTTAGCACTACCACTTATAGGTTTAATGTTTAATGTGTGAAATAATATGAGAGTATTTTTTTGCCACTTGCAACATATGTCATAAATCATACAAGTAGGCGAGATCAAAACTTCATGCAACCTCCCTTTATGCATACATCACTTATATAGATGAATGGAGCATCCATGCATTCCTCCTCATATCTCTTCAGGGGGACATACATGGTCCCAAAAGTGTAGATTTCCTTTGAAATGCTATTGTTATTGTCCAAGGATCAAAGCAACATACATGTCTTATGGGTGACTGTCCACCTGTAACTACTGTAACTACTACTGGTCATTAGGCCTTTTCAAATAAAAAATAAATCCCTGTGGGCTACCGTTTGTGCTGTGTCTTCATTTGTTTACTCTTTTGCATATTCTGTTTCTGTCTTTCAATACTCTGGAAAGCCTGGATTTTTAAAACCAAGTTACATAATTCACATAATGAACCCAGGCCGCTGCAGCAACTCCGTATATGGGTCACCTTCCTGTTTCTTCAGGAAACAGGAAACAGTTGTTTATCCATTAAAAGCAGTACTTCCGGCAGTCCTGAGATAACATCTGTTATGATTTGGTGCGTCTTGCCAGTGTTTTGTGTTCTGTCAGTGCTGAACACACTGGTCCAGGATGTTGAGGTGGAGCCATGTCTCAGTGAAGATGAGGACACAGCTACTGGTCGAATTAAAGGGCATGAAAACATTTGTTTTGCATTGTCATGAATGAATAACCATTTGTAATAAAAGTAATAAACCCAGTGAAAAACATTACAAATAGCTCAAATTCCCTCATCATGTGTTTGTATTTCTAGACTATTTGTGTTCTCCCTGTTGAAACATAGGTGGAGCAGTAGGGGCTTGATACGGCACTGGTGGGAAAGCTGCATTTGGATAGCCATACGGAGCAGGCTGTTGTGGCCACTGATTGTAGCCACTTGTTGGGTTCAGCTGTTGAGTGGGATTTGGTGCTGGGTATCCATAAGCACCTGGACCTGCTGGCATAGGATATGGACCAGTAGGGAAGGCAGGGGGAGGGAAGTCACTGTAACTTGGGGCCCCAACAGCCCCAGCTGGGTAAGGACCCATAGCCTGACCAGGGTGAAGGTTAGCAAAGCCAGAAGGAACGATGTTCAGTGGAAATATCACCTCTGGGTCAGTGGCGAAACTGATGTCCAAATACACCTGGGAAACAGAAATATATCAAAAAGTAAAAGCTGTCTACATCAGAAATTATTGGAATAAAACTGCCAAAGCAATGAATTCACTCCTGAGTTGATGTAACATCACCATTACATAATTAAATACCTTGACGCAATAGTCAACTGAGAGGATTTCACAATTATGGAGAGTGTAGATGGCATCGACAGGAACCTTCAGTTGGCAGGAGACAGTTTCCTCCGAGTTCACTGGGATATTGTCCCCAACCATTTTGCACAGACTTTTCTCACTGGAAGTAGTGGAACCACTGGCGCGGTACACTGTTGTCTGCAGTAAATTGAATTTGGCCCTCATTGTTTTGGAAGAGGAGTTGCTGATTTTGGCAACAAAAGATAAAGTGTCACCTATCAAAAAAAACATATTATTGATTGTTTTCTGGAATAATATGACCACACATAGACATACACATATACAGTATTTCAGTGCTGTAAAATTGTTAATAAAGTTAATAAATTAACACCTGAACAACTTCCTTGTGACTGAGTAATGAAACATGAATGAACAAAGCTGTAAACATCTGATATCATCTGGCAATAAACTGTATTTTATATCTGGCAATAAACTGTATTTTATATCTGGCAATACACTGTATTTTATATCTGGCATTGACACTTAGTTGTGTTTGAAGTAAGCTGGAATGACTTTACCTGGAGAGCAAATGTTTTTGTCAACGGTAGCAGACATTTGGACCCGTTCTTTGGAGAAAACCCCAACGTCTTTATTCACGGAACCAGATTGAGGACACTAGAATAAACCATACAAACAAACATTATTTCATGTCAACTCAAAGCCTCATATGGTTGAAATTCAAAGTCCAGGAGAAAGTCATCTGGCTATTAACTTTTAGATAAAGCCATCCTTGTTCAGAAACACCTTAACATAAATCCTCTTTTGCCAGGTTTAAGCTGGTGTTGAACAATACTGTATGTGCACTTCAACACTCTCTTCAGTTAGTGGTATCTTCTATTATTATAGTCCGTTATTAAGCATATTAATTGACATATGATACAAACAGATTATTGTATGTCCTGTTGCTTAAACTGTTAACAGTATTGCCTTTCCCTCAAGCCCCTCTATTCCATTCTGTCAGTTTGTGCTAAGAGTGTCCTGACTGAGTTCATTCATGGTTTGTACTTGAACTGAAGAGTTTTTTTGTCCTTTGTTGCTGAGTGTGTTTTTTTAACCCCCTTTTTAATTGGGATTTTAGCAGGCATATACAACACTTGTATCAGTGACAAATACAACTGCCTGTTATTGTTCCTGAGTGAGTAGTTGGTTCAGATTTATTTGATATTCCAAATTATGTTTACTTTGGCGATGTTTCACATCTAATTCTGGATATTATTATGATCTGTTAAAGTAGAGATGTATTGATATACAGATTGATGTGATTCTGTTACATTTCTGTCATAGTTTGGAGTTATTTCATGTCTTATTTTGTAATTCTCTTCCACTTGTGTCTTGCTTAAATGTACTTCCTGTCTGTTTACCCTCAAGTTTTGACTATGTGCCCTGCCCTGCTTATTTTCACCTCTCTTATTGCATTTGGTTTCAATCCTCCTTCCCAGTGTTGTGACAGATTTTTGTATTCTAGCTAATGTGATGGAAGTTAATTTGTATATATACTCTTACCAATAAAAATCGCTGATTTGACTGAATGACAACAGTGCTTATGGATTCCACTGTTTGCTTCAAATATCCTAACTATTTTCCTTTTCAGCAGCCAAAAGCCAGTTCAGTTGCTCCAGAAGTAGATCAATTTGTATCATTGTAATGTCACACATACCGCTACTTGGCCAGGGAGTGAAAAGCACTTTGACACATATTTGAGCTCTTTCTGTACGTTCGAAGGCATTCGCCAGCTCCTCGACATCTTTGCTTCAAGGATGTAGACGATCTTTCCATATTCCCCTTTGAAGGATGACGGAAAGTCCCTGTAAGACAGAAGCAGTCCACAAATGCAGTTCTATGTGAAAGAAAACAATAATACAGTGCTAATGCTAGATGCTAGATATTCCCACTTACCCCTGTGGGAATTTAAGCTCAAAAGCGAAACAGTGGTCTCCTTGGGGAAGTACAGTGCCTAAAAAAAGAAGTGAGAATCATTGACAATTCCTGTAAATAGCTTATCAATGGTGGTTCTGGGAATATGCGTAAATCAACATTTATGTTCAGTACTTCAGAATGAGTTTAAAGATAAAAAAAACACCAAAGATTTTTATATGAAGAAATAGTGGATTTGGACAATGTAATCTTTGCAATAAGATCAGTCACCTGACACGTAGACAGATCCTCAGTTACCAATATTTCGACACCTTCTTACGTCATTTTTTCAGGTTTTTCAGAAAACACAAAAAACTGAACCAAATATTGATATATGATATTTATTAATAATTTCACCTAAAAGGTTGTGACAATAGATGACTACTGACATACTAATAACAGTGTCTGTCAATTAGGAATAATCTCGTTATCTCGAGAAAACGAATTAATAAGTCGTTATCACGAGATAACAGTGTATATAAAAAAAAAAAAATTCCATGGCCGTTCTCGGCTTCCATACGAAATTAAAGAGGATCCTTTATAATTTTTTACTTATGCACATCATTTCTAGCTGCTAGATTACAATAAGGTATTCAAGCCTTCTTAATTAGATCATGTAATGTGGGAAAACTGAGACAAAAAATAGATTAAGTATTGTTTGAAAAGACAGAAAGGAGTTAACAGGACACACAGATGCATCTTATCAAACCAACACCCGTGCTTTAAAAACAACACAACTTCTCTCCAAGATGAGCAAGATAATCAAAGGGCCTCCACATTCCTTTGGCCTACCTCTGGAATGTTCTCCCACCAGGTATTCTTTATGTTTGAAGTATCTCTTGTTCGCACTGTAACTGCTCTCGTCGTCTCCACTGCCCTCCGTCCAGTGTACATTCGCGTCTCCTTTCAGTTTCACAATAAGGCTCTTCACTTTGGTTTCTTTTGTCAGAGTGAAAGTGACTGTGCCTGTCACAGTATCTCCCGCCGAAAAGGTGTCCTGTGGGTTGACAGCTTCATGAGTCAGTTTAAAGTCCGTTATCCGAGACATTTTAGATGTGCTGGCTGCTAAGTCCTACTACTACTACTACTACTACTGACATTCAGATCAGCAACTGAACTCTAAATGGCTCCACCCCAAGAGTGAGGTCATAAGATAAAACCCAGTTACAACATTTATTACAACACACTTTACATCAACTCTGCTGTCGTAACACTATACTACTCAAGGCTATATAACCGACACAACGTTAAGGTGAATAACATCTTATAAAGTTTTTTAAGTACTATGTTCAACGTGGCTATTTCACAGGGGAAATGAAAATGTGTAAATATAAATCGTTCTTAATACATCAGTGTCTTCCACATTTACATTAATCAGAAAAATGGCTAATGATTAATCTTTAAAAGTGGAAAGAAAAGGGTGTAGCTACGACAAAGTGAACAATTGACAGAGACACTTTTACGCAACAGTTCTTTATTCAAATGTAGAGAAAACATTTGAAAGTAGAACAAATAAGGTTCGCAAAGTTGTGTATTAAAATAGACAGAGGTAGTCGTCCCATGTTAAACTCAACAGACTTAATTTTGGGGGCAAAATATACATATTAGGCTCTTAGTTGGTTGCTTTAATTTAAAAGAATACATAGTTAAATAAAATTTCTTGACACAGCACGTTTTCCAGTTTGTCAACTATGGCCTTCAAACAGAAGAGGTAGAGGAAGTAAGTATAAAGTATAGTGTTAAAAAATAAAAATAAAAAATCAGTCTAGCACACTTGAGCTGAACAAGGCACATAAAATGCACAGTGTATCCCGATGACTGGGGCTTGAGTAATGATGTTATCAGCTGAACAAAGCCAACTACAAACCGGAACTGACCAGAAAACAACACATCACATACAAAGCAAAAGTCCTATTTTGTATATTATTCTTTTCACGAATACTACATATTGTTCAAAATGGCTTTTTAATTTTAATATAGTGTTAAAGACACGATTCAGGTGATTGATTGCACATTTTAACTACTGGCGTACATTATTTTGCATCCGATTTTTCCGCAGCAGAAGGTGGGAAGAGGAGCGAATATGCCGGAGGAGCTTCATCTGATTGAGACAGGAAGTCGGAGTTCATCATTGGCGCAGAAGGCAGCATGTTGTACGAAGGAGCAGTCGGGGATACGTTTAACGGTGGAGGATAAGGAGGGGGGTTGATATCTGGGGCACATGGGGGTGTGTGAAATGTTGGAGCAGTAGGTGGAGGGTGAAGCACAGAAGACGATGAGGAAGATGAAAATGGAGATCCATACGGAGAAGCCATTGGCACTGGGTTATTGTAGTCCCCACTCGTGTGAGCAGGGTATGCAGGTGGTGGTGCTGAATAATTCTGGACTCCTGGTTGTCCATAAGTGCCTGAATGTGGGGATGTAGGATAAGGACCCATAGCCACCGGAGGGGGGGGGAAGTTGCCGTTGCTTTGGCCCCCAATAGCCCCACCTGGGTAGGGACCCATAGCCACCGCAGGGGGAGGGAAGTCGCTGTTGCTTGGGCCCCCAAAAGCCCCACCTGGATAGGGACCCGTAGCCACCGCAGGGGGAGGGAAGTCGCTGTTGCTTGGGCCCCCAATAGCCCCAGCTGGATAGAAATGTGCAGCCATAACGGGAGGAAACATGACCACAGGGAAAATGATCTCTGGGTCGAAAGCAAAGCTGATGTCCAGGTACACCTGAGTAAAAAAGCAGATGATGCTTTATTTTTTAAAATAGAATAGCAAGAGAGCATATGATACCCTCAACAAATCTGAAAAATCTTTATCAATGTTTATGGGTCAAAGGTTTTCTCACAAGCTCAAAAGTACATCTATAAAAATACTATACTTAAATAAAGATACACTGTTGCATACCTTTAAATGGTATTCCACTGAGATAATGTCACAATTCTGGATTGTCTGAAGCAGATCACGGGGAATCTTCATTGCACACTTAACATGCTTCTGTGTTTTGGTTTTAATACAGTCGCCAGCCACTTTGTGAATAACGGTGTTCTCAGTTTTGGTATTGCCGTGGGCACGGTATATCACATCCCGGATTAAACTGAATTTGGGCGTCATCTCACTGGTAGAGGTATTGTGGATTTTTGCAACAATTGTGATAGTTTCACCTATGAGGAGAACAACACAATAGTTTTGATTAATTGTCATTTGCCACACAGGAACACATAGGTGCTCCAGAATGTGTATTATACAAAGACAGCAAAACTTACTCATCTTATATGAATGATTCTGAAAAGCTAATTCCCACCCACATCTTACTTCATGCATGTTATTTGAAAGTTCTACTGTATCAGACCAACTCTGATCAATTATGGTCTTTTTTCTTTTATTTAGTTTAATGAACGTATATCAGGTAACAGAACTAGCAACTCCAAACTTTAACCCAAATTTCTATCAACTCTTTTTTTCATGCTTTACTAAAACCATCACTGACAACAGACCATTTTCATGGCAGACATAATAAGCACAGGTGTAAGCCAGCACACACTACCAGGGTACTGGAATGGACTAAATGGAATGCGGCCGGTGTTATTACTTCCACATGTGCTTCTCCTGCATGACATGTCACAACGTCTGTTTTAAAAAAAAAAAAAAAAGTTCAATTTATTTCTTGTTGGCAAAAGTAATAAGTTTGATAAGGCAACTATAATGTCAACAGCATTCTTGCAGATTGTTTTATTATAATTGTCCAAAATGTTGGGTGTAACAGCCATCACATGGCAACAGGTTTTTTTTGTCATCCTTCCATGACTTAAACCTACCATGTTTGAAGAAGAATTTTACTACCTGGAGCATAAGCTCTCCTGTCAACGGTCACATCCATGTGTGCATTTCCTTTTGAGAAAAACCCCATCTCTTTGTTTGTTGAACCAACTTGGTGTGACTGGAATGCAATAAACAGAGAAAACAATTACTGTTGATCTACTGCCATTTGCTAGACAATACAGTACAAATTTATTATTATAAATATTATTTATTACAGTTACAGAGCAGCGAAAGACACCCAGGTCGTCAGGACCAGGAGTGAGTATCACTGCACTGGAACTACTTTCTACAGAGGAAATGATATCTATGAAAACTGTCCACAGCACAATTATTCACAATAACTGGGAAATTGCTGCACAAATATAATTTCAAATTCTATTGTGCCTTCCTCACAGCAGACAATTTTACTTGCATAGCAGGGAAAGCACATATGGAGCAAATGGCTTTTAGTGTAGTATTACAGGAAACCAAACATGCGACTGAGCATGTGCAATAGCTGGAGCCTCTAATTGGAATCCATTTATTGCTATTAATTACAACTGTGCTTTCCCTACCATGAAATGTTCTGGAAATGAATTCAGAGCTGGATATCTCAAAACCTCAGCAAATACTATCTGTGTGTAGTCCGTTTCTCTTCTTTTCTGCAACAAGAGTGCTGCATCCAAGACAAAGGCCCCCACTGTAACTTATAACAAATAGTCTCCTCATAGTATGCTGTGTTATAATTCTGTCTAGTGACATATCAGAGATTTGTGTATATATATTTTTTATATTTTAAACACCATCAGAGATTGAAGGTTTGGAAAGGAATTGGAGACAAAATTGATCTCCTTTTCCACTGTATGGTCCATCCTCCAACTCCTGCACAGCTTGGCCTCTAGCTTGTAGACAATCTTTCCATGACTCCCCCTGAAGGATGAAGGCATGCTCCTGTGATGGAGAACCAGCAGATTAACGTTGTGTAATCTGAATTTAATTAACATGAGTTTATAGAATGTGCAGGAGTAGGCTATTTATGACATTGTAAAAAAGTGCAAACATTATGTTAGTAAACTGTCTTACTGTACTTACCCTGGTGGTATTTGAATACTGAATGAATAGACATGGATTCCCTGAGGAACTACAGTTTCTGAAAGGGAAAGAATTTTGGTGTAACAGTAGTATTGTACTTTTGCCAATAGACCCCCCTAAATGTTACACACTGGACCTTTTAAAGTTTTAAATGTGGGATTTAAACATTTATATTGTGGTAGCTACTTCTTTTAAAGGGTGATTGGTACAGTTTTTTAATTTCTGCCTTGTGGAACCTTTCTTGCCATAAATTAAAAAACATTAGACCAACACATGATACATTTCTGTAATACTGAAGACGTGAACTCCCAATCTGAAGATGAAACAAGGTTATATCATATTCCAAAGACGTGTGATATACCCTTTTGTCTAAATCTTTTTTTTTGTAACATTTGGTTGACTGGGACAGCACATCTTATCATAAATTTGGGCTAGTGTAAGCATATATATATCACACAATTGAGTTCATACTTTGATATAATTTCACATGCACTGTGTGTGGAATCACAACCACCATCCTCCAAAATGTTATTGAACACATTTTACTGCAGGAAAAGTCTTTCTGTATCTCTACTGCATTCTACTGCAATAGATTACTCAGGGTTAGTTAGGATGGGTTAAGAAGTCAAAGCTGAAATGAGTGTTAGGTTTGGTTTGGTTAGTATATTAGTGTATTAGTGCTTGCTATCTGGCTTTGTGGTTGATTAGGGGTCCGACCACATGAAGAGGTTGGGAACCATTAATCTAGAGCATTCGGAGAGTACACAATGGTTCTATATTGCAAGGCTGATCATTTTCAACATTAGCAAACCCTCTTAGCGCTGTTTTGGGTGATTGGGACAAAAAAACAGCCAAACATCCATCAATTCCAAAAATAGAAATATGACATTAACACATGTTTTATTGATTGTGTTGCAATAGCACACCATACTCATGTTTCCATCAAAGGTTTGTGCCATACTGTAACTATGACAATTTCATGACCTCATGATAAAACTAGCTAAAGCTTATGTCATTTTCCTCACATGATGCATTTGAGGATCAGCTTCCCGTTTGATGCTTGCCCCACCTACCTAAGTAATTGGATGCAACTGTAATGCAATAGTGATTATGTGGTTTCACAGCTAAGGCTCAGCAAAATATGGTTTTACTTTCCCTCATCAGGCAAGGAAATAAACCCAAAAAAAAAAAATATATACCCAATATATATATCTATATATATAGATATATATATATATAGATATATATCTATATATATAGATATATATATATCTATATATATAGATTATATATATATATATATATATAT
>NW_023339718.1:6615119-6627792 GCF_004916995.1 Morone saxatilis
TACCCAATATATATATCTATATATATAGATATATATATATATAGATATATATCTATATATATAGATATATATATACAGATATATATCTATATATATAGATATATATATATATATATACTGTCCCATTCAACCTTAATTCACCCTAAGCAATGGCTGTTTAACACCACTGGCTGATCGTGCCATGACCATACCTGGGTCCGTTAGAAGTGAACGGGTTAAGGCATGCAGAACTAAACACCGCCTACCTTTAGAGTTTTCTGGGATTAAAAACTGCTTCAGTTTGAAATATCTGGTGTGTGCAGAGTACGTATGGGTGTGGTCGCCGTTCTTTTTCGTCCAGCGTACATCGGCGTCTCCTTTAGCTTTTACAAAAAAGCTTTCAACTGTGGTCTGCTTTGATAAGGCCAGTGTCACTTTCCCAGTGAGAGTGTCCCCCTCCGAAACCGTCCCGAAGTCGTTCAGCGCGTCGAAAGTCATCGTTAAGCTTTGGATCGCAGGCATTGTTGGAGAGCAGAGGGTTCAGTGAATGGACACTATGACATGGATATAAAATCATACAATCACTTGCTACTTTCCAAAACGATTTCACTGTTTGCTATTCTGGGGCACCAATGGCTTACTGGGCAGTCGAATAGGACACGCCTTATGACAGCCTGCTCCAAGACCTCTACTGCCATCCAGTGTACACAGGAGGAACTGTGGGCTCATGGGAAACACAAGACCACTCTGTGAAAATGTGCATTGTAATCGTTCAAAAATAATGGCATGGAGCCCCCTGGAGGTGAATTATAGGAAACACGACTAGGTTCCTGGATACCTTCTGTAATATTCTGTAGTGGTCCCCAGGAATATATTTGTGGTATATAAGGTGTACTGAACCAAGCCTATTGCATGATGAGCAGAGGTCTCATGCTATTTGTTTAAAGACCTCCCCCCCTTGACACTAAGGTCCAGTGTGTAGATTTTAGGAGGCTCTATTGGTTCTAATTGTTTTCATTCGTGTGCAATCTGCCACTGAATCCTACACACTGGTCCTGTAAGACATATACACAAATAGTCTGCTTGAAACAATAATGTGTCTTGGATATGTTTCTTAATATGTTATGTTAAGTATAATATCCACATCATAGGCTAATCCTTTAAACTACTCCTTCTACAGTATTATCCAAATCTATGAATATGCTAACTTCATTAATTTAAAGTATTCCTCCTTAAAACAACATGCCTCCTACTTCACTGTAAAGTCCATTCTCAGTGTATGTGTACTGATGGCTTCAAGTTTCGACATCATCCTTAAAGTCAAGGTGAAATTAAATCAATTTCTTTCTATTTTTATATCAAAATCCGATCACTTTGTCTTCCTGTAAAACAAAATGTGATGCGTGCTACATAACTACAACTAACTGATTTCAACCAATAATATCATGACATACACCTGTCAATCACTCTTAGCGACACAGAGTGAAGATTCATTAGGTAGCTGGACCTCACTGATTATTGTAAAAACACAGCATTATCACTTGTACAAAAGCACAATTTTATCAGTGATTTGGGTGGAACTGGATCATACTTAATGGAGAAAATATTGTCTGGTTTTCCCCTCTGACATCCTCCAGCTGCTCTGCCTCAACTCGGCTAACTGCTGCTGGAGCTGCAGTTAGTTTGCAGCAGGATGGAGCTCAGCAGCCGCCCGGTGAACGAAACCTCCAAGACATATTCCCTGTTGTCAAACTGTTGGTATCAAAAGCTGTATTCAGGATTACGGATGTGCTTTTCACCAGGAGCATCCAGTCCCGGCAGAGTGAGCTAATGGGTCCTCTCCAGCTGCTGGACTGGGGCATGTAACACACAGCGCTATTGGCCCTCCCTAACTAGGGACTGAGGGAACAGCTCTCTGATTTCTGTTTCACTTGGACTTTAAGTTGTAAATTGGACCACGGTTGACTTCTAAATGAATTGTGACATCACAAATCATGCTTGTTGGTCCGCCCCTTCCCTTAAAAATTGGATTTTCAATGAGTATAGATAAACCACTTTCAGCAGTTGAATGTGAAAACATCCTTCTAGCGCCGAACTACATCATTCTGCACAGTGAAGCTCAAACATCCAATTGAAAGAACGAGAAGAAAAACATATTTTTGAGTGGAGGGGGACTTTAAGTACAGATATATACATAATGTTCCACATAATGCATGTGATACCATTGTTGTAGCAGGTTGTAAATTAAGCACAGGTCAAGCTCAGGATTTCTTTCTCAGACTTATTATTGGGCCATATGGTTTCATTAGCTGCAATAAAAAATAATACTGCCTCATAGTATTTATGAACTTGAACTTCCTGCTCTTCTGAAGGTTTGATGTGTTGCTTGACACTAAAAAAAAAAAAAAAAAATGCAATATGGTCCAAATGCAACACACATGTGTATATGTACACATACACACATAAGGAACAACAAAGCTGAGCAAAGATAGGTAAAACTCTGTTGCAGACGTTTTAACATTAACTGTTTTATTTTTAATGGCAATTTTTAATCTTGCAAATATCATATCAAATATCTGCTAATTTGCTGACTTCCTGGTAAATCTTTTTTGCACATTTCTGTACAGCTCTTTACTCATTTATTTAAAGTATCCGGCCATTCACTCTCTATATTTGTATACAGTGGCTGCTTTTTATTATCTCTATATTTTTTTTTATCTTTATTTATACTTTTCTACACTTGACTGTGATTCTTATGCACAAATGCACCAAGGCAAATTCCTTTTTTTTTTTTTTTAAACTTACTTGGCCATAAACCTGATTCTGATTCTGAAATTCCAACTTCTTATTTGTCTTTTAATTATGTCCAACCTGTTTATGGGCATGAGTTAAGTTAGTTGGACATTAAGGATCATGTTTACTTCTATATAATTCATACATTTATATATCTGATGGCGTGAATTGAATTTGGGCGGGAGTTGTACCCACCTATTGCGCATGTCAGAAGCCGCGGGCCCTCGTCGCGCCGCGTTGGAGCAAAACCCGGACTATTGTAAGTCTCATTACATGTTTTATTTTCTGTAATCATAACAACATAAACAAGAGGCTGTTTACGGTTACAAAGTGCGGCACTGTGTTTGCTTCCTGCTTGGCTGGCAACCTAGCTAGCTACATAAACTCTTTTTGAAAATAGTCAACAACAACAACACGAAAATAAGAAGTTGTCTGCGAGGATGAAGCATCAAAACTGTTCGTGCCAGCAACGATGCGAATTAGAGACAAACAAAAAATAAACAAATCTTCACTTACTGCTGAAAAAAACGCCAGTAGCTTACTGCAGGGGTCTCCGGGGTCACACAGCTGCACTGAACGGCCCTATCCAGAACAGCCTGACCCGGTACTACGGTCCGGTCCGGTCCGGTCCGTCAAGACAAAAAAACATCAACTCCTGTGTTTTGCGAGGTAAGAAATTGGTGTTTTTGTGGGTTTTGAAGAGAGCCTGGATGGATGTAATGGCTTCAGTTCCTCTTGGTAAATCCTTCACAGCAGTCCGTGCAGAGGAAGCATCCTAACTCACTTTTGTCACATTGTCTTTATCATTTGTGTGTCCTCTCTCATATAATACAGGGTGATGAGAAACATAAGCATCTTTAAGAAAAAAAAATAATTCAATTTTAATGTTTATTTTAACACTTCAGCAATGACACGTGATTGGTTGATGCCAGAAGTTCAGTAAAATCAACCCCAGTCTCCCCAAATGCCGTAATTACGCTGCTTTTTCATAGTGTGTGTGTGTGTGTGAGTGAAAGTGCTCATGACAAACACAACAGTTTGAAAAAAAATATTTAAGGGCGAATTGATAAAGCTAAAAACCCTGCCCCCAGTGTGTATAAGCCTTCAGAGTATAACAAGAATAGATATAACCCACATGCCGTATTGGTACATGTTTCTAGTAAACCTTAGATATATTTATGGAGAGTGTTCAATATCTCTGCTTATTAAATGAATAATTTAATAAGCAATTTAATAAGTTATGCATACGTCTTCACTGTATCTAATCACAACATTACTGGTCTGAACTACCTTTTTAATACAAATGTTTATCACTTAGAGTTGATAGAAATGTTGGATGTAGTGGTCTGTGTGACTGGGGGGAGCAGGAGGGGTCTGTGAGTGGACTACCTGCCCACATTGGTGCTTGTGGAGCTTTTCAGCTCCAAAAGCGTTGGAACACTTCTTCAATTTGCCTTTAATTTTTGTAAAACTGCTAGTATTTGAAATCTGCACAGTTGATTTCTCGCATCAAGTCATCCTCAGAAGTGAATTCAGTGGTGAAATAACGTGCGGGAATGGTAATAAAACTGGCTAGAGCTGTCTGCTTTGTGGTCTGCCATCGAACAGTCTGAAGAGACGCAATGCATTATGAGGTGGTTGAGTATGTGAAGTAAGCTCACGCTGCATACTCAGACATTTTTGCTAATCTAGTAAACATCCAGGCATTTCTCACATACACAAAATTCACACACTATGCAGTTGAAACACTACATTCTCAAATTGAAGTCATATTTAGTGTGGTTAGGACGTTAGTATGTAATTTTAAAGTTAAAAGTCAATGTGGTTAAAGTTTTAAATACAGTTCAGTAATACTGAAATTACCATCACAATGCTGTGTGTGCCAGAGTCGGCTTTTTAAAATACCTGTGTTCGCTTTAATGTTTGCCCCAGTTTAGATAATAACCTAATCTCAGTCAGCTGGTGTGCTGTCAACAAATAGTGCTATGGAAACAGTTACCCTGCCAATAAGGTGACTGCAAAGAGGGGAAGAATAGGCATATGAAGTCAGGGCCTCAAGACAAACAAATGCGACCAATGTGAGAAAACAAAGGGACCTGCAACAGTGGAGTAAAGAGAGAAAAGGAAGTGAGATAGAAGAAGTTCTTTTCCTTTTTCATTGGCACAGGTTAGTTCTTGGTAGCTGTGTGCTGCTACATGTGTTTCTATGTTTTTGTTGTCTCTGATGATGATTTGGTTGGCATGCAGTGTTATAAACCAAAGACGACTGGTCTTTACGATCTGCATTTTGGCTTTTATTTTGTGCTAATATATTTGTAATTACAACATTTTGTAATTTTCTCATGTTATATAATTAACTAAAATAACTTTTGACCAGAAAATATGTTATGGTGCTATAGAGATTTGAAGGTTTTGTTGCCTAAATTGATTCTAAATGCTTGTACAATGTGAGTTTGTCAGTGTATAACACAGTGCAACCTGAGACAGAGCACCTTTTACACCTTATTGGCTTCAAGCCCAAGAGTTTTTTTAGTCGAATATGTCTAGATGTATTTTTTCTGAATCATTTTGCTTCGATGTTATCTGTGGTTTATTTCATTGTTTTGTCATTGTTATGTCTGATGTTTCTGTTGGTAAAGCCTCATTGAAAGGACATTATATGTTATGAACATCAGCAATCAGTTTATTTTTCCAAATCATTTTAAATACAAATTGAGGACTAAAGAATGAGGCCTAACCTGTAATAGTCAAAACAGTCGGATGATGGCCTGTACCTGGACAACAGTACAAAAAACAAACCTCAAGCTACGTTTTTTTGAAATCTGTAATTATGAAATGTCCAGGGCAGCAAGAAACAGCATCTCCAAGTGGCATGACTAGATTTGTGGTTTGTATTGGACTAAGCTATTACTCACTGGCCTTTAAATTAATTTTCATTATAAACTTTTCAGGATATTTACGATAGAATCCCTATCAAAATCTCTCAAATCTCTTTAATTCTGCCAAGTGTGGCATACGTTGTAACATGTTTTTTTTTTGTTTTGGATGCACAGAATTGCTCTTTTCTCTTTATTCTAAAATGAATATATTCATGTAAAAGAACTGTTATCTAATTGTTCATTTCAAAAAGATCCTCTTGATTAGTGGACATGCAGGTAGCAAATCACGGCAACAGCTTAACTGCCAATCAGTTGTGAGCGGGAAACATATGAGTAACTGTGGCAGAAATATGAAAGTAATTAAAAGTAAGAAAAGTGAGCAAATCAAATCCTGCTTAGGGCCCTCATTAAGCTAAGGACAGCCCTGCGTGCTTTGAAACTCATCTACATAAAACAGAGATGAAACTGGCTGTTAGGCAGCGCCTGATAACATTTGTCCATTATGGACTGCGGAGGGCCATCTGTAGCATAACAGCAGATGCGGCTTCATATCACACAAAGACCTCATTAGTGCAGCGCTGCTTTTTTTGTGAAGTTTCTTATTTATCCGATTTTATTTATCACCAAATAACTGCTATTGGACATATGAATTTTAAAATGTGTTGAGTCGCACACTAGGTAAAACTAAGCAATATCATAAAAGGCTTGTTCTTTTGTAATTGATCTATTAATGGCAAAGACTTAAATCACACCCCTCAGTGGAAGCTCATTAATCTATGCTGTGTATGTGCTCCTGGTTGGATAGGTTGTATTCCTGCATTGGGAAAAAGGGTGCCTTGGTCAAGTCCAGTCTTTATTAAGATTAATGAACAGCTTGACATTTTTAGTCCTCTGTCTGAATCGATAATTTTAATACTCATGAGGGCCAATGGGGATCTAAGCTTGCGGAACACACATTGTGGCCACAGGGCGCGTGTTAAATGTCCAAGTGGTAATCAATGCAAAGAAATTAGCTATTGATCTCTTATAGTTTTGTAATAGGTTATCTATTGGTTTGCTCTTTCGGAAAATTCCAATATCAGTCGGATGGAATGGTGCTGGTAATATTGCTGGGGGGTGTGTGTATGTCTGTATATGCACGCACAGCTTTCGTGTGTGTTTGCATGTGTGTGCAGGGTCACATTCTAATTAGCACAGAGGGCAGATTGTAAATAAACATGTTGAGGAGAATATTGGTGATCTGCACCAGATCCACACTTCATTACACATAAGGTGGGAACCTCACGTATGTTTTATACTATTTCTATTTGTAAACAGCTATTATAAATAAAAAATTCATTATATTGTATCTTGTGTAGGTTCTAAATGTAGGTCATGAAAAACTACTGCAATGCAAATACTTATTTTGATAAGGACCTAACCTTTTGAGGAAATTCATGTCACGCATATACGTCAAATGAAATTGAAAAAAGTACCAAGCGAACTTTTACTCTTCCTGTGTCACTAAAAAAACACATCCCTCTTCTCTGTCTCTGTACCCAGGACGTGCAGTGTGAGTTGGACATGAATCTGCTTTGCTGGGGTAGTGGGGAACTCGGCCAGACCGGACACGGCGGACCAGGGGACATCGGTCCAGAGGATGCCCATCTGAGAGAGTTCACAGAGGTTAGGTCGGGCAGGGTGAAGCTGCTGGCATGTGGATCCAGTCACTCCATTGTGATTACAGGTACCAGTTTCCTACTATACTCTATGTCTTTATTGTGCATTGTGGATGTCTTATTGCCATTCACCAGTTTCGTGCATTAGTTTTTTTAATTGGGTACTTATGTCTGGTGCAAGTTTCGGGATGAAGTGCATGTATTTTATTATTTATAATATAGTAGAAAATTATTTAGCAGATTAACTGGTCATTAATTTATACTGCTCACCTTGATATTTTTTATTTACTAATTATTCACCGTGTTTGTTTAACCGGTTCAAGTCTTTAGTGCGTCTCCAAACATTTATGTTTTTGTAAATGTCTCCTATATCTTGCAGTATTTGCATGTTATTGGGACAAGCTCCAATAACCAGTCTAATACACTGCTAATACTTGGATTTTGATTGCTGAAATTCATGGTGATCCAGTGAGGCTTTAGAACGTTGACAGAACAATTAGCTCAGGGAGACATTTGATCAAAGGGTGTGTAAGAAACCAAGCCAAAAGAATCCGATAGCAACCCCCATACATACTTCCTGACATTTGATGGACGTGTTTGCATATACAGGACCCAGAAAACAGATTATCTGGTCGTATTCTGTATAGGTTTCAAACCCACATAATGTCATATACGTAGGGTTTACACGCGCCATGAAGTGTCTTCCTCCCTGCCCATGAGGTAATACTGGCCTACTTATTTGCCAATTTGATAGAAACCCTGATGACAGGAAGGGAGGACGCTCCTTTCGTACATTAGCTGGCAGTAGTCATAAATCAGTAGCCTAGATAAGTCTTATAGATCACCCCAACACAGGGATCCTATACCTCTACTATCATTACAGGGAAAAAGGTGACATTTTTGATTGATTAAAATGGTGCAGGCTAGCTTAGGCTAAATCATGTTAAGTGATGTGACATTGCAGTTTCACATATCATATTTCTGTCAAGACAATGATGGTGGAAGGCATTGTCAAGGCATGATATCTGACAACACCAGACATCTGGGGGGACCAGAGGAGATTTATGGGAAGGTTTTAGTGGTCTGAGGGAGATGAGAGAGAGTAAAAAGTGGTCCTTTTTTCTGCATTGTCACTTCCCGAGTGACTGTAAATTTTACTCCAGTGCTATTGGGAATCGGAGACATTTACACATCCTGACAAATTGCCTGCTGTAAAAGTATTTACTGGTCTTGTCCTCCCTTTATTCTTGACCAGCTCGCAAACACATAGCCCCCTCACAGACGCAGAAATATTTACCCACAGCAAATTTATGTGACATACGTTTATGTGGCGTACCTGAGCTCTAGCCCAAGATATGTCATAATGGTGTCATGTTGAGAGTACTGGTCTCCTGTTAATGTTTTAATAGAGGAGGTCTTGAGTAGTTCAAAATGGTTTTATATCCGCTACATTGTCACAAATCTCTTGCCATTTGGCCCACCCAACCCAAGGAAAGGCTTATTTATGGAAAAATGGCTTGCAAGAGAATTCCATAAGGTTCCATAAGGCCGAAGACCTTTTATATTTATGTAACCCACGACACACACTTTATCACACATAGAACATTCACAGAATAAGATAAACAGTAAAAATGATTGAAGGTTGCCCCCCCAGCAATTATCACCAACCAGCGTTCAATGTAGGGCTGCAGCTATCCATTGATTAAGTAATTGAGTATTCTATCAATTATTCCATCGAATAATCTGATAAGAAATACTTTTTATTTATTAAAGCAATAGTGGCAATATAGCTATAGTAAATTCATAGAGAAAATAATGCAGGCTTTTGAATTGCTTTCAGTGTTTCCTCTAGAATATTTTACAGCAGTTGATGAATGGCTGCTGTTGTACTCGCACTGTGGGGGGTGGTACTGGTAGTGGAGTATTTTCAAAGTGGGGTATTAGTTCTTTTGCTTAAGTAAAGGATCTGATCCTTCCTTAACCTCTGGTTAGCACACCCACAGCCTAACTGCACCAGTNNAAAAAAAAAAAAAAAAGTGTGCTTGTGGTTAACCTGTGCCACTTTGTTGTGTGAAGTGAGTCTTTCCCGGTATGTGAGGGCAAGTAATGTTACTTTAGCCAGCCATAAAGTGTGTATTTAAGCTCAGGTTGCAGTATAATAGTTACTGAAAGGCTGTGAAGAATTGTTTCAGCCCGAGTTCAATGATAAACTGTAAATGAGACTGGCCTAGGGCTTGTGGTCATGGCGAACTTGCACTGTGTGAAAAGTATACCAGTATGTTGGATGTGTTTTTTTTAAATCTGTGTTCAGATTGCAAGTCTGACAATGAATAATTGCTGGTGTTATTTATGACACATTTTGAAATTATAATAATTTGGCTATTATGGAACTTAATTTTATAAATATAAAATGTAATAGAAATTATAGACTTTAAATTATAGTTTTATTTTGTAAAGACTCAGATAAAGGTGGAATGATTACTTTGAGTAAGTCTCCTCTGTTGACTTTTTTATGCATGTTACATTACTGCTCCACACTTTAGAAATACATTATTAATTGCTGCCACTGGGTGGCACTATGAGACTGCCAATAAGAAAAATGTAGCGGAGGAGAATGGGTGGGGGTAGGTGGGAGAAGGGAGGCCCACACTTACCTCACACTCAGACAGAGCTATAATTTACTAATAGTGTGGGAGCCGCCATTGCTGTTATCTTTTAATAGATTTGTATGGGGGAAAGCAGGTGCCTGTTGTTAATGTGTCCAATTGCCCAAGTTGCCTACAGAATTTAGGGCATCCATCACTGTCGTTGGCGGTGACACCCTGTCGTTCTACTTCATGCGGCGGGCCGGCCGGGCTGGGCTGGTAACAGATGAGGCTTCTCTCTCCTCCAGACGCCCACAGTCACACAGAGACGACCGCCATACGTGCTCGCGCATTCATACACACACAAAAACACACACACACAGCTATACTCGGACTCTTAGAGTGCAACACTCGACTCATGAATCATGCCCTCGCACCAACAGGAAATGCATAGCACGCTTGTGCGATGTATACCTTACATCCGCGGGCGCCTCGCGAGATACTCAGTGCTGAGAAAAAAAGCAGGCATGGTTACTTCTAAAAATGATATGTAGAAATAAACATGGAATCCAACGGATTCGTATGTTGAGAAGAACAGCAAAACAATGTCATTAAAACAAGACCATAACCGATTCTGGCCGGTAAACTTTGCCCCCCCCCCCCCATCTCTTTGAATTCTTGAACTTCCAGCTGCACCCTTGAGCTTATCCAGGGGCACCACGTTGCTTGCAAGTTTGCCCTCCGCCCTGGAAAACACCCTGTGCAGCTGTGTTTCTTTAGACCCGGGCTGAGAGTTGGAGGGTATACAGAGGTGCCTGCTAATACCTTGTTAGGGCTGTTTCAGTTGCTGGGTCTCCGTGAGGTCAGTGTCAGTACTGCTTTAGTTCGAGGCCCTTGATCTGCTGGATGTTGGATGAAGCCAAGGACTCGTGCTGGCCGTTTGTGACCTACCCTAATTTTCTACAGGAAGCTTTGCTCTTGTGAGTCCCATGTACTTTGTTAGAAGTCAGATGTCTTTGGTCAGAAATGGTTACTTTCATTTAAATGTTAAAAATGTTGTAAGCAAAGAAATTATATTTTATTCATGATGATTTCTTAAAGCTTTTATTTCTTTGATGATTGACAGGAGATGTTGGCAGGCAAGGCATTATGCTATCTCAGAAATGGACTGAGCTTTTTTTTTTTTACTTTCTGTTTTTTTCTTCACCTCTCTTTCCATATGAGTTATGAACCTTGGTTAGGCCTTGGTGTTAGGTGTTAAACAGCATATGGGGGCTATGACCCAGCTTCCTAACCCTCTCTTCCTTTCTGACATCTATCTTAACATAAAACAGATTCACATTCAACGTAATTGTAACCATCATGTAACTTAGGCACTATTTTCCAGTGTTTCCTTCTGCACGCTGTTGGTAAGCATTGTACCATTTATGAGTTGAGCATTCCTCAGATGCTCCCCTCATTCCTCAGCTGTGAACACACAGTTCCTTTCTCAACCTAAAACGAAAAAATAAATTGCGGGACTGTAATGACATCATGCACCTGTTAGTAATAAAGAACACAGTCTGGAATGTTTAAAGTGCATAATATTATAGCACTCAGTAAAAGCAAGTATTGATACATCCTCTGTTCTTCGACTCATCATAAAAATCCTTCTGCAAACATCGAGAGACGCATAGCTCTGTCTATTCACTTTAATGATGTCCATTAAAATAGATTACGGCAGACATGCTTTGCTCTGAATTACTTGGTCCTGAAATCCAATACCTTTTTAGAAAAAAAAAAAAAGAAAAATCCTCTAAAGTAACAAGAAAGGACAATTGACCTGCCATATACCCAGTCCTCATTGGCATTCAGGGAACAGTTGCATCTCTCTAGAATCAAAGGGATAGAAAAAGATGCAGGCAGAGAGACAGACAGACAGACAGTAGAAAAAAAAGTCCTCGAGGTACACACATGACTCTCCCTTTCAAATAACTAGTCATGACCAGGTTCTGCCTTGAGGATAGGGTTCACGTAGACTGGAGTGGCTACTTCTGTAAATGTATAATTCGTTTGGACTGTCAGGAAACTGTTGTTAATATGGAAACCTATTTTCTCATTTTCTCTTTCTTCCTGTCTTTCTTTCAAGCCATCTATGCCTGTAGGCAAATGCACCTTTACCTATGTATTTTATTGTCTTGTTTAATGTTTGTCAAAGAGTGCAATACTCAGAATAATTCTAGGAAAGTATTGGCCATCCCCCTGCATGACAACTCCAATATGTCTGCTTTGGACCCGGCACTGAGGGGAGCTTTGGTAATAATTTGCCGTTTAGGTGTGTTGATGTTTTTCTACGATTTCCCAGTTGACATAGGTGAATGAGTGGAAAAAGGGGGAAAGGGGAAAAAATAACCCCTGTCCTTGCCTCTTGCCCTCTCTCTCACTCACTGTTCTTTTTCCTCTTTCCTTCTATCTCGCTCTCCCCCTTGATCTCTGTGCCTAATTTGGTTGAGCAGGTTGAGCGTTTAGTTTTGCCCTCAGTTGCTTTTTAAGGTTAATCGTGGGACAGAAGTGTTTATGTTGCTGTAATATGGGCTTAACTCTCTCTCAGCGAAGCATGGAGCACTTGAAATATGCGGTTTACCATCCTCTCTCCCCCCCCCAAAAAAAAGAAAAAAAGACAAACGTTATGCAGAACAAAAGATGGGGGGAAAGTCTTGCCAATTAGCAGCTAATGAGACAAGCTTGTGAGGATATCCAAATCCTCAACGTGTTAACGTTTACGACCCCCCCCCCCCCC
>NW_023339718.1:6627892-6636671 GCF_004916995.1 Morone saxatilis
CCACCCCCCCATCTCTCGACTCCCTCAACCTGCGCCTCCCCCACATGCCCTTGCACCCAGCCTCTTGTAAGGCAGTGAGGGCACCTCTGAGGCCCTCTGTGTGATTATTCACACATGGCTCTGGCCCTGGTGCTTTGAGCGGCAAATAAGAGAGGAAGAAAGAAATGCCTTACGTATGGCTAATGTAAAAATGCTCAACTGACACATGGCCAAGGCTCTCTTCTTTTTTTTACATTTCTTTCCCCCCCTACACACACCAACTCTACCCCATCTTCTGTAGATAGATAGATTGATCCAATGAGGCACTCTGTCCCTCGCCATCCGTTCCCAATTTTCCTTAATATAGTAAAGCCAGGAATTGGGTGGGTAGGTTGTGGTTGGGAGGCTGGTAAGGGAAACACATTTGATAAGTGAAAAATAATATGCCAAGAGAAAAACCAGTCATCCCAGTTGCCTTTGACATGCTTTTTATCAGAGATGTCTGTGTTGGAAGTGAAAATAAAATCTGCTTTTGTAATAGAGATCTTTGGACAGCCTTGAATGATTCGCCACTACTCCTTTCCGGCCTCATTTTCTCCAGAGTGTGTATTGGGAGTGTGTTTGGAATCTCAGTGGGGAAAATCAAATGTGAGTTGGCCTGGAAGTGTAGCAGTAAACAGTGAGAAAAAGCAAACACAGGCCAGATCAGGGAATATCATGCAGAGTAATGTTTGGACTAAAGAGAAGAATTGTGTAATGGAACAGCACAAACTCCACTCTCCAAAGGGATTTCTAATTGATTCTGTGCTTCATTACTAGTTTTCTCAGGGAGAAATGGACAGCTCACTTTATTATGAAAACAGAGCAATAGACATTTAAGTGGATGCCATGGTGATTATTGCAATACGTTCTCGCAGCATTTGGAAGTGGATGATTACTTTGTAGCTTTAGTTTTTCCTAAATTATATTATTTTTTCATGAAGGTAGTAAGAAGTAGCACTTTGAATGCAACCTTAACCCTGACTGAAACAATTAAATGAGAAGCTGAGAATTGAAAGAGAGAGGTTTGAGAACACAAAATATTGCAGGGCTCCACTTGAAATGTTATTTGTCAGGGGCAGTACATTTGTGCATGTTAACTAACTGTGCCACTGGACATGGCCTGCTCGTAATAAGGTTCCAGCGCAAACATTTGCTCTCAGGGATTTCTATTATTAATTCTGTCTGAACACATCCACAAATGAATAATGAAATAAATAATGAAAACGTTATTACTTTTGGCAGCTGGGTCATTTCTCGTTTCCTGCTTTTTCCTCTGCTTGTTTCCTACTAATTAACTTTCCAAGGAGTTGTCCTCCTTTTCACAAAATGAATTTCATCAGTATGGTAGGCCACTGAAAGTGTGGGTACACAGTCTCTTGAAAAGACAACAACTAGAACAATACACAAGTCCTTTTCTGATTGCTTGTCATTTAAAGGAAATAACTAACTAAGTTGCACACAGCTGACACACAGTTATTTGACAGTTTTGTTACAACAGGTGGATTCAAAAATAGCACTGGAAAAGTTGTACCCACTCTTGCAACCAACAGATTTCACTGAACCTTGGGCCCGAAGCAAAATAATGTGTACCTAACATTCTCATTACTGACCACTGAACCCCAGGATAAAGTGTTATGGGCTTGCTTCTTACAATAAAGTCGGAAACAGGAAGCGCTTCCAGCGATATCTTATTTGGCAAATCAAGGTTCCTCCCTCCCTTCCCAGCTCCACCACCACTCATCTCCCTCCTTTCAGATGCTTGCCCTATGCCCCGCACCATGCTGTTAAAGGCTTGTGTGCTGGGACAGAGCGTTGGCGATAAGTAGCCCTCATTTAATATGGATCTTAAAGAGGGCAGTAAACCTAGAGCCTCACTAGAAGTAGCCCCCCCCCCATCCCTCTGGCATTACTATATAGATGACCCTTCTCTCTCTCTCTCTCTCTCCTCATTAGAGTCATTGCAAATTCTTTCAAACTGCTCCTTCCTTCTCTCTGCATTTTACTGTTAATTAGTTTGCTTTGTAAGGTTAGACGTGCGGACGGAGCAACTTTGGGAGTGTTTGGCTGCCATCTGTGTGCATACGGCTCTAACTATGTACAGATGGTGTGTGCTTACAGACAGGTTGCTTCTTGTGGGGAAAAAAAGCGCAAGAGACGGTTTTGGTTATTTTAACAAGATTTATGGCCATTCTCACAGGTAACTGTTTGTGCTGTAATGATGATTGTTAGTCGGCTGTCAAAAAATGATAATTTTAAGGCAAGCGTAAGAATAAGAAGAGAATGTATATTTCTTCCTTTACACATCCTCAGATGATGAATCCACAAAAAAAATAGTGAATTCCCGTGAAAGTTGCTCTGTTAAATTAAAGTGTGAAACATATTGAACCAATTGTGTTGCGGCTACTTCAGAAAAGCTCTCATAATTTGGCCAAGTTAAAATACCATTAACTACTCATTGAACCAGTGAACCAGGTAAGTAGAGAAAAAGGCAGAGATTGCCAAATAATTGCTTGACAAGGTCACAAAATTAGCAAACATAATCAAATAAGGAGCTGACTGAATTATTTATGGTTTTGGTTTCCAGCACAGAAATGTCATATTTAAGTCCCCACTACATTTATAGGAAACACTTTAGATAGTCCACCTACACATAATTTATAGAATATTTGTAACATTTCAACAGCTTAATAGTTTAGATTCAACAATTGATTTTGGATTTGACACCACTGTGGTTAAGGTTTGGTTAGGTTTTTGGGACAAAAAACATCTTTGGTAGGGTATGTTCATAAATTGTCACGTATACTCTATAGATAATCTGTTAAGCAAAACAATGAACATTTTCCCAATACTCTACTGTCTGTAGGCCAACTATGCAAATAAAGTTTAGAATTTAAAAACATTCAGCAAAATACATAACAAAAAAAAAACACATTAGATACTCATTGTTTTTGAATTATACTGGTGGCAATTTGTACTGAAACATGGTGTCTAATATGGCATACTTATTTCTCTCTTTCTTTTTTTTGTAAGTTCTTGGCCTGCCTGCAAGGTGCCTCTTGCTGGTGGGAAACCTGCCCTTGTCAGTCGCAGTTCAGTGGCTAATGCTTTCTTCTGGGCATTGTGAATGACCCTCCCACAATTAAAAAAGGGTTAGCAAAATTATTGTTGGCCTCCTGCCACATACTTTATGTGACTTAGTGCTGGTCAGAGACAGACTGTGGGCCCAGAGTCCCCAAAACGTGACTTTTTCTATCAACCCAGCTCTCTGAAATTGCCTTGCGTAATTAGTAAATTGGAGGAAACCAAGGGAGAAGAAAGTCTTGCTGTAGATGAGGAAACAGAACACAGACTATGCGTATGATTTTTGAGTCTAAGTCACACGGTGAAAACCCTTATTGTTCACAAAGTTCAACCCTTTGCTTGCAGTTTTTTTCCACTGATACTGAAAAAGAGGATCATGTGTTTATCTACATATTTAAAATTTGTACTAATTGTGTTGGTTAAAACTTGACCTTCTGTTGAGTTTCTGGTTCTGGGGAATAGAAATTATTATTTATTTTTGGTTAATCATAGCCAGTAATTTTGGGCTGTCAATCTATAGGCCAGTATACACATCCCTGTGAAGGACATAGAATGCTTGCTCTTAGGTATTCAAAGTGAGTTAGAGATGAACTACAAATAAGGAAAAGATGAGCATTTTCACAGTAACGTCACAGTTTTGTCAAACACCATCAAATAAAGGTTTATTAACGATTATAATTTGCTGTGCTGACACCTTTTTTCATGATGAAATGGAGTGTTGAGGCTGGAGCTGAGAGGTATTGCAGTGCGGTGTCAGCGCTTATGGAGTCAGTTAGAAGAGAATCTGTCATTTCATTAGATTTGCAACACATTATTCATTATCATGTATTGACGCATGTAACTTGGTGAGACAGGTCGCAAATAACATATATAGACATTTATGCTACGCGGTGCTTTGCATGCACAATTGTTCAAAATACTGGAAAATTAGAAAGGTATGACATTTAAGATTACAAGATGCAGTACATCTATACATATTGTTATATTGTTAATACTCACCTTGATTGAATCCCCCAAAAAACAAACCTTTTTGTTCGGGTGTGTAATAACGCTGTTTACTAATGACTACAAATAAATACAACAATTTAAATGTATAAAAACCTCATTTGCTACAGCAATACAACACTGTTCAACGAAAACCCCCTTCTTTTGAATTTCCTCTTTCAAACCTCAAACCCTCCGCATGAGTGAAGAGGATCCTCTACAAATGTCTGAGAAAGCAGCCAAAAATACAAGGGGTAAAAAGATTGCTTTGTTCATTTCTTTTCCCCCCTCTTTCTCTCTTCCCCACTCTCCCCAAGGTTCTATTAGGAAATAGATCCCAGGTGTTCGATAAGCCTGTAGTGGACATGACAGCAGTGCAATCAAGTGTATAAATTTAATTGCAGGCTCATTTTGTGCCGTTTATTAGCCGTTTAGGGGCACATCGCTCCACTTGAACCCTGTTATTGCCAGACAGAACAGCTGTTTGGTTCCTTTTTAACTGTTTGTCTCTCTGCATAGTTTTGAAAAAGTACATAGTTAAATGCCAAATCCTGCTTATGATAAATAGAATTTATATTTCAAAATGCATACAGTGTGTATATATAATACTTATTTAATCATGCATTTTAAAATACTTTTTTTTATTTATTTATACCATTTGATGAGGGAGCAAATTCAATTTAATTAGGCAACAAAAAAAAACCCAATAGCCCACAAATACTAAATGCAATTTGATGATTTTAATTGTCACTGAATTGCATGTACTAAAACAACAATGTGTTGTTTTTTTACAATAATTAGGCTAACACTAATTTGTCTAAATTTGTCTTAATATATAAAGTATAGAAATAATCTAAAAATACAATATGCATTATTTTCAATTGAAAAAAGTTAGACCACACATATATGCACCATTTTGGGTATAAAGACACAGCTGAACATATAGACAATAAAAGGGGGAGAGTAAGTGCCTTTGCGCAGCCCGTGTGGCTCTTGCTGAACTGGGTTAGTCCGTCCTCCATCTTTGCTGCTGGACGGTGCCACACACCGAGAGCTAGTACATCTGTACTGGCTTTGGTTGAAACCTTCTTCTGGTGCGACACCCCATTAATAAAAAGCCTAGAGAAGGCTGTGTTAATTGTTACCATGCATTCAGCGCAGGCATTCCTATAAATCACCCGACTAATTGCAACAAATTGTGGGCTGACATTAAGCTATGATTCCGAACCGGCAAATATTCATCAACATTGCAACTAGCCCCATAAAACACAGAGCCGGCCGTTTCCCAGGCCAAACGCATATCTACCATCTAACTCCCCCATTATTTATGGATCTTTCTTGTCCTCAGCATTTAAGTGCTGCATGGTGAGTGAATGAGACACCATCTTGTTTATTTATTATAGCCCTGGATAAAGCCCAAGTAGTGGCAGTCGTATGACCAGCCATAGACCTTGTTTTCCATGTTACCCTTGGAGCTTGGTGTGTTGCACTCGCTGCCCTATATTGATTACTGTGTTGCCTGTCATAACAGAATTAACTTGAAGCGTTTCTGTAAATGCAAGGCTGCTTAGTTAGATTGCAAAGAATGGGGCAGTTAAAATATGCTTTATCAGTATATATCTGACAGTTTCACAGTCTTTAAAGATAATTAGCCTGAAATTAATGTCTTATAATGAACAAAGTCTACACTATTTCTACTTAGGATCACTGGGATTTTTTCAGAATTATTTACCAAATGCTCATTACTGCGGTAGGTACTTAGAAAGTGCTTGATTCGTCGCCAAGCAGTCATATGTTGGAGCATTTAACCTTCCATGCAATGTTTATTTCATGCAGACAAAAGGCTAGTTAAATCTCTTTCTCTACGGTCTGACAGGCACCATAACTGTCACTGCAGATGATCTATTTCACAGCCCAATGCATTACTACCACTAATGTTTCACTATCCTGCCAATTCACCCTGGTACTGTTCAAAACAGCTACAGTATGTGTCAAAACAGTGCTTAATAGGCTGTACCCCAGGTGTGCATCAGCAGCTAAAGATGTTGGAGCCAAAGGTCAGGATCTGATTTGTTATGTGGGAGTTCACAGGGAATTTTGATGTGCACTGATCAATTCCACACCCCAACATGCACATAAATCAATTCTACATCTGGAAATAAGGTATACATGGGTGCACATGGTGTATGACTGCATGTGTGGACACACATGCACAAATAGACCCGTGCAGACTATAGTGCAATTAATCATAAATCTCTTTTAGCATTATGTGAGCATTTTTTATCCCCCTCCTCTTCCCGTCTTTCCCTTTTCCCCCCATCTATCCCTCTGTTTTAAATTGCTGAGATCCTAGCTGGCTTGATAGACCACAAAAGCTGGCACTACCATGGGGAGCGGGGGTGATGGGCTAAAGAAAAGATAGCAAAAAAAATCCTTCCTTTTGACACTGTTAAACATTGACGGGCTTATTACCGTGTTCTCTGATTCAGCTGGATGTGTTCAAGGATCTTCTCAGCGGTGAAAAAGGTCAGCTGCTCTTAGTTGTGCTCAGCTAGAATACTAATACTGTCCTTATTCAAATGATCTGCTCCAGCGCTTATTAAATTGATGGCCCAGGCGCTCTAATTTAATAGTGTTGCAGTCCAGGAGAGAGACACAGCTGCAGTCACAGGTGAATTAGGTGCTTCTGAGGCAAAGTTCAAGCAGGAGCCCCCTTTGCTTTTGGGATGCATTTTTCCCAGCAAATTAGCAGTCAGTGGCAGTGCGCAATTAATTAGCGCAAACCAGGAAAAGCTTGTCATTTAATAAGGTGCTTTTTCCACTCACACCTCTCCCACACACAGAAATATCTCTCCCTATCTTACCATATCTCATTCCCTCCCTTAATCCCTCCCTCCCTTTTTGTCTCTCTCTCTGTCTTCTACTCCCCCCTCTCTTCCACTCCACTTTACATAAACAGAGGGAATTGATCCATTAAGTGGTGTGCTATTAATACCATTTAATGTATGTCTGCCTAAATGAAGGCTGTGGGTTGGATATTTTCTGCGGTGAGTTTGAGAGCTCTTTCTGGGTTGGCTAGAGAGAGTAAAGATGTGCCACTTGCTGATTTCATCCAATCAATAGCTGTGATTGGAAGATAGATTTAACGGAGGTGGAAAGGCAGACTGAAACACAAAAAAATCTTCGGCCGCTTGTGTGTGCATGTAAGCGGGAGCTTTTGTGTGCCTGTGTGTATATAGTTGTAAATACAGTCGTGTTGTTGTTTCTGTTTGTGTGCATATGAAACTCATAAAGTAGCATTTTTTCAGTGTTTAATTGGACTTTGACTTAAGAGGTAATGAATTGTATGGGATGTGTTATAGAATCAAGGGGTTTGCAACCTCAGCCAAACAATTACATAAACTCCACATCATATTACCCTTTACCAAAGTTGCAGCTGATTAGTGCTGACAAGAGTTTTGTCGGTGTAACAGCTTTTTTTTGTCTCAATAAAACTTTGGTTGACCTTCAGAGTAGAAGGAATTTTTCACTTTTACCTCAGATCCATTTAATCTTATCTCCTCACTGTCCCTTGTACGGAGCTAAACTTATACTACTAATACTAATGCAGCACATTGTGGCTGTGTTGTTGTCTTTATTATATATATATACATATTTACATTGTCTATTAAATTGGAAAAATGTCATTAATTTTAAGTAAATTACTTATTTCTGTAGCATACAATTTTAAAAATTAGTTGTCTTAAATCTTTTTGCTGCTCAGTGATTATACTCACTACCATTTTGTGTGTGTGTGTGTGTGTGTGTGTGACAGAAAGAATATTTATGCATACATTTTTATTGATGGCAACAGGAACACGGAGGGACGCGACTTAAATGAGGCCATTTGACCCTCCCCTGTAAGTGAACAGTTTGTTGTCATTAGAAGTAGGCTACTTCTTCATGTTTTCCATCAAAATGTCCTTCCACTGTTTTGAAAGTTAAATATATTTTTCAGTTGTATCTACTGTCTCTGAGACAGCTGTAATTGCATAGTAAAATGTTGGGAGAGTAAAAAATAAGTAATAATTATAAATAATATAATAATATAATTGATCTTCGGCTTGAATTTCTGCATGTTGATAGGGAGCAGTGCAAAATAATAGCTTCCATGATTTTACTTTTTTGCAGGATTAGAATAATACACATGCAGTATGTATGCCACAAGGATATTATAATGATCCATGCTTAAAATTATGTACCTTGTTAAGAAATACGTGTGTGGCTGCGTTTCTGTATGTATTTCTCCGTTACAGCTCTGAGAAATACTAACCAGTATTGGTTTACCGTACAGAAATTCTTCATAGTCAGGATTTATTTGTCTAATCAGTTAGTTGATTTGGTAAACTCTATTGTCAGATTGCCCAACCAGAATTATTGTTACAGATGAATGCAGACAGGCAGAAGGATCTCTCAAAATCTAATACTTGTTAAAGCAGCAAAAGCATTGACAGAGTGCTTTCATGCTTACCAGTTAAAAAATCAATAATGTGCCAATGAATCATTGGATAAAGAATACAAATACCTGTCATCTGTGGTTTTTAATGTTTACCTGAAAGTCCTGTGATTTGTCAACACAGCAGTAAAGAAATAGCAAGCGGTTGCGAACCAGACAAGCATACAGTATGCATTTTATATAACACACACACACACA
>NW_023339718.1:6636771-6646745 GCF_004916995.1 Morone saxatilis
CACTTTTATACAACACACACACACGCGTATGGTCAGACCTCTGTACCATTGTCCTATTTACAGGCTGAAGGCTGAATGCTGAACATGGAGTACAGTAGGCCATAAATAAGAGTGGTTGGGCTCTATCAGTGCTGACAGAGGTCTCTTTCCCCCTACACACGCACACAGGCACACACACACACACACACACCTAAACACACACACACACTGACAGAGCCTGGCCCAGTGCCTGCTTGTTTCCTCTCTCGACTAATAGACTCTGGTGAAACCAGTCAGCATTGTTGTTCTCAGATTGATGTGACCTTGATGCCGTTTAGTGCAGTGATTTGTTTATTGGCACTTATTTTGATGCATGTGGAAGTGAGCCTTAAAAGCCCTACCACAGACCCACAGACACACACACACACACAGAGTGAGGAAGATAAAGATGGGAAAAACAGAGCTAGAAAGATGGAAGGGGAGAAAAAGTGAGGGAGATGGAGTAGAAGAGATATACTCCCGGGGCAGATTACATAATACATCATTCACAAAGCATTGTTGCCAATATGTCTTTTATACTCCTTAAATTGCCGTTGCCATCCCAGGGCCCCCCCTGCGCTTTGACAAACACATCACAACACACACAAACATATTGTATTCTCTCTCTGTACAGTTTGTGTACAGTTAGTCGAGTCTATCACAGGCCTCCTGGGACGCTACTGTGTGAGGAGAGGAGCTGGTGCCGAGGAGTACTGTACAGTATTGATGGAGCTGTGTTTCTGTTAGGCAGTGAAAACAAAGTCTCCCTGATGCACAGTGGAGTGTAGGGGGATCAATAGACGTGGAGCGCTTCATTTCCTCGGGCTTCTACTGAAGAAACACTCACTGATGTGTCAGGGCTGCGGGAGTTGTTGCTTTGACATAGAGGAGATACCAAACCATCAGGCTGCACTGTATGAGAAAAGATGGAACCATATACGCACTTCGGACGTCCATGCACACGTACACACACACTTCGGATGTCCGTGCGCACATACAATATGATGAGGGAGAGGGAAAATGAAAGGTCAGTGTTGTGTGTCATATTGTGCTGTGTTAGAATAACAAGAAACAGGCATGGACTAAGGGGGAAGGGTTTAACTGACACACAGGATATAACGAGGCATGAGCTTGAGTGATGGGGAAGGGTTTGGCCACAGCACAGGATGTAACTAGACATGTGACTGTGTGCTGGGGAAGGGTTTGGCTGGCGCATGGGATGACACGGGGCCAGAGCCTGGGGCAGCCAGGGAGAGTGGAGAGCCCAGCTGTCACCTCAGTCAGCCCCTTCTCTGGGGGCAACTGTCAATCAGCAGTCTCTCATATCGCCCCGTCATTGAAGCTAATTGCTATTGTCAACCCCAGAGACCTAGAGGATGCTAATGCTACTGCAACTGCCCTTTTGGAGGGAGAATACTGCCTCCAAACATGAGATAAAAAACGCAGGAAATGCAAAGAAGCAAATCAAAGGTGGTTCTGGTAGGGCATTAGAAAAATTAGAGGCAGGATCACAAAAAATTACCTCAAACAGTAAACATCCAGGCCCACAGAGCAAAGGCTGCACTTTAAGGGAATGTGGCAATGTGGCTGAGTGGAATCATTCAACAACACATAAATATGCATGCAGTTACACAGTCTCTCACACATACGCATGCATGCACAAGCACATACTCACACACAAGCCGGCACACTTATACACGCAGCAATAGACCTAATGAAAATAAGATGGATGCTCTCTGAGAGACGGGTGGCTGTGTTATTAATTGCTGTCTGTCCCCTCCTACTGATAATGATGGGCTGTATCCTGGAGAATTTGCAGGGAATAGATTTTATTTGGAGGGATTATTTATTGTCCTTCTCATTGGAGGGGTGGTGTGTTTAGAATAGTGAGGGTTTAAATAATGGCCCGTGCGAGATAAGTCCTCATGTTAATTCCTCTTGCGCCTCTTCCTTCTCTGGCACCTTCTTAACCATGCCACCCCCATTATATAGATTTATCCACACAGTGAGATTTCAGACGGAATATTTACAGCTACACTTTTCACTTCTTAATTTAAAGGCAAATGGCAAAAATGTGTTGTCTGATTTGTTGATAGGCATCATAAACAGTTCTCACAGATTTGTAATCTTCCACCAATGCTATTATTGATATTCTAATCCATCATGACTCACTGCTGTTGTGCTGAGCGTCACTGCCCTTTCACCAGTGGACGCGCAGATTTAGAGCAATTATTACAATAAAGATTATCATTCCATCCGCATGTAGAGCCAGTTGGCTGAAACAAAAGGACCATGTCACAGTGAAGACAGAGAAGCAGGAAGGAAAAAAAACACCCACGTGGGTGAAGGGGAGGTTGAGTCCGCTCTCTCCTCTCCTTTGCTTCTCATCTCTCACTCCCTCACTCCCTTCATTTGTGGGAGTACAGAGGGACAGCATTATCATAAAATAACACTGCCCCCCCACCTCCATCCCATCACCCTCTCACAACCCATAAATCAGGATGCTGGTGTCATGGCGGCTGGAGGCGTGGTAGCTGTGGTGACATGGAGGATCCTGGTGTGGGTGTGAAATCACTTGACCCCCAGCATTAACCTTTTTGGAGTGAATGGCCGTTGCTCTCCTCAGCAGGCTGGGAACAAAAGAGGCCTGGTATTGATTAAACTCTGCCGCGCGCACTTGATATTAAACACTGTCTTGGACGCCTGTGTTCCCTAAACCCCTCTTGCTCAATGCTGCTACTGCCTTACTTCACTCGTACATGCATAAAAAATGTCTTAAAATGCATAACTATATAGTCAGTCATGACACTCACATGCCCGAATGGACCACTCTCTGCAAACAGACACAGTGGGTAAAAACTGCGGGGCTGATCGTGGCTTCAGGCTGGAGTGCCAAAGGTCACGAAGGATGATGGAGAAAGAGAGAGCAGGGAAGGTCTGGGTCTCCAGGGTGATCAGTGTTTTGTCATCTGGAGCGGTGTTTACTTTTTCTCAGCACAGGTTCTCCTCCCTTCATCTCCTCCCCATCTTCCGGATCGATACTGTGCATCCACAAAGGTCTGAGAGAAGGCATACGAGCATGTGAGTCAGTCAACACTTACCGAGCTAAAGGCAATGGAGTTTGAAATCTCCCAGGCGGCAGTCTGTGTTCTATCACCTTTTCTCCTACTTCTCAGACTTTCTGTAGCGCGGAGTGCATATACTGTAGGTGTTGGACAGATTCCTATGTAGACTACCTAAATTACATAAAAACTACACAGTATCTGTCATCTGTTAAAACTTTATAGCATACTTTTAGATATACATTTTTGATTGGTTATACATTAGTCAGATATTAGGCATGTACTATACACAATTAAAAAATAATAAAACCTAACATTTTAAGCTCTTTCAATGAGTGCAGAGACAGAACCGGGAGTTCTGCTTGTATAACCTTTTAGAGAGAGCTCTTCATTTGCTCTTTTATTCTTTAATCAAGTGAAATGCTTTTCATTCAAGTGGCCATTTAATCAAATAAGATTAAAGTGACTAAAACATCAGACTCTACTTGTGCTACGGGCATCCTGTAACCTATCGGAAAAAAAAGTAACCTGGAAATTAGAATAAATTGACTGTTGTCACAACAATAATTATATTTTTGATTGTCCTATCCTATTTTAATAACTGGAGATACCAAAAATAATTAAACTACTGAGAACACATGACCTGCTAAACAGTTAATAAGTAGATTGTGGTTTTGTATTCTACCATGCAAAACTGTGGGAATATTTAATTGTCTAATTTAATTAAATAAATAATTTAACAATATTCTAATTTATTTGCCACTTACCCTTGCTAGTCATATATAAACTCAAGTTCAGTTTCAAGTAGAGCGCCTCAGCTCTATCACATACAAGCCACAAAAACATTTCCCATAATGGTAGGCAGGACTTGAACAATAAAATGCATTCAGCTCCTCAGACAAGCTTCACTGGCCTTACAGGCATACTTTCTCTAAGGCTGCCCTTTGATTATAAATGGTCCATCACAGGGCTGTTAGTTCATTTAGAGGCAATGGTAACTCTGCTACACACACCTTAACCTCAGAGGCAGGACAGGGTCGCTTTTCACAGGGAATGCCAGCATCTGTTCCAGGAAGTGCCCGTCTCGTTCAGGCCTAATTGTCGTTCCTCTATGAGAAGGCTGGTAAGTGAGAGCAGGAGGGGGGCTGTCACGTTCCCGTCACATCCCAATGGTCCGGTAAATAGAGCGTGTGAGTGTACACACCAGTTACCTGACGGGGGCGGAATTAGGCCCCCAACCCCTTCCCTTCCCTCCTCGTTCTCTCCCTTCCTCCGGGGGGTGCCCCGCCCTCCCACTACACAATTCCACTCTAGCTTTCTCTCCCCTTATTTATCTCTACTCTGTCATGTTCTTCACACACGTAGAAAATAATTAATTACTGCACCCAGTGATGATTTATGATATTACTGACATAATTAATGATACACATCAATTTTCCTGCTTAATTGAAGGGGGCTGCAGAGCCTATCCTGGCACCAGGAAAGGCCACTGCCCTGAGAATGTGAAAACACCCCTTCGCACTCATACACCCCGCCCTCAGGTTACTTCTCTTCCTCTTTTCCCACTCTTTCTCCTTCCTTCACCAGCCTCTCATTCATACTCAAGTGCTACAGTGGCATTGAGGGTTCATCTACCAGGCCTGTTACGCAAGAGAACCATAATCCTTGTCCATATTCTCTAAATAAACCTTAAGAGCCGGACAGTTGTTTTCACATGTAGATATGCATTCATACATATCTTTGTCTTGTTATATATATGTGTGTGTGTGTGTGTGGACTCCATAATGGCCACTATGAGTGTGTGTAGGGTATACAGTGATATATGATTCATGAAGATGCGTGTGAGGCATATGTAATTCCAGCTCTACCCTCAGGACTAGAGACAACAAGGTAGTGCATGAATATTTGATTTGCAGGGAGAAGGTATAGGATCTATGCACAGCATTTTAAACAGACAACCTTGAATATTCCTCTTGGAAATCTACCATCATGAAAATATGTGTTTTTTTAATTGTCTGTACCCCCGTATTGTGACTATTACTACTCACATAGAAACTGTAACATATTATACTGTATATTTTCAAAAGTGCTGTTAATGTTTTTCTTCAGAAGTGTAATAGCAGTTCAGGCTTTAAGTGTTGCCAGTTACTGTGTGACATGATATGAATTAAGTTTTATGCTTAAATGTTAACATAAATCTGTGATTTAATCTAGACCAATGCAGAATTCTTTTGAAAAGACCGTTTTTTTGACAAGAAGATAACCTGTGCATAGTTTTTTTTTTTTTTTTTTAGTTGATGACCAGTGGTCAACATAAAAAAACCCATAAAAAAGTGTATTTAAAGTGTATCTGCATGCATGCATGTGTGTGCGTGTGGTTATAAGTTAGAGAGAGTGACAGAGCCCTCTTACCGACCTCGAGTGAACAGTGAACTCCATTTGAGAGCTTCCCGGTGGCTCCACCAGCCTCCAGATAAATGTGTGATCAGGTAGTTTCAAAAACTGCCTGACGGTGTCAACGCGCAGAATGTGGACAGGGGGTGCGGGGGGAGTTGCAGACTCGGATTAGTCTCCATAGCAACGGCAAAGTATCCCTGTTTGTAGACAGACAAATTCTGCTACATGTGAAAATGATTGGCAGGTCTATTCCTCCACAGCTGACCCATAGAAATTAGCAAGTAAGCGTTATAATACCCAGCTGCATTGACGGGGTCTCCGTACTTTTTAAAGTCCTCTTGTAAGTGCTTCTCTTTGGCATTTGCATAAGAAACATGGCATGCTTATTGGAGGGGCTTTGGGGTTGTTGTGGGGTGCTTTCATATCTTTAGCTTGACGGCTTCTTTGTGATCAAGGGGATTGAGGGGAGGGAGGGTTGCCAGATGAGAATAACTTAATTTCCAAAGCTCCCAGATGAGAGAGAAGAGTTGAGGGTATAAGTTCATGTTGCAGTTTCACTCAGGCAGTAGTGAAGGAAAAACTATCTACGGTGTCTGTGCTTGTGAGTGTCTGTGTGTTAGTCAACACATTTCTACGGCAGAGACTGGAGACTGTTTTTGCAAGAGGAAAAGTCAAAAGTGTGTGTGCCAAATGGTCACAATTATTAACATCAATACTCAACTACTTTTCAAATAATTTACGACCATGGGGGAAAACTATTTAAAATGCGACGTATAAACGTGTCTCAGCATTGAGAGAGAAAAGTTGATGGTATGAGTATATTTTAAACTCCTTTTAATTTAGATTTTTTCTGTCACCTGATGATGCCTGTAGTTTTTAACTTGTGGCCATAGAGTTGTGGTAATGCCAGAGAACTGTTGGCACTGGCTAAAGTTCACACCTGCTGAGATACTGGGAAAGGAAACAGGCTCCTTTAGCCAACACACAAAAAAAACACACTCACAGAGAGAATTGGGAAGGGAAAATTAGTCTGTAGGATTTGAACCTGATATAAATATTGAATATTTAGGCATTGTTTTAAATTAGACAAAATGTCATATGTTTTATGTGTGAGCAGCAAGGGTGTATATTGGTGTTTGGGTATTATTTTTTGTCGATAAAAGTAATAAAATATTTGAAAGGTTTTTAAAAGATTTTTTTTAAATACATTAATATTTATAAAACTTGAAATTGTTGTTCCACAAAGAGGCTCAAAGTCAGATTAGTTTAAGAATAGTTTGAAAGAAAATAAATATATAATCAAATCCAGTGTTCTTATCCACACATAGTCTGTGAGTAAAATAAAAATGTGAAGGATGAAAAGGCCTCTGAAAGAAAGTGTATTTCCTGCCAGCTAATATTGATTGGAGATAATTTCAATCATTGTTGATCCAATCAAAAGGTCATATAATTAACACTAGGGGGCACCAGTGTTCCACATAATGTTGTATTTCCATTGTGGCGACACTACTGGAAAGGAAATTATGTTCTGATAAATGATGTGCTTTTGGCACCACAATGCATGTTCACAAGTAAGAGGAATTACAAAGTTACCTTACAAATATTTCAATTAATTTTGACGAGCCTTTTAGAATAATTCAAAATCACTCTACTACATAAATATGCTTTGGCAGTACAGCAACTTAATAATTTTCTTTTCAGAAGGAATGACTGGTGGAGAAGCTGGGGTCAAATTACACAAAGAAACACTAATTAAAACAATCAGCTGTTATCAGTAGTTAATAGAGTTCTTATTTTCATCAGCTGCAGAAAAATCAAAGTGAGCAGTTTACCAATCAAATTTAACTTTGGCTTGAAAATGGATTTCTTTCATTTCATTTGGAGATTTTATAAGTCAGGTAGAACAAAAATGTGTTTTTACTCTTTTAATTTTAGCAAACAAAAGCGATGAAAAAAGTATTTTATTTTTTTATGACTATTTAATTTTTCAAGTATTAAGTTCACTTAGATTTATTTGTTCTGCATACTTGTTCTGCTACTGCTTGCGTCAGTTTTACCTCCCAAGTAATGCTTCAAAGACAAATTTTTTGCCAACATGATGAAAGTTCATGAGTTTGTAGTCAATAGAAGTACTAGTACTAATTTGTTGGCTTTAATGTAGAATTAATTAACCTTAATGTCAGTTTCTTTTTAGAGATTTAATAGTTCAAAGTTGATCTGTTTCATAATTTAAAGTTCTGCAATAGATTGAAATTTTAAACAGTTTTTCAGATTCTCTTTTTTACTAAAGCAATTTTAAAACTAAAAGAAGTGAGACTTTAAAAGGAATATTATGATTTGTGTGTGTATGTGTGTATATATATATATATATATATAGTGTAAAACAATGCATAGCTTGAATTCCCATAATTCTTTGCAGAATAACACATTAACTTAATTCTACTTATTATTTTCTCCAGGGAGATTTGGCATAAAAAAACCACAATAATATAGTAACACTATGCCCAAGAATTAAAACATTCACAGATAGTTTTTAACTTAAATCGAACTTTTAAAATCTGATAAAATCATTGAATTAACATAAATTAATATGAAATAAATGCCAGCATTGTTTTCATAGTGGTCAGCCTTAGTCGTTGTCTCACCCTGTTTATATTAATGTCAGTGTCATCTCAAAGCGTCGTATCATCTTAGTTGACTCATATATTAATGAACAATTATTGGGAAAATACTCCTAATACTCATTTTTTAGCTTCAAGTCTTTTTTTCTTCCTCTGACACACACACACACACACACACACACCTCTCCAGCTCCCTGAGTAATCATTGTTCAGTGGCTCTGGTCAGCATGTTGTCACCTGTATCCCATTAAGAACATTCTCACCTCAGCACACAATCATACACATACCAAATTTCTCTTTCTCTCTCTCTCCTTCACACACACTCACTCACACACACACGTACTTTATCCTCCTCTCCACTCACCCGTCCTCCTCTCCTTTCCACCATTTGTACCCCACAATTCCACACCTGGTGTATTGCCCTTTTTCCGACCTATGGTTTGGAGCTGTCCTTTCTCTCTCTCTGTTTTTTGTTCTTTCTCCATTCTATTGGTAAGACCTTGAGAGTCACTGCTCACAACACCTTTCTAGGCCAGTCTGCATTTTAGCTTATCATACAATCTTCTTCATTGACAATGAATGGTGGTAGGTTTGTGTGGAGGGGAGTACACTACAGACAAGACATCTGCGTGAGTGAGGTTCCCTCAGGGGCTCGGGTCATGGGGCATCATAAGCCACACCCTTAATAGCTTCTACCCACACCCACTGGATTCTCATTGGTTAACAGTGTGAGGCCAGGCCTAAATTGGCTTTCCCTCACTCTCCCTTGAACAGAGGACTTAGAATAATGGGCCAAGTAAGCAGACAAAATAAGTTATGAAAGTAACATAATTACAAAATCAGCATAGATTGATGCATTGTTAGTATCCTCGGGTGTGAATTATGATGATCAGGGTTTATCTGCCAAGTAGACAACACTATATATTACATTTTATTAAATTATATGGTTTGCCAAATAAACATAATGAAACCCATTGAGATGAGGTCAGAAGACGCTATGAAAAGATATCTTGATTAAAAAAACAAACAAAACAAGAATAGTTCGTAAGTAAAAATTAAGGGATTTTGTGAGGTAAAGAAATGCAAATATTTACATTACATTTTTATGAAATGGAGATAAAAATGATAAAATGATTTCCCTGTAGTCTTCTTACTTTAAAGTACAGCCTTTTTTGTGGTCAAAAATGAACAGAGAACAGTATTTTCTCTGGAAACAATGTTTATGATGATTTTGCATTTATTAGAATAACTTAAAAATAGCACTTGTGAGACATGAACTGTTGCTTTTTCATATTTGAACTGTGAAGTATTTTTTTAAATTTAATTTCCATTTCCTACACTGCTTCCTGTGCTTTCTCCTTGTGATTATAAATTAAGGCTCAAGAACATACCTGCTGGAAATGTCAGTATGGCTGTTGTTTCAATGTGGTTATATGTGTGTACATGTACACTTATGGCTTAAAGTATGTATATTGTGTGTGTCTGTGCACACTTGCATACAAACACACTCTTGCATCCACAATGCGGCAGCACTAACCATGCCATTGTTGGTTGGGGAGCGGGTACCCTGTGCCCATCATCTGGTTGTGACACCCGCTCTGTGGGACGTGGCAGCTCCCTTAGAAACCGGCAGAGTTCCAATCATCTACATGCCATAACCTTACGGCCGCCTTTGTCCACACCTCCGCCAAGATTCATTTGTGTCGCCCCAGCAGGTCTGACCGCTGAACAATTCCCGGGCGGAGCAGGAGGGAAATACATTTCACTGATTAAAGATATCTGGTGACTGTTCTACATGCTGTCAGCACACTGTTAGTGTTCCCCCACCCCCAACAGCCCCTCCTCTCTCCCACTCACCTCATGTATGTCATCCCCT
>NW_023339718.1:6646845-6671363 GCF_004916995.1 Morone saxatilis
CCCCCCCCACTACTCTTTCTACTTTCTTCACCCCTCATCTAATCCCACCCACACATATCGTACTTTCATTTCATTTATAGGTACAGATCATCTTATAAAGTTTAGTAAACACAATATATATCAATATTTCTTTATTTATTTGTCTTTCTTCTGCTAACATTTAATGGTTTCATCTTACTTGCTCTTCTGGATTAACTAAAGAGCATAGTCCGGAATTTTTTTGAAAATTTACAGTAAAGGGAAACTTAAGAGAAATATACAGAAATAGCAATAAAGGCAAAAGTGAAAAAAAGCTTTGCTTTGTGGTGAAAAAGGCAGTTGATGGAGGCAACCTGCAGTCTGAGAAGAACAGAGTAAAATTGCCACTAATGTTGGATGGGCAGTGTAAAGAGAGAACATGATGTGTATGCGTTATTATCAGTGTGTGTCTCCTCTCAGTGGCTGTGTGGCCTGACCTTGGGCTTTTTGCAGTATCCTCCTGCAGCAGCATCCCAGCCAGCTGTAAAATAAAATGGAGGACGGCACGCACACAGTAAATCAGAAATAGCTGGGCCACTGTGCACTGTATGTGTTTAAGAGTCCCACACTGCAGTAAAAGGGCCTTGCATCAGGGGGTGAGGTAGGGTGAGCAGTCCTGTGTAAGAGATATGCGGCATCTCCTAAACCTCTTCTTCACTGTGATCAAATATCAGAGTTGACAAGTTACAAATGAGGTGCTCCCTGCTTTCTTTTCTTTTTTCCTTTTTCATTCTATATATTCTTTTCTATCTTTTTCTTTTTTCTGTCTCTTTCTGTCTGTCTGTCTTTTCCCTTCTCGTCTCATATGCTACTTCACCCAGCACTGCATTAAAGACAAAAAGGCAGAACTGCGTAATGACTATGAAGCTTTTTTTTTGCACATGTAGCACTTCTCCAGACCAGCAGGGGACAGTGTTACTTGACATGTAAATTGAGATGCTTGAACAAATATGTATGCACAATTAATTAAAGAACAAACATTCTCTTCTTTGTTCCCATATTTGTTGTTGACTTTGTTCACATACAAGTTTTAGCCTATTTCACATTATTAGTTTGACTGAACTGCCCTGCCCACGTTGGCAGAAATACACAAATACAGAGTGGCCTATAACTTCAAATGACTTGATTGTTCTACTTTCTTCACTAGGTACTCCAGTATATGGGTCACATGTTTTGGAAGGTGGAGATGGAGGGGGTGTGGGAATTGGCACATCTTTTTTTGAACATTTTGCCCATTTCCATTTCAGGAGTCACCTCCAAACCCTAATTAACAGGGAAAGCCATCAAATCAAACTTTACCAATCCCAAAGGTGCCGTCGGCAGGCAACTGGCACAGACGTTCCCAATGCCACTCTCTCCTGCTACTTTTTGCTCCGCAGTCAACTCGCTCACCAGTGTGTGTGTGTGTGTACGTGTGTGTACGTGTGTGTATTGGGATATGTTGGAAGGAGTACAGGGGGCAGAGTTCACTGGGAATGACAAGTGTGACTGTTATGAAGGGCAAAGATCTGGAGACATCAAACCCTCCACAGGCCAATCATCCATGTGTTTTTTTGTGTTGCTACTCCATGATGGGTGTGTGTGTGTGTGTCTGTTGTTGTGGCTGTGCGTTTTGAGTGCGTTTGTATGCACATGCGAACGTCGGAGGTGACAAGCGAGCGTTAGGTGTCAGTCGAGGGTGAGGGACTGTGGAATATGGAGAGCAGTAGAGTGGTGCTCTGTGTGACACCAGTCCTGTAGACAAGGGTTAAGCAGGGAATAGGGAATAGTCCTGAGGTAATAGCATGGGGGCGGAGGGTTGATGAAGGGTGAACAAAGGTTATGCAGTGTTTCACAGACACGACACCCTGATATGCTTTGTTGGCTCATTTGATAGGAGCATGTGAGTGAAGGAGTGCGCCCTCGAGGGAAATTTAATAGCAGTCAACATCAGCTTTTGCACTATGAAAGTAAAAAATAGGGTAAATATACAAGGCTGTGAGAGCAGAATAATTCAACAATGTGCTGGCGTAGCTCAGGATGTGCAAGTGTATCTCTAAAGCCAAAAGGACCTAGCTGTTCGTAGCCTTTATTTCAGTTATCATTCAGCCTGTGTCTAAATATGAAAGCCTCGGTGCACACATAGTAAGGGCACTTGTCATTAAACGGGGAGACTCCAGGGTCTCAACTCATTGTCTCATCCACTCTCTTTTCTTCCATTAGATTCATATCTGATATTTAGCCAGAGAGCCACATTATGCTCTCTTTTTTCCGAGTCTAGACAGAAACCAAAGGCTGTGTCTACCTCACACTACAGACCACAGAGGTGACTTATTCCCATGTGTGAAGCACCATTCGGAAAACCAGACAGGAGCTGATGGGCTCTGAACTTCAAATTCGGTGTCAGGGGCCCAATGGCATCTAGAAAAGGGTAGCAGGCGAACACTTGACCTTCCATTAATTGTCTCCCATGCATAACCACTTGTTAATTACTGGAAGAGCCAAAATGGCTTCCAAAGCTAGTTTGTAAAAGGTCACTTACCACTGGGTAATGAACAGTCTCAGTGGCTCTCAAGTTAGCTGGTCTGCTGGTCTAGTCGACCGTCACAGGCTCAAGATGTATGATGTTGTAATGTAGATGCTGCCTTTGAGTAAGAGGAGATGGAGGATGGTACTTTGTCTTTCAAGTTTCTTTGACCATTGTGAGGATTGTCTGCCAGTTAAAGTCAGAGTCATCGGGTTGAATTTAAATTCCCTGCAGACAGCCAATTCAACATTCATACCACAGTGTTAAAGTGTAATGAATGTAAGCCTATGGATGTGCGAGATGCCAATTAATAACCTTGTGGTTCATAACTTTACTCCACACACACACACACACATGCACGCACGCACACCCCCCTCACCTCATTAGCCTCTGTCCCCATTCTCTTTATCTTTTCCACCTAGTCTGCATAAGGAGAATATATACATTCTTTGTAGTGACAGTATTATCAGCGAGGGTCATCTTTCTTGCCTCTTCCACACAATATAACGATAAGGACTTGTGTTATTTTAAAGAACCTGTTCAAAGAGAGGAGCGATAATACAGCGATAAGGTGATTTAACAGAAAGGGTTTTATATGATGCACATTAACAGTTTTGTCCCCTTTCATGTCTCAGGAATGATTACCATTAAGTATCTCTTCTGCTCTTTATTGTAGCTTATGAAAGCACCTCAATGGCAGCTCAGCAACTGGGAGTTAACTTTCTAGGCTTCTTTATGTATTTCAGATTATTCTGAAATGTTTTCCCAGAGGTGTTTTTCAGTCAGCGGTTTTGCTTTGCATCTGGATAGAACTTTCTTTTTTGTCCTTACATTGTTTGCGCGTCTATTAGCCGCACACGTATTGCACGCACGGCGATATTAAAATTTAAATTACAGTATGAACCCCAGCACAAAGGTCCGATCCCATATTGTGCTAACTCTCCACCCGATCCATCTCATACCTGTCTCGGCTTTATATCGGGGTTATACACAGATGCCTTGCATCACCACACATTTGATTGTTGGTTAGGAAAATGTGCTGGCTTCAACCTTGCAGGGGTCTGTAACCTTTCAGAGGGGTAAACATCAGAGGTATGCAATCCTGGCTGATGTTTAGTGGTATATTCTCACCTCTTTCATTTTTCCTCTCTCCTTCTCTACCCCTTTTTTAATAGCTCCTGGTATTGTCTTGGTCCTTGCTGACAACAAAGGGGATAAATGCAATGCCTACTGTAAGTCCCTGTGGTTAGGCCTTGGACATGACACGTGTCAGCCTATGATAAATTGGCTGTGTGTCTGTTCAATTTCAAATGCAAAGCTCTAGAGAGAGAGGGAGAGAGAAATAGAGTGAGAGAGAAAGAGAAAAGAACATGATGGAGAATGGGGTGAGAGAGAGGGAGAGATGCCGGCATATTTCTGGCACAGGGAGAGAAGGATGCCTCAGATGCTGGATGTTAGTGTGTGGGGTACAGATAAGGCATTGCACAAGTTTGAGAGCGGGATGCCCACGTCCCGGGTTTGGGGGGTGAAATCTTGGCAGCAGGACAGGTGCTAGACAGTGGAGAAATGGGTGGAAGGTGGAGGGGCGGGGGGGCATGAAGGGAGACAAGACATGAAAGATGAGAGAGCTCTTTTCACAATGCTGATGAATCACTTTTTGCTGATGTATCCACAAGCAGTACTAACAAATTTGCGTCACCCGACTCTGCCTACTCTGCTTCTATACATGTGGGGCAAATTGTTTATTTCTTTATTTCTGTACTTTACCTTTGTCTTTTGCAGGGTGATGAGGCACATATAGTAAACTGTGCGGGACACAATGATTTGAAAGTGAAACAACAAAGGGTAAAAAAAAAAAAAAAGAAGTATGCGGTGCTTCCAGGAGATGCCTGGCTAATAATCTGCCTGTGCTAATCAGTGCAGCTGGGCCGGGAGAGTTGGCGCTCTGACACCAGGCAGCCACGCAGAGCGTTGGGGAAGAGGCAAGGATGCGAGCCAAATCCAGCTTGTATCTCCCAAGCGGAGCTTCACAGGAGGGGTGGGGTGGGGGGGTGCTGGGTGAAGAGAGAGGAGAAAGCAGCTTCTATACCTTGGGATGCCTGCCTGCCTGCCTGCCTGCTTGATGCCTCCATGGGAAAAGAGGAAAAGGATGGCACTTTTCCTTAACAATTGGCCTGCGAGGTGACAAAGCCGATATTATGGTAATGTCAATCTAATCACAGAGAGAGATATCTCCTGGAAATCCTTGGCAGAGGAGTGGCCTTGTGAATATCTCTGGGTCTCCCAGTGTGTGCCCCCCTCCTGTGCCCCCCCAGGCCTCGCTCACTGTAAAGACACATTTTTTTCTCTGTATAGGATCTGGCACATTTCTCCCATTGCAGCAGTGGATCTGTAATGGTGTGATGCATTGCGAAAATAGCATGTTTTTTTTATTAGCACAATGAGTTGATTTCCCTCGGTGGTTAAGGCAACCTGGCAACTTGGCACTGTTCTCGGTGTAGTTCTTTATGACTACCCCCTTGAAACAGCTCATTTTAGTCATCTCTCTGTTTCCCAGTCTTTCTTTCTCTCCCAAACATTCCTCTGATTTGACTCCCTACCTTTCCGAGCAATCTTGATGCTCCATAATATGTAGCATGAGAATGAGAGTCCCCACCCGTTACATGTTGTTTTGACCTTTAAATGTCATTTGCAGGTGTGTTGAGGCGGCTCGCTGCTAATGCAAAAATTTGATAAGAAGTTTATCTATTCCAGAATCCAAGAGGCCTATGAGAAGGGAAGCTGGTGGGTCTACTGACATCCCTGCTGTACTGACCCCTCAGGAAAACAAAAAAAAAGAATCTTTATTATAAAAGTCTGCCAACCACTTAAAGAGAGGCGGAGAGGAGGGGAATGGGACAAAGGGGGAACAGAAAAAAGGTCCAAGGCATGCAAGACCCTGACTGTGCTGAGCCAGGAACTGTTTTTTTTTTCCCTGTGATCTATCCACGGCTGAACTCTCTGACACCTCATCTGCCGTGCTGACGAGACGTCGCCGTGCCTTAATTGAAGTGGGTTTGTCTCATCCCTGCTCTCCCATGATCCTCTTCTCTATGGGTCAGTGAGAGGTGGGGGGAACCCCCTTGAGTACACGGCATTGGTGGGATTGCTATTTGCCTCCTACCGCCCCACTGAGAGGATGTTAGATTGAAGTTATTTTATGCTTGGCTTAACTCTCTCTTCCACTCTTCTGCATCGTATCTCCTGCTCTCTTCCATTCCACCCTCTTTTTTTTTCTCTACCCTACTGCTCCCCCGATCCCACCATTCTTAAAACCTCTCATGCAGCAAGAAGGGAGGAAGGCATCCGTTACAGTGTGAAACTACTGTGATTTTATGGAGGTCCTGCAGTTGAATAGGTATACTTTTCCCAGTGGAGCTCAATTCAGTTTGAAACGGCTCATCTTTTTTTGTCTCAAAATGCATTGAATGTGTTTTCAGAATGAGGAAAGATCTGAGGGTGTGGAGAAGTGTCTTCTTTCGCTTACTGTGTTAAGAACAGGTTTAGGAGAGTCACTGAACACCGCAGAGACTGTTTGTTTCAAAATTGTGGCATCTGTAATAGTATGGAATTGTTTTACTCCAGTTATTAGTTACATTCGGACATAGTTTGTTACTTTCACACTTAAGAAAAAGTTTTAGTTGTTAACACTGAAGAGTATGCAATAGCAGTGCTGTGTGTGTGTGTGTGTGTGTGTGTGTTTAGGCACATGTGAGTTTATACCCGTGTGTGGTATCTAGAATGAATGCATAGATCTTTGTTTGTGTCCCTACGTGTGTGTTCAGGAGTCAAGCCTGTTTGTAGCTCTAAGTGTTGTGCGCATTAGGGTGATGAGGGTAATGATGTGCGAGGCAGTTGTGTTTTGTGCCAGGGCGACCCTGCGGCTCACACCCCATTCCCAGCCCAATGTGTTTCTGATTCTCTCCATCCCTCATCACCAGTCAGCTTCTTCTGACAGCAGCCACATACATATGAAGTTATCCCACAAGCATGTGCACACGCACAAACACTAAGATATATATACTGGATCTGTACTTGCATTCATACATATGCAGTACACAGACATGCACACACACACCACACCTCACACACGTCACGTCTAAGTGTACATATTTACAGCCACATCAAAATATGCGTGCACACACATTTGCTTTTTTTTTTTTTTTAGCTACACAATGGAATGATCACTCCATCCAGTTACCAATTCTTTTTTTCTCACATGCAAGTGTAGAGCAATATTCAACCTCATTCCAAGGGTGAAATGGTAGGGTCATTGCATAAGTAGAAGTCAGCCTTGATTCACCATTTCGAGATGCAAACATGTGGGTAGGCTCACATTCACCCATATAGACGTACTCCCAAAAAGTCAGAAACATGCCTCTGCATATTGATTCCTCTGTTGTCAATGCGATTAGAAAGATGTCTGACATCCCTGTATTTCCCACCTACCACTGTGGGGGTCTGGCTGGGACACAAAGGCAAATATATGACAAAACCTTCTTCGGCAATGCTTACCTATATGGTTCACTGCTGTAATTGGCCTAGGGTGAACATACCCGCTCGACACTGGCAGTAATGTATTTGAGAAGATATTGAAAAAGCTGATGAGGGAGACACGAGATGTGTTGTAGAATACAAAAGTTAATAATGGTGGGGATTTTGACGAATGGATCTCTAAATGTATCCTGATATCGGTCTAAATTGCATTCTTTTGCTCACATTTTTTGTATTTTTAATTTATACATTCTCTCATTGACTATACAAGGTGCTTATGCTGTAGAAGAGAGACCAGTTAACTTTGTGTGGAGGATAATGTATGCAGAACAAGTGCTGTTGTGCTATGTATATATAAATGTTCATGGAGATAGTTCAGACAACACTACGAAACCTTCCAGTACTGTCATCACATAGGCGCACAGTGAACGTGTCTAAAAGAGTCATGGACTCAACACTCATACAATGTGGTTTTGAGTACATACATATCATTTTATTGCTGCATATATCACCCCCACACTGAGACATCTGAAAAGAGAGCATGATCTATACCAAAACATTAATCATCATTCATTGTATGTTAATAAATTCAGAATTTCTCCATTTACCATGCGGACGTCCACGCGTGCTGGAAATGCAACCTTTCCAGAGCTCATAAATCACACACACTGAGTCATCTGACAAAGTACCCCAAACACAGGCTGAGGCGCTGCGATCCCTAGGGCACAAACACACACCATCTAATGTGGCGGAATCAGAGCGGGGACCAGAGCTTTCTGACGCCTCTCGCCGATGCTCTGCTGCCAACCCCTACCAACAAGGAGCGTTCGCAGCAACCTGGGAAAATAACAGGCAGATTCAGAGGGGTTTGTGGGATGCCCCTCTCTATCTCTGTCTTTCTCTTGCTAGTTTCCCCCTATCTTATCCCACACTGCCCCTAGGGGTTGAGGCCATGTGCAAACAACAACACTTCCACCTAGAGGGTTGGTTGGTCCTGTGTACAGTGGGGACCACCTGTCTTTGCCATTAGACATATTTCACCATTGGAACTTTAAAAAGAGAGGGACTGTGAATAATGTTACTTGCAGCACTTTCAGTTGCATGGTGTTAGGAAAATATGGAGTCTTGGTACCAGTTGTAAAATCAACCTAAAACTACAAAAGAAAACAATTTGACTCGGTGTGCAAGACAGGTAGCGGTTATCACCATGTTTTATGCAGCAGGAGTGTTTGTCAACAATAATCTTAAAACTAAACTATAACAATACAGCTATGCTTTAAACATGGCAAATAATGCATATTTGTAGTTCTCCTTAGAACACAGATTTTAATAAAAGCATTTTAGATGATTTTATTCAGTCTGTACTTTGCAAACATTCTTCCATTCGACGTGAATTTCTCTAATCTGGCGGTTCTTAGAGATTACCATAGCAAGAAGGGAATCTGAGCAGATACAATAGCTTCTCCTCTCTATGCCACAGCACAGATGAAGAGAAACAGATTTATCTGTTACCAACTTCAGAAGCCCAGTAATAATGGGTGCTATTCAGGTGTAAGGCTGTTATTTGTGCACCTACATGACAGATTAAATTATTTTTAGCCTGCGGGGAAAGGATCGCCATTGTGTTTCCATTTAAACAGAATAATCATGTCTCTTTACCTTTTTTAGCAAAGTGGTCACATGGTCTATGTGCTGTATACACTTGCTTTATGCTTCAGATTAAAAGATTAAAGGCTTTGTGGTGAGGAAAAAGACACAAACAGCAGCCCAATGAAAACCATGATACTGTCAAAAAGGGTTCAAGACGGTGTTACAGTTGTGTTGTATACATTATAGAGTAGACCCTCTGTAGTGCGATTAGGAAGATAATGTCATCACATGTTAATGACCGGAGTGTTTGCAGTGTGCAAAATGAGTGCCCTCTGATATGCAAAGCACTTCTGCTGAGACTGTAGAATTGTCTCTATGTATGGAAATCCAGTGAAAATAGAGACGCTAGACTGTGCAGTATAGAACAGACAGCATTATTTATCCCCTTTTCTCCTTTTCTCTCATTTTCCTCCTTTTTACCCCCCTTTGGGTCTCTGGATACTTTCCCATTTCTCCTCTGTTGCCCAGGCCTATCCCCGGCTCCCTGGAGAATGGAGGACGAGTGGTTATTTCTGACTCTGGAAGATGGTCGTGACTAATTGATTCGACATCTGATGGAACGTGTGTAACGTCTCTCTTCCCCTGCTGCTCTAGCCTTGCCACTTGCTCAGATGAGCAGGAACCATTAATGTATTGTGCATATATTTATGTACTATACATGTGTTTGATATGAGAAATGTCTGCACTGTCTGTGTTCCTCTGTAAACTGCTCGTAGTGTTGTCCTTGGTAATCTAAATTATTACTGGACTGTTTGATGTTATCCTAAGAGGAAAAAAATCTGTATACCAGTGCATTCCCATTGGTCTCATAACAATGGATTATATGGCTAACACTCAAAATACTCCCACTTTATGTATCTGTTAGATCGCTTTGTATTGTTTTTACATGTTTTTGAGATGTTGCACCACATAAACACAATTGATCCCAGAGGTGCTTTACTGTAGGAGTGAATCTAAATCACCTATTGAAGTTTAGTCATTCTCTCTGTCTCTCTCTCTCCCCCCCCCTCTGCTCTGGTCCTCTATCTTTGTCTTTGTGGTGTGGTTTTGGGTAGAGTCCAGAGACCTAATGAGGCAGTTCTGATGGGCCCACAGGTCTTGAAGCTGCAGCAGGCCGCTGTTGATGCTCACTCCAAAGTACCTAATTGATCTAATCATTTAGCCGATTGGTCAAAGTAATCAGTTTCTGGTGGGCACACATGGGATGGACAATGATAAGTGTTTTACTGCAGGCTGGTTTTCTGTCTCCAACTACAATAGGGTGGAGGTAGGTAGGGCTGTGTGTTTGTGTGCATAGTGCTTCTGTTTATGTACTGTACGAGTCGGTCTGCTAACGTGCCTTTAGTGAATACAAAGTTTAGAGCTGTTTCAGTTTTCTTTGCTCACCCAAAGTTTCTGTTTATGAGATACATTTTTGATGAAATCTTGATACCCAGAGTATAAAGTTCTCATACAAGCTCAAGTGAAGTGGATAATGTTTTGCATGTAATTTTAATGAACAGTGTAAAATATATTTCAAAGAAGTACCCTTCATTTACATCTTTAAAGGTCTACAAAGCAAGGCGCAATGGAACTTCCTTTATGAGGAAGACACATTCAGTATATCGTCTTGATGTGGAGAAGGCCACTAGGGAATGATCAAGTGTGCATCCCATCGACCCGCATCCTCTTCCCCATTACCCTGACATTTCATCCCCACATTTAATTCCAGGCCTTTCTAAAGAGCAGGTAATAGTGCAGAGGGGTACAGGGACCCAGAATTAAGCAGTTTTACACCGAAGGGTAATTTGGTGTGATAAATGTGCCGTCGCTGGTAACTAATAATACATATTTTAAGTAGCAGCGGCGCGGCTCCGCGGCCCAGTAAAGGTAGCATCATTATTAATGTGGGAGTCGCTGCGTGTTTTAGTCAGGGTTACGGCACCAAGGTCAGAGCTACGTTTCACTGAATTAAAAGCCATTTTGAGCTATGGCACTCCTAATCAACTCGGACCTAAAGGTGCATAGCTCAGTTATAATGAGGCACCAATGAATTTAAATAAACAGCAAGATCTAGTGATTTATAAAGGCAATGTGCTATCCTTATAGCTCGTTAGCCATGACGGATACTCTTTATTCTCTGGGCCTCTTTACCCACAGGACCCTGAGCTTTTAACCAAGTAATGTCTGCCTCCATTGTCAGCGGATACGCATTCGGAGCAGGACACTTATCCCCGTCATTATGAAAAGTGGAGACACAATACAAGAGTAATGGTAATGTATGCCATCCAAATAGGTGATTTTTCTCCTCCCCTCCCTCCGTTTTTCGTCGATGTAAAAACTACCCCAGAGTTTTAGGCCCATGAATTCATCATCATATTTTTACAAAGGGTTTTTCATATATCCTGAAAGGAAGCATAATCCTTGATAGTGGAAATGTTTTGCATTTAAAGGGGTACTTTTGGTGGGGGAATTGATGGTGATGTTTGGGGGTGCTGTAGAGAAAGGAAAGTTCTAGTTTTTAGAGTGATCACTTATATGAATTATAATATTTTTATGAGTGAAAAGAGTCAGTGGCTTATTTCAACTACTTTACTTTAAATAATAGAAACTTCTGCAGTCAATGTGACACCATTAATATGCTGATTAGGAACTTTCTAGAATAATGATGTTTGATACTCAGACTCGCCATCCGTCACATTTTAGGAATAGATTCTTAAGCAGTCCCCTGTCTGTTAGCAAGTATCTTTTTCCCCTTTTTTCTTTTTTCCAATATTGATCTGGCCTGTTGCAATTACAGGTATTGCTCCTGGTTTTGCATTTCTTAATCTAATGACCCTGGGAAGATAGTTAGTACTTCAGCTGGGGCCAGACGGGGCAGTGAGGCGTGCACATGTAGCCGCCTCTGGCCGCCCCCCTGCTGCTCCTGTTGGGGCATGCCAGGGCATTAGCCACTTCATCAGGTTCTTTGTTGCCCGCCTCTCTTTTGTGTTGCCCTTGAAGGACGTTGCAAGCACAGCCATGGCTACAGCCTCCTCTTTACATCTTGATACAGCTTATTCAGTGAACTTTTTTGAGAAATCAGTGGCTTGGGACGAGTTTTTTTTTTTTTTTCCTTCCCCAAGCTGCGGATTCAGGATGTGTTTCCCTCTCATTGATTCCAGCTCAAGCAGCTCACCTCATGTTAACAATGACTGGTTTTATCACTGCACATTTTATAGCATCTATTTAATTAAAGACAGACTTCCTTTTAGAAGATTAATTTTAGTATGATAACTACTGCAAGGTAAATACTGACATTCTTACCACTGAGAGAGTAATCGGTTCACTTGTGCATGAGCAGGTACCGTATCCAGATATGCACTACACTTCTCTTTTTTTTAACGTGGCAATACCTGAGGCCATTCTGAATTTAAATTGACATCAAATATTTTCATTTTCCAAAGGACAAAAGTGTTGACTCACCTCCAAAATACACTTGTTTGATTTCCCATGTGAACATAGTACACAGTGACACCCATAGCTTTCACCATTCAGAGACTCACTCACTCAGCCGCTCACTGTGCTCCGCATTTCAGAGTAATTTTCACTCCTGACACCACGGCTCTGCCTACCTGCCAATTTCTGTCTCGGTTCCTGAATGGGTGATTTGTAAAGCCATGTTCACCTCAACACTCAGAAGATTTACTCAGGAGTGAGCTTGCCAGGTGTTTGAGCTGTCAGTTCGCTCTGTGTTCACAAACTTGCCGAAGGGAAAGTAATAGCCATACTCAGCCAGTTGACTCAGCCAACTGAGTCGCTATTGGAGTAATAGTGGAATACATATGGTCGTTACTATTGATTTGGGACTTACAACAACAAAAGCTATAGTTTTATTTCATGAAACCATTTAACGTTTGTGGGTTTCCTGTACTACTTGTTTTTCTGAAAAATATTGCTTGCACACGCTGAAAATGGTAACGATTTAACGGATGTCTTTAAAGGCTGAAAAGGAATTTGTGTGACACATACTCATTCCTTTAATACCTGTATATACACTGCCGTCTCTTCAACTTACGTTTTCCTTTTAGCTACACATCTTCCAGCTTTTTATTTTCCTAGATACACTCCCTCCTTCCTCTCACCACAGTTTATAAACAAGCTGTAGTTGTTTTTGGGACTGGAGGTCGTTGATTTGTCTGCCTCTCCCCGTAGGTCATTAAGGTCACCATGGCCCCGGAAGCATCAAGCTTCGAAAATGAGAAGCCCCGCTCGGCTCTCCCGCTGGCGACCAGGAGCAACCCTTGCCCGCGCCCGCCCTGATGATTAATGCCACCCCCGTCCAGCCACAAACCTTTCTGCCTCAGATAATGCCAGGCAGCAAGCGCGGCTGACACTTTTAATGTATAATTAAGTAGAAAAAGTCAGCACTGGCTATGCAAATTTTTTAAAATGATAAATGACGCTGTACAGCAGCAGGGATTGATTTGGTGTAAATGAAACTAATTAAGGAAATGTCAAACATAATTAATAAAACAGGTTTAAGCTGCAAAACATTGTCAATTGAATGAATGAGGAGGCATTGGCTCCCATTGTTCAGGCTTTATTTAGGTCTTGTGTTTAGCTTGTTCCCTGCTCCAGAATGCTCTCTCCCCTCCTCACTCCCTCCACCACCAATTCCCTGAGAGGGGGAAAATAAATTTGCTTGTCTCTCCGCTGACTGTAGAAATTAATTGCTGAAATCTTGTCCCATCCAAGTGTTACATTCACACGCAGGACATTAACATAACTAATTTGAAAGAGCTCAAATGACTGCATAATGGAGCTCCGTCACCATGCATGACAGTCGCTGGTCATACCAAATTAGCTTGGTTTTATAATTGAAAATTTTCCCCCCTTTCTAATTTTTACACCATTTCCCTTCTTTTTCTTCATCTACTTTTTCTCTTCTTCCTGACTCCTCTTCCTTCCATGGTATCTTTCCTTTACATTCCGTTTTCTTGATAAGAACAAAGGTTTTATAATTTACAAAAAGAGTGCTTGACCTATAATTAGAGGAGTGAGGGGAGAGGAGGGGGAGTGCCAAGTGGTGGCGGCAGAGTCAGATCCTTAGTCCTGGTAATGATGCTGGAGACCTTGTGGCCCCCGGGGAGGCAGAAGAATAATGGGATGGGCTATTTTTATGGGGGAGCAAAGCAATGGGCCACCAGCCGCTGGGATGCTGGTGCCTGGGTATGGTGCAGAGCAGCAGGGGCTAGCAGGGGGCTAGTGGGGGGCAAAGGAGGGTGAACACTCAACCTGCCACACTGCCAGCTCTCGGCCCTGCCCATCAGTTCTGTACGTCAGCCTGATGCACCACTGCCGGCCTCTGTGCCCCCGCACCAGCCGCTGCCCTTGCCGCAGAGAGACAGGACTGGGTGGGTGGGTGGACGAGTGGGTTGGAGGGGGGTTGAAACATCTGCCACTCTGAGGATAACAGAGGACTCAAAGATACAAAGTGGGGGGGGTATCACAGTGAAGTGTCATATAACTCAGGTATAATACACAGTAACATGTATAAACTATGAAGACCTGGATAAAATAATACTTGCAAGCTCTTTGAACCTGATTGGACAAAACTACTTTCTAATCAGTCGTACGAAAGAAAGACTAAACTGACCAAATACTCAACTTTGACCATCTGCAGTAAAGTTTGCGGCAGTCAGTGGGATTTTGCACTTTTATCATCTAAAACAAAAAAAACCATCTAAAACTATAAATGCTATTTATTATTTTGTACTGTTTGACCCAAGCCGCTAACACAGATATCGTTAATAATGTGCCTGTGTGCAGAGTATTGCAGCAGACCTACGGCTGCCAATATTTTTGTGTTTTGGTTCTACACACTCTAAGCACCGCTATTTATCATACTCCCACATAACAATTCTCAAGAGTTAAAGGAGCAAAAGAAAACAAAAACAAGAAAACAAAAAGTACAAGAACAAAAGAAAACCAAAAAATACAAAACAAGAAAATAAAACTCTGGAACAGTCACAGGCTTTATTCCCATTGCATTTTCATGCTCATCTTTATTTCATTATTCCGGTGAGGATTCTTTTGCTTGTAAAAGTAAACTTAAATCCTGGACTCCTGTACCGTTTCTGTATTCTTTATGCATGACAGTAACAGTGCTGCAGCAACCGTGGCCCCACAGTCAGCCACAGAGCTACAATGATTTTTGCAGCAATGCTCTGCTCTGCTAATATATTTAAGGCTTTGTGTGTTTAAAAGCATGGTCCTTTAATGGATATCCTTTCATTAAAGTATTTTTGTGTCTTATTATTATTCCTGTGACCAGAGAAAATGTACATAGATACGGTAATTAGCAGTAGTTCATAATGAGTGCGGTCGGTCCAGTGCGCTGTATGTTCTGAGCTTGAGCTCAAGGATATAATTTCATGTGAATTATTACCATATGCATTTTTTCCATGAGCACTTAGAAGCTTCTAGCATGCCCACACATTAGATGCGGTGTTTCCTTCTGGTGCCCAAACTGGAGCTGAAGTTGCAGTCTCCTGACTTTGCTCTATAGTAAGGAAAATCAAGGAGGGCACCCCGGTAGATCACCCTGTAGCGGGCCAAGTTCAAATCCAGCCTGCGGCCCTTTGCTGCACTCCCTTTTTTTTTACCAGCTTTCTGTAAAGTTTTGAATATGAATTTTACAACGGATTTCAAACCTGTAAGTTAGTAGAACATTAAGATCTTGTATACCAAATGCCAAAAAAGTACACTAACAACAGTTTTATATAGTTATATGAGCATTTGCTACGAACATCTACGTTGTTTTTGCGTTCTTGTTCTTGTAATAACAGCAGCATCTAGTATAAATCCCTTCTCGTAAAAACCTGTGACCTGTTTTGCACATTTTCCCCAAAGTTTCCAAGTGGTATTTCACCTTTCATGTTATTTCCTTTCAAACATTTTGCTACAACTCTTTCATACAACCCAGCCCTTAAAATGCCAAGGGTCACGAGTCAAACATATGCAGCGCGGATTACAATTTATTACCCCACATTTGCCTGATAATTTTTCTCTTTTGACAAGCTTAGGTAAATCATATAGCCTACTCTATAATGTATGAGGACTCAGCTAGCTTGATGAGTAAAGTTCGTTGCTATTGGCTGTTACCCCTGTGGTGTTTGAGTTCCCATAAGACCAATAAGGCTTGTCTGTGTTCCAATATGACTGGAATCACTGCAGGAACGCGTAGAGGTCCAAGTATTTATAGAAACCATATGCAAATTGATCAGTGCCATGTTACATTGTTAGAGCAGAGAGGTGACAGTTAAATACATGTACATAGAAGGAGAAATATATAGGCTTCTTTCTCTCTTTGAGACAAGTCTAATCAGTTAGGATGGCCTCCTCTCCTCATTTCATTTGAATATATTCAGCTTGGACTCAGACTAAGGAAGTGTCTCTCCCCTCCCATGTATATTATTCCTTCCCGCTGAAGGCTCATTATTTTACAGCAGGGTGTGTGAGAGGTGGCCCCAGTCTCTGAACTCTCTGTCGAGGCTGTATTAATCAAACTTCACACAGCGGGGAAGGGTCCACCCACTGACACGGCACCGCTCACTCTACACTTGAGGACAAAAGGAAAAACACACAACCTGAGCTGTTACTGGGAAACATGTACAGCTTTTGAAGATTTTACCACTTTTAATTATTTTCACAACAATAACCCCCACGCATTTTCAAAGATGGTCTCAAAGATGGACCATGCTTACAAAATATTTTGCAGCATTGCTTACCATTTTCTGTCAACGTTAACATTGTCCTCCTTCCTTTTCTCCTCAGTGGACAACAAGATCTTCGCATGGGGAAATGGCACCAGTGGACAGTAAGTGAATTTCAAAAGTTAAAAGCTCTAAAAATGAGCATGGGAATCGTGCCTCCCCCTTCAGTTTTTGGTTGACCAACACTGTTCAGACTTTCATTGCCTTGTGTGGACAGAGTGAGGAGAGTAGGGATAAGAACTGTTGTGATACTTCAGGGGTCTTCTCAGGTGTTCATAAAAGTTCAACTATCCTCGGTTAGTTTTTTCCTGCCCAGTGGTCATTCAAATGCCGTATTGTCTGACAGTATGTTGTACAGCTGTATATTAAACTGCAGGCACTCTGACAGGCAAACAAACAGACATAGTTATACACAAAGATAAGTTGTTTTCCTCCTGATGACCTTCCTTGTTAAAACTTCTCCAGCCAGGAGACAGTCTGGCTGTAATGACATCTAAGGGCCTGGGGGCTGCAGTGATTCAGCGGCCCTCAAGTACTCAAACAGTAGCACGGCAGACCTCAGAGAAATACATAAAAGAAACAAAGGCATCACTTCTCACTCTCTCATCATCTCCCATTGTCCCTTATTCTTCACTTGCTCTCCATCTCTCTGTTTGTTCCATTCTCTCTCTTTCTCTTTCTCTATCTCTCTCTCTCTCTCTCTCTCTTCTCTCATGATGCTTTGACCCCTCTAAGCAGGTCGAGGCTCTCTAGTGGGGAGCTTATAGTTGGAGGAGCCTATAGTTGGAGCTCCGCAACACCCACTTGCAGAGCAAAGGGTGAGCATCTCCGTTATACAACTGGCACTCTGATATCTGAAAACTCTGCAGCTCTCCTGTGTGTCTCACTGGAGGCGAGAGAGGAGAAGAGTATGAGAGAGCTGTGTAAATTTAAACTGGCAAACTTTCTGATGGAAATAGCAGTGACCCCAGAGTGGTCTTGTCTTGAGTTGAAGCATTGTTGTAATCAATACAGGCTCTCGTGGGGATGGCGGGCGAGGACCTTTCGTTCCCCGTTTGTGGAAATAATGGAGAAGACTGTTTGTTATTTTTTTCCAGACACGCCGCAAACTAGCAGATATGGCCGGGGCATTGCAGGTTATGACGCTGGCTCAGGGAAACAAATACAAAGAGGAGCATTTTATCAAGAAGCAAACAGCAGAGCTCTGTTTGAAGCTGCTGGGAGCTCACAGGTCACAGGGGTGCTGGGGCTGCGTTTGACCAGCTCATCTTGAAAAGGGGTCTTGGATGTTCTTTGTTCACTCACACTAGGGACATGGAGACAGAAACACAACTCTCAGCCAAGGCCTATGTAAAGTCATTTGTACAGCTGCAAATTGAGTAAGGTTCAGTTATTATTTCTTCCTTAGGAACGTAAAACTGACCTCACTGAAATATGTCTGTTAGACACACTCTATATGTGACTCTTACCAAAAAGACAACACCATGGTATTGCTGCTGGAGCGTGTATATTAATAAACGATATCTACAGTACCAAGATTTCATAGAGGTCATGATCTTTTATTATCGTTAAATGTAAATGTTTTTTTTGTTAAAGAAATAATGACATAAATGTTTCATGTCTTAAACATTAACGTTTATTTTTCTTTTTTATTTAGTTGGCTTTGAATTATTCGTTTAAACAACATATTTTTTGTAAAACAGGATTTTATCACCAAGTTTTAAAATTTGCTGTCAAGAGACAACTTTCTCTTAACCATTCCTCCTGAGCGCTGGTATATCCTTGACACGATAGAGAAGAAAATGTCAAAGTGTATTTTCTGTCTGCTTTTCCTAGACTTGGTGACGGAGAGAGGGCAGTAAAGCACCAGCCAGTCGAGGTTAAGTTGCCACTGAACGTCGAAGGAAGTGACGCAGATGTGGATGTTGTCAATATAGTTGGAGTGGCTTGTGGAAGCAGACACTCCTTCGTTTGGACTGAATCTGGGCAGGCCTACAGTTTTGGTAACAACTTTTATGCCCAGCTGGGCTATGACTTCCAGAGGGCTGACTTCAAAGAGCACCAGGTATGAATATACTTGTGTGTTTTACAGAGGTGATACAATCATGAAATGAATGAAATATATATTTGATGCCGGAACCTCCTGAATATCTGAAAAGCTTTGATTTTAGCGTAACACTCTTCATATTCAGTATAAGCATGACACACACAAACTCACAAAAATGTGCGCTAATCACATTAAAACATGATTTTTATAATGTCCCCTTAAAACATCTACATAATCTCTACAGTATAATATCATTAGTTTTTAATTCATTGTTGTGAGAAAGAGAGAAAGAGGGTCTGATGGAGACAGGCTTGCGTGATGGATACCTCAAGGGCCTGGATGGCTCTTTGCTGGCTGTCTCTCTCTATCTCTGTCCTTACACGGCCTACCATACAGTAGCATGCTGCTGAACCATACAAATCCTAAATGAAGTGCTGTGGAATTGAAATTGGCTCTCTTGTGAAGTGTTCCACTTGCATTGGAGCTTAATTTTGCCTACTCATATCATTTGATTCAGTCCCTCAGTCCCTCTTTTGCTCGCTGCAGCCCATCGCTCCCTCTTCCTTCTCATGCAAAATAAGCCCATTTACTGCAATGTGACAGTGTCTGGGTGAATGATTGCCACTCAACACTTGATGTATGGGTATGTGCTTTTGTGCGCATGTGTACGGGATATGTTATATTTCCGACAGACTTTCCCTGTCTTTTGCAGTTACATTAGTGCATTGTTATACATTAAGTCTTCAAGTTTTTTTTTTACACACACATATTGTAGTGACTGGATTAAAGAAGGGGGAAAAGGTTAAGTGTATTTCAGTCCAATCTCTTTCACTCGCTCCAAATATTGTCTCATTTTTCCAGTGCTGAAGTCATTATGAAGAAGCCAGGGATATCTGTTGCTTTTGGATTAGTTTTCCTTAAAATATTAGGCATCATTAACAGACTGTTTACTTAAACAACAGTATTATCAACCATTATTTTTTGCTTTACTACCACAGTGACGTGTTCAGTTGCTGTTTGATAATCAAAATACGGTTTTCTTGTTATGTTATCTGTTGTTCCCCTGGCCTTTTTCCAGCAGTAACATAAGACAAATTCCCAGAAGAGAGGCCTTTAGAGTTCATATGAGACTGGCCTCATGCTGGGTGGGAGGGGGGCAGAAAGTACCCAGCCACCTGGCAGCAGTGTGGAGGCCCAGGGGCCAAAGCTCTCACCTCTCCTCCCTGATAAAGGCCATCGGGATCTGCATGACTGCACCCAGCTCTTTCTCCTTTCTGCTAAAACAGAACAGATACTGAAGGGGGAAATGCAGCAGCAGTGGCAGAGAATGGGACCTGGTGGTATGTGTATCGCTGAGTCACCCTTTCCTCTCATTTTAGCCATAACAGTGGCCTCTGATTGCCCCAAGTGAAGGCCCAAACCTGGTCGTCTTTCTTGTATACTACCAACCTCCATCTTCTTTCATTCCTATTGCCTCCCTGAGTAAGTTTTTTTTTCAGTGGGACCAGAAAAGCTGCTCCACCTCCAGCTATCCCCCAGACTCCGTACTATATGATACTGGCTATTGTTGTAAAGAATCTGTAGGTTGGAACTGCTGGCTTCACCCCTAAGGCTCCGTTTCTCTTTACCGTCTGAAATGGAGTGGTAGCAGACCGCTGAGATCTGAGAAACACTATATTCTGTTCTTTATTGGCCCAGTGATAAGGTGTTGGGATTCTGCTCACACCTGTGAGCCCATTGTTCAGGCCCGCTATGGCATTTCACCTGCAACAGACAAGGTTAGACAGAGCTCCTATTTAATGGTTTGATTGACATTATTTTAATGGCACACCGTGGGGAGCTATATGTCTGTGAACGGAAATGAAAGTTAATCTTATTTCCCCCCCCCCTCTCATGTCTCTGCCCTCTTTCTCTCTCCCCTCATTAGGACAATAACATTGTCATTTTTCAAGGTTTTGAAGGATGTGTTTGTATGCCGTTAGGACAGTCCCTTTCTAGTTTTCCACGTTCTGCCTTTTCTAAACATTTTGATAGGAAATAGTCACTGGCTATGTTACTGTGGTTGTTTGAACCCAGTATCATATACCATAGGTCTGTTTGTTTTTGTGTTTATGGATTTTTTTTCTCCCTATATAGATAACATAGCTCAGTTTCTAAGTAGGTTAACACCTTTATAGCTGAAATATACCACCCATTGTCTGTATTTCTACAAAACTAGGCAAAAAGCAACCGTGGGAGCATGAAAATAAACTCTGTTCCTAAGTGTGACACGTGTGCAGCTTGAGCTTGGCACGGCATCCGTGTTCAGCCTGGCTGAGCACAACTTGTTTGAATGTCATATTTATCCCTGTGTTTTGTCAGAAAATTAACTTCCTGTGAGTTTGCGGCAGAGCCGAGCATATGGCCACAGCTCTCTGGAGATGACAGCCTAGCGGAGCGGGAGCTCGCCGGTGCCGCTGCCCTGCTCTGGCGGCAGATGCTCCGGGCTTCTCCGCGATTAAGTGGAGATCATCACTGTTTTCTTTGAGCACCGCTGTGCCTTGTACTCTGAAGTGTTCCGTTAATCACTGCCTGCCTCCCTGCCTTTTCCACACAAGCTGCCAAAGCACTCATTAAGTTTGAATCTCCCTCTCACCACGTTTCTTTACCAGCTCGATACATTGCGTGACTGTATCATAGCAGTCACCCTTTCTGCAGGAACACGATGGTTTGTTGCCCCTGTTTGCTAGAGGGATCATAAAAGCCCTAATGTTTTTGTGCGCGCTTGTTTGAATGGTATATGTGATTCCATCTCTGGCCCTCTTCTGCTGCTCATTCCTTTTTAAGTCATTGTGTACATACTGTAAAATGAGTATCGCTCTCTGAGTGTTTTCTCTCATCTGTGTACGCTGATGTGCTCTGTATTTGAGTTTCTCCCCATGTCTAAGATGCTGCCTTATTTCCAGTACAGACCTCTGAGGGGAGTGAAGCCTCCTCTATGCTTGTGGTTTTCCTTCTTCTCTCTCTGCATGTTATCAGGAAAAAACTGCTAGTCCCACCATTTACAGTTGTTAAACATAACTACATCATCCTCTGTGCACGTGTGTGTGTTTATGGAATCAGAATGCAGGTATAATGTAAAACACAACTCTGGTCAAAGAGAAACAAAGAAGATAAAATTTTAGTCTCCTTTAGCCCCCACCCTCCCAATATCACGCATCCAGTTGTGCTGGGTATATCTCCTACACAAGCAACCATCCATTGTTATTGTTAAACATTGTGACACGCTTTAACCCTGATTGATCTTGATCTCCGACACAAATAATAATGTGATTACAGGCTTTTCTCTGCTTCTCTCTTCACAGCAGTGGAAAATAACATTAGATATTTTCTTTCATGTTAATCGCCTTGGTTGGAAGTATACCTCAGTGCACCAATAGGCCTCAGTAATGCCTCCTTTCTTCTAAAAAAAAAAACATCCAAAATAACCTATTTGCAGCACACCCACACACACATTGCTTAGCTCCGTAACACCGTTATTCTGCACCCATCAAAGCCTGGCTTGCCTGTCCTGGTGCAGCGATCATTCCCCCACAATAGCGGGATGGCATTACTGTGCTTTTGAAAGCATTTGCATGGCAAAGCAATAACATGCACCTTGTAAATAAAGGAATTGATCCTGTTCATCGCAGGTTGGATTTCCTGGATAAAGCTGTGGGAAATGGATCCCTACGCCATCTCACTTCGATACACAGACCCCGTTTCCTCATCCTCAAGTTTACTTCGCAATAACTGTCTGCTTCTTAATCTAGTCTGTCAGGCTATCAGGCAGACACACAAAAACGTATGTGGTTCTCTCTGCTGCATTGGTTACTTGGCAGACACGCTGATTAGTGCCAGTTTGCCTCTTTTTCAATATGTAGATACCCAGATAGGAAGCTGGCCCTATTCATTCAGTCCAAGAACCAAAATAGCAATTGCTGTTCTCAATCAACTATGAAGAAATTGGTTTGCATTGTTGGAAGAGGTTGATTAGTGAATTTTATTAAGAGGCTCTTAAAATTATTTGCAAAATCAGGCTTAGTTCAATATTCCTTTTACAGTGTAAGGTCAGCAATAAAGGATAGCTTAATGTTGTTTTTTTTTTACCATGGTTCATACTGTATGAAAACTATGCATGTGTACCCCGTGGGCCTGCATATTGTTATTTTACACAATAAACGTTTATCTCATCTAGTCAGAATCAAATCTATTCACAACTGTACAAATTGCCGCTGTGCTCTTGGCAAGGTACAGCTAATTTTTCGACGAGGAAATTCCTTGTCAGGAGCAGCCAAGGGAGAAAGTGTCAGTTTGATACCACAAGTACACTAACGGCTGTGTGGGAGCATAAGTGTTCGCTGCGCTTCGGTGACGGTGCGTTTGATTTCAACACTGACCACCGGTGATGCCAACCCTGCAGTCCTCATCTGAGCCGCCTCTTGAGACGCGAACATAGACGGCCCTCCCCCACATCTCACTCTCAGACTGATGCTGCTGTGAGGGAGAGGGAGAGGGAGAGGCTGGATGTAACGAGCAGAGGACAGAGTTGAAGAAGTCTTTGAGTGTGTGTGAGATGGTGAAGACGGAAATGTATGAAAAATGCTTGAGATGACCGGAGAGAGCTTTTAAGCGAATATGAAACAGAAACATGTAATATTGGTCAAATCTTACATTTTCTTTATGGAGTATGACTACTGCTGCTGCTGCTGCAACAAATATTACTACTCATATAGTTGTAGTAATTATGATTATAGTCCTGATCATTATAGTAATAATCGTAGCCTACTGGGGTTTAAGGGATAAGGTTTGACCAGTTTGAGAGACTGCATTGTTTCAGATGTAACAGCTGGCTATATAGAAGATAATTATTATAAACTGTGTATTTTGCTGTAATATCTATTAATTTATTTAGTATCATGCGCACCCCTTATTCTAACATATATAGCCTATGTATTCATGTGTGTGTATATATATACACACACAGCATACATATAGCCTATATATGTCAAACTGTGGATCTTCACTGGCAAATTTGTAATTATTCTGAAATATTTGATTTTCGTTTTAATAATTCAAAGTTTCTAAAAGATAATGTGATAAAAGCTAAGAGTCCTCTCCTGCAGCCTTCAGCAGGTGAATGCGCTCAGAGCATTGCTGCAAGAGCTCCAGACCTGAGAAGAAAAAGATGGCTGCCCTTGCCACGCCCACTTCTTCCCCACTTTAATATGTTTTTTTTTAAATAAAACTTAAAAATATGTTTCAATATATTGCTGGCGTGTATAGTGCCTGCAGTAAGCGCACGGTCGCAGATATAAAGTGAATTGCGGTGTTTAAGACGCACAAGAGGCAGCCAGGGCTGCAGTGCTTAATGAGGGGGTGTGATGCCCTGATATTGCAAAAGGAGGATAAAATTAATAAAAGTATGGTTTCTTTTGGTCAAAGTGTAAAATACTATTATATTACATTAAAGTGGAGCTTATACAATGTCCATGCGAGGTGATTTTTGTTGAAAAATCGATATAAGTCTGTTGCCTCTGAATATTCAAATTGAAAGTAACGCGCAATCAAATCATTGTCAAATCATTGAGTTCTAGGGGTTTTAAATAGTAGGCATGGAGGGAGAAAATCTCAAACTAATATGTCCCCAGCTATATTACTATATTGTTGTATGCTCTGACGCTGCTGTAAGACTTTTGTGTTGAGATTTTTGGAGACTTTTGCTCAAAAAATTTCGTTCTTGGCCATTTTGCTGAGGCAGAAAAGGACGTTGTGGAGTCCCACAGGTCTTCTCCAGGGGAGCCTCTCTTCATCTAAAGCCATCATGCCTGGTGAGTTTGAAGTCAGATTTTCTTCTGGAAATCATTTTGTGGCATTTTTTCTCCTGTTAGACAAAAAAGAGGAAAAAAAAAACAAGAGAGAGAGAAAGTTTAGTGGCAAAATTAAAAATCAATACAGGAATTATGTGCAAAACGTGGATGCTTTTCCTACAAATGCTCATTTTTATCAC
>NW_023339718.1:6671463-6683222 GCF_004916995.1 Morone saxatilis
GGAGGGGGAGAGGGAGAGAGAGAGAGAGAGAGAGAGAGAGAGAGAGAGGCTGGCAGACAATAAAGTCACTGTATAGTACATACTTCTATCGCTTGTCTATTGTTACACCGCAGTTACAAGCTTTGCAGTATGTGGGAACTCAGTGTGGGTGTACAGCGACCTAAACTACTATACCCATCTCCCCTAGGGGCACCTCAAAGGATGCTTGGGCTCTGCTGAAAAATGAGAGGCAAGGCAAGTGAGAGACAGGGAACAGAGGGAACAGAGGGAGGTAGTCTCAGCTGTGTAGGAAGGCCAACCTGCGCCTCTGGAGATCCTGCGTCTTTTCAAAAGTACCAAGACAAACCCATCTTTCTGACGACTCACTCCCTCCTCTGACTTGTTTAGGGCCACAGTGTGGAAGTAGCTCAGTATGATGACTTCTGCTGCACTCTGAAACTCACTATAGGCATTCTTCATTGTTTGCTGTTGATGTTATGCAAAGTTTGTTCTTGCAATATGCATTATTTTCTCAGTGTGAATGAGAGAATATGGTGTTTGTGACCTTGTTTCAGTTTGAATCATATGCCCCACTGTTTCCTAATATGCCCCTAGTGTATATAATGCTGAAAGCACATTTATTACACATCAATAATTCTGTACATTTCCTTCTGGAAAACTAATTCTCATAATAGGATTTTGTCAATGTGATTTGAATAATGATCTCAAAACATCCCATTTTAGGCTACTTAACTAAATAGAATATTACTGATTGCAACACTTATCCATGGTTGGGGTTTTGGTAACCTTCTTTTCTGTTTCTTGCCAACAGCCAATTTTCTCTCAATTAAAGCATGATATTAGCACTCAGTAGGGCATAAACAGAAATAACCGTACACTACTGAATATCATGCCTTGATTATGAGCTTAAGAGTGGGTGTACAGATGGATCCAGCTTCTATACTCCTATTAGACTGCTGGTGTTTTTATGTGTCTGTGAGAGAAAGGGAGAGGGAATCACTGCCTGCATGTGCACAAGTGTGTGTCTGTGTAACACTTTGGCGGCAGGGAAAGCTGGAAGTTATCAGCTTTATCCTGTTAAAACCTCTGGAAAGGGAGGGCAGGGGGAAAAGAAAGACAAAAGTCACAGGTATAGTAAGAAGAAAAAGTGTATCATTACATTGAGAGGCAGTCAGTGGTGATGCCAGTTGGCCAAAGTTAGCAGGAAGCTGTCCTAGTAAATGGCAGCAGCTGCTCGCAGTTCGAGAGAGCATGTCCCAGTCAGAGGAGAAAAGCGATGGCATCTACATTAATACTACCTTAATGGCCCATCTGGCGCTCCGTAGGGTCCCTGGCTGCGCCACCGACTCACAGGCGTTTGACAGGCAGTCTCCAGCGCACCAGACGCGCATGGCATGCCAAATGGCGGGGAGACGCCTCCGTGGCGCACAGATCTGTCAAACTCTCTCTGACGCTGTAGTCACACAGGCAAGGGAAGTTAAGGCAAGTTTTCACACGTGATTGGTTCTTGACATGGATGGGGAGAGGGAGGGGGCAGGAAGAGAATGACTGGCTTGTCTGTCTCTCTCCTCCGCACCCTCCTCAAATGCAAACACACATATGCGCACACTCAGAGGGCACACACACATAATCACACACAATACACACACTCTCCATACTAGATGCTAAGTTGCCATGACCAGATTAAAGCTCAATGAGAAAGCCAGGTTAAGATTAGCCAGTGGTGGATTCACTCTGCTCTGATGGCAAATGGAGATAACAAATATTATTTTTGCTGCGAGTCACAGCCTCTCTCTGTAAACAAATACTGGAACAAATCGCTTCATTGGCAGAAATTGTGGAAGGTCTTATCAAAACACTACAGGGGTTTCTGGCTATAATTGGCATAATTGGTTGACAGAGCAGGCTGCAGTCAATGATGTGGCACAGTGATGCACTTTCTGATCATGGCTTTAGGTCTATAGATTGTCCTTTTAGATATTTAAAATTAGTGGGCAAGAAGTGCATTACTTAATACGCAACTACGGACATTGCAAGGTCTGCCGGTATGTTGTTTACTACTGCATGTCAACAAATCTTAACCGGATCATACAGGTATATATTTTCTTATATCAGACAATCGTCTTTTGAAGGCCTAGTGTGTAACATTTAGGATAGTCTATTGGTAGACATGGAATATAATATTCACATTTATCTTTTCAGTATTATCACCTGAAAAACGGAGGCCACCATCTTGAACCGCCATGTTTCTACAGTAGCCCAGAGCAGACTAACCAAACACTGGTTCTAGAAAGGGCTTTACTTGTTACATGAGTTTCGTGGCCACTGTAGTTTCTCCTACACAATTGGAAGGCTGTGCTTTATTGAAATGGTTGCAACTTCACCGTTAGATGCTACTGAATTCTTCTGATCCTTTGTAAGCCAGTTTTAATAGTGTATGATCTCACCCAAATTCCTTTTCTGCCCTATGTGCTTGCCCTTTCCATCAACCCCTGTTGAGCTACACAATACTGGCAGTAGTGGAGGTTTCTCTCAGAGCAGGTCACATTCTGCAGTACCCACCAGCACAGATCACAGTCCCAGAGGTCTGTATCACACTGCTGCTGGGAAACTATGCCTTCTTTATGTATGAGTAAACTACACACAAAAGTACAGCAAGAGTACTTTAAAACATTTGCTACCATTCTTTCTCTCACACTTTTTCTTAAGGACATTTTGAGAGATAGCAGCAGTTCAAAAATGGAACGGAAGGTTCTTTAGAAAATGCATTTCAAATGGCTTATCCAGTAGGTAGCCCCAGAGGACACCTCAGGGATAAACCTTGGCAAGAAAGGAAGATAGAGGGAAAAAAAGCGAAATTGGAAAGAAGACACAGCCGTGACTAAAACAGTAGAAATATATAGAGAGAAAAGGTATCCTCTTAACCTGCTGACGCCTCTTCAGAGGAATCACAGCACTCCATATCAGTATTCACTCTCTGAACATTCTGCTGTGTTCTCTGTTTATAGAAAAAGCCTAGATCCGCTGATGTCTCTTGCCCCAGACAGTCTCATATTTAGACAGCCTGTGCAGGTGATATCTAAATGACTCACACCATTGTTAGACATTGTCCTAGTTTAGTTTAGTTTTGTTGTTTCTCATTTGGTGTTACTGGTGTGGCTGATGTTCTTGTATTTAAAGTACATCAATGGAATTATGGGTATGATTATGATGGAAAAAAGGGGGGAATGTTTTATTTCAGAGTAAATAAAACACAAATCTAGTGAAATTGATGTCAAGGAGAGGTCAACTGGACAACAGCTGCCAAGTTGTGTGTGTAAGAAAGCAAAAGGGAGGAGAAAGATAGAGAGATGAGGGCTGAGAGGAAAGGAGAGAAAAAAAGGAATCAGCAGAATGGGTTTGGGGGGATTGAGAAGAGCAGCAGGAACTCTTCAACTTTCACTCTCATTCCCAGATGTTTTGTAGGCAAGACGTACCCTTTGAAAAGCTTGTGGCAAAATAATCGAAGTATGAATTAACACGCGCTCTCTCTCTCTCTCTCACATACTTCCTCTTTTCCTCTCTTTTTTTTGCGCCCTCGTTCAAACTCTCTCCACATCTCCCTCTCTTTATCTTTCTCCCTGGGCATCTCCGTTCCTTAGTGGCAAGCCCAGCTGGGGGGTTTCTGTGGTACTGTGAGTGAACCTTCGCTGTCCCCTTCGGCAGGCAGCTGTCCCTGTACAACACACAAACACAGACATACTATACTGCACTATCTGTGCCCCCCGTGCTAACTTCTGTTCATATTTTCACATACTCCTGTTTTACTTTCATACACATTTACATGTGACCAGTTCAGAATGGAACACAGCTCTTGTTAGTTGAAACTGAGATTTACAAACAGATATAAAGTTTTAATATGCTCAGCAATAACAGAAAGGGACAGGGCTCTCCCATACCATGACCACCACCCGCAATCTACTTTAAAGCCACTAGAGGGAGCTTATATTATGCTGCGGCCCCTCATGTCAAGAATCTGTTTTATAGTACTGTTGCTCCAGCAAGGAGGCACAATCCTTTAAATGTTCCCCATTCTCTCCCTGAATTTCCAGTTTCATGTTTTTGACAACACAGAGATCATAGCCTCTAACCTAGACAAGAGGAAAGACATAAATTGGTATTAGAAATGTGCTTTCTTTCAAACAAATACAGTAATTGCATCTCATGTGTTTGTGTGTTAACACAGATATCTGCTAGTGTGAGTGTATGTGTGCTTGTGCAGAGGTGATAATTCTACAGTTGCTCAGAAGCTTGTGGTGGGTGTGTAATGACAATAACAGAGAGCATGCCCAGGCGTGCTTTCAATCTGCTCCCCAAATGTAATGAGTCTGGGCAGAAGTCTGGTCATCTCAACTTGATCAAAAACGGGGGGGGCAAAATCTGCAAATGATTTATTATATCCTGTGGAGATTCATCAGTTACACATGTCAAAATGATGCTGAGCTGAAAATTAAAAGGCATCTTTCGTCACCATTATTTTCCTAATATAGACGGAAAGAGGGAGCGGGAAAGCAATTCAGTCAGGACAATAGAGGAAAACTGTTTTTATCTGGTTCAATTTAGAGCATTTTTCATTTTATTTGGTCTCATTCCATTTGTATACATTTTATTCTGATCTTTTCCTACAATTTAATAAGTCAGTGTTACACAATGATATAAGTAATTTGAATAAAAAATATCTCCAAAGCTTTATTTCTACATTGTTTTTCAGAAAAAAATGCATATTACGCATTATTTTGATTTATTAATACATGCATGCTTACCACCAAGTACCAAGTACATTTAAACATTTGTCCTTACTTCATGAACTTTCTTTTTTCTGATTTATGCACAGCATATATAGATACAGATCACATTTATCCCTACCTCATATGCACCTTTGCCCTCTTGCATTTCATCAACCTGCAGAAGACTAATGCATATTGCCAGTTAATCATATTTTTTTCTGTCTCTGTCCCACCCTAATAGGAGTGGGGTGACATGACAGCATCTGAACTAGACTCCCAGAGTTGTCCTGCCATAACGTTACACGATCTTCCCTCTCACGTTACTAAAACAGGCTTGGCCGATGGGATTCGCCGTACTGTGCACTTCCCCTCTCCTCCGCTCCTCCTGGCCTTTTCCTGTGACAGGGCTGCCGATGATACAGATCCGCTGTGACATTTTACATTGTGCTCCCTAATTGCAGCAGCTGATAGTAGGATAGCTCACCATACCGCTGCATATTTCTGCTTTTTTCTTTTTTCTTTCTTTTTTTTTTTGAGGTGGCTAGCACAGGCTGGTGTACTGGTTTAGACTTACTGCGATGTTCAGACGCTGTCTGATGGTATGCCATTAGTTGTTTCTCCTTGTTGTACAACTCTATTTGCAGCAACATTTCATTAAATGTAAAATCTGGTAATTTAACTAAAACTTTAAAAGGAATCCTTTTAGTTGATAAAATCTTTTTTCCAACATTTACATGAGTGAACAAATGGTGTTTGTGGGCCAACGTGTTGTTGTCCGTTCCTCCCTTTGCTCTGGTGTTGTGTCCTCAAGTGTCTCCCACAGCTTGCGACTCCCAAACTGAAAGCCAGAATAAACCTGTGTGACAGATGCAGCTCTAATTATACAGTTGTTTTAAGACTGTCAGGTTGCAGCGAAAAGGGAGCCAGCCATTTGGGAAAGTGAAGGAGGAGGGTATAGAGTAGGAAGAGGGGGGTAGAGGGGGACGGTTTGATGGACGGACATTGTAACACCAGCATCTGGTGATAGCTGCAGCTGCCGTATCGTTTTCCCACCGCCAGCTTGCCAGCTAAATAAATATTGCCACGATCTGTCTTGTACTAGCAAGTGTAAATTACTTTAACACGTCAATAACTAGTTTACAATGATGTTTTTTCCTGCCATTTCAGAATATATATTGATTTCACATTGCTGTTAAATGGCATGAGCACTGTTTCCTTCACCCTGTACTTTGTTTTTCACATAGACTCCCAATGAACTTGGCAAGAACAGGAGATAAAAGGGGAAAAACGGATCGATCATGCAGTTATTTTACTTTTGCACTATTACTAACAACAAAATTCAATTAACAATATTGAATATTGTGCCCCTCATGATAGCAGATCTCACGTATTTTAGTTTGATGGTAAGGGTCAGATCTGTGACTGTTTGTCTTTGTGTGGGTTTCTTTGGATCTTTTTACACTGGTAATGTGTGCATATGTGTCTGTATATGCTTTTTGAGCCATGACATGTTCATTTTCATGGTCTCACAATTGACATGAAGCATTTAGTGTTTAAAAAAAAAAGCATTCTCCTAAAAAGTATCTAGTTTTTTCGTGCTCTGTTTGGTAAAGCTGAGTATAATTCTCATAAAAAACTGACAGAAATCTTTAGTGTTAATGTTAGCAGTATCATTTTCCATTTATATTTTAATATCAATAATAGATAATAAAGAATAATTTGATTTAGTAAGAAATTGTGCTTACAAAAGACATTTTCTGTGTGTGTGATGTTTCAAAATAAACAATGAAACCATAGAATGTACAGTATGTAGAAAGCTCTGTTTGAGGCTTTGTGGTTGTGTTTTGTGTAGATATGCATATCTGTGCATTATGAAGTGGGAGCATGCACACGTGTGCACCATGAAGCATCTCTGCGGCAAGCTTACACTTCTATATTGTGTCTATTTTCATTCATATGGGTTCCTCCTCGCGAGGACAGATGTTGGGAAACCCACAAAATCAGAGCTGAAGCCGCACTGTAATCACCGCGATTTTAATCAAGGTCTCGCATTGTGACCCACTTATTTTCTCACAGTGCTGATTGCACTGCAATGCAGTGACGACTAGCATTACAAAACTGCAGCCTGTGATTAACCTTCACATCATATACATGTTCCCTAACCAGCATACAGCGAATCCTAATCCCAAAATTACACCCACTTGTACTGGAAAACCTCTGCCTTTGTCAAATTTAAACATTTTCCTCCCTCATCCTCCCATCTTGATATGATACAATGATGATGCCTGCTTCCTGTATATGAGCAAATTGAGGTGTGTCTGAGTGTATAATACTCAACTGACATATTTCAGTCAGACAGAATATAATTTTTCTTGTGCTAGCATGAAGTCACTCTCTCTGACCTACCTTTTCTTTTTCTACAAGTAAAAAGTATTCACAAAATACAAATAAAACACACACGCATTTCTGTTAGAGGCTTTTGTTCGAATAAGGAAATATTCTAACCTTCTTGCCATTTTCACTAGTATTATAATTTTCACATCAGTGATAATAAAGCAGATTGATTATTCATTCTCATGCTTCAACACCATTTAATTGTGTAGCCAGAACACTCCAGCTTGGGGTCAGCAGGGCTCTCTCTCATTTACACAAAGACACATCAACACACACACACACAAATTCAGAAATCTCTCTCTTTCTTTCTCTTGCTCTGAGATGCTCTCACTATGCCTTCTCAAAGGGCCCCTACTAAACATGCCCAGACTGGAATTTGCCAAAATATCCTTTCTCCTATCAAACACACACTGTGCCCCATTGCAGTCCCATCCCACTTAGTCCTTCAGTATCTCAATTAATACCCCTTAGGAGGCATAGCACCCTGCATGGCCACGGAGACTCACTGTGGCGGTGGATTCTCCCGGTAAACATTAACCACAGATGCTGTTGTGCTTTCATTTTAAACCACATGACTAAACTATCACTTAACTTCATCTCAGTCCCAATCAACACCCAACAGATTGATTCATGAGCAGTTGTCAGATATCATTTGCGTGTATGTGCCTGTGTTTTTGCATTTGAAAGATTGTCCAGTTCTTCCTCCTTATGAGGATTGAGGGACTTTGGTCTGCATTACTTTTTAAAGGTGCCATACAGTATGTAATGTGGAAAAAAAAGATATTTCAGGGCCAATCTTTACTGTGATGAATAGAAGAAGAATAACTTGTTCAGCTCAAGTTGTCCTTACTTGGATAAAAAAGTTTATTACCACACAAATTTGATATCAGAGAACACAAAGGTACAGCTTGCATACATGGACACGGATACCAAAAGCTTAACGTAACTTTACAATCATTCAGTTTTATACTGTATATCCTCTGTCTTACAGAATCATGGCACCAGACGGCAGGCAATTTAACAATTTATTAATTGTTTAATCACCTAATTGTAATAATTTAACGGCTGAGCCTTCCCCTTTAAGGAAGGTGGAGCGGGTTTGTTGTAAAAGTTTTTCATGTTGTGTGAGGGGTAGTTGCGTTATTTTAGTCAGCCATAAACTTTGTAGATAAGCTCAGGTTGCAGTATAATAGTGTTGTGTTTGCTACGACATAAAGAAATAAAAAGTCCCTGTTTATATAATGTTAACGTTACGACGTTGTCTTCTTGCACTGTTTTACTGTCGCATAGATGATTTTTAATAATCGAGTTATTTGAGCTTCTTGAGGAATCGTTTCTCAGCCCCAGAACTATGCGTGTCTTACTCAGGAACATCAACAAGGCCAACATTTTATCTTTACCTCCAGGCACTACAGCCTGCTTATAAGTATGCCATATGTGAATATAAAAAATATATAATATGATATAAAAATATTCTTCTAAAACATTTCTTCATAAGTAATGTAGGTAAATTAAGTTTCCCAAGTATGCAAACAATGAGTTGTTGTCTTTGTGGTGAATATATAGAGGTAATGACTCTGAGCCATTAAAGGGAGAAGACAAAAAAAAATCTCTGTAAACAGTCTTACAGTCTATTGATGGCACAGCTAAAGACATGTTTTATGTCTTTTGATTGACATTTATGAAATGCAATTATTATTGTGTTTGGTTTGGAAGTTAAAGTTGAACTGCTATGAAGACAGAGGGGTTTATATTCCAGCCATATGACAGCCGTACAACCTAAACCATACCTGTAGATCTGCAACAGTCTCTGTCCCCCTGTCTCTCTCCTCCAGCCCTGCCTGCTCCTCCTGTTCAGTAGCTAATGGATCATTGTGGTTTCCAGGGTCTGCTCTAGAAATGTTCTCCTGCGGAGATCTCGTAAGAAGTGCCCTCAGCTGGTCTCTCCGTCTGCCATTAGGCCTCTCCACACTTTTTATCCCTAGACCTCCGAGACCTCAAACTGCCAAATGAGTTGAATTATGGCCAGTTATGTGGAGTGGACCTGGCGTCACGGGGGAGAGGCCTGAGTCAGTGGAACTAACCACACTCCTGACCATTAAAAGGCAGCCTGACACTGCCTCTTCATCTTCCCCCTTGCTCTCAAAGGCCGGCACTGCAAACCCATGTCCCCCAGAGGAGAGACACAGTATGGCAAACCAACCAATGAGCCAGGCAGCCAGCCAGCCAGTCTGTCAGGCAGGCAGGCAGGAAAGCAACCAAAACACCAATCTTCTCCATACTCCTAGTAATGATAGTTCCCACATCATTAACACTTTTAAGCTCTTCCTGGACTCTCTTTTTGTTTTTAGGCGTTTCTTTTTCTCACCTATTTTTGCCCTACATTTTTGCCCTATATATTCTCCTGTTTCTCATCTGTCTCTTACCCTGTTCTTCAATCACCTTCCCTGCCATTTTTTTTCCCTCTGCCCTTCAGCTAAGTGGGTGGGGTTGCAGGGTTATAACCACACAAGGTTAATTGCAGCAGCTAAAACAAGCATGGTGACCAGGGTCCCAGCTACTGTATTAAGGAGGTCATCTAAGTCAGGCAGCCCTCACAAATCCACTCATAACGTCAACAGTCACACGGATGCTGATCACAGTTTGCATCCCTCACAGACAGACACAGGAGACACACGCGCACACACTCGAACGCATGCACACACACTGCACTGAATTTGATCTGTCACAATAACAGGGGCATCATGACATGATGGATACAGCCCTTTTTTTCCTCTTCTCTCGCCTGTTCTGCCTCTCTCCGGTAATCTTGATGCAGTGTGTAATGTTTGCTGTAGCCGGCGGCTGAAATTGAATGAGTGATACAACCAGAGGTGCTGGGATTACCGTGGGCAGAATTGATGCTATCTGTCCAATGATGTGTTATTTTGTGGAAGTGAGGCAACAAACCGGAGAGAGAAATGGTCGCAGCACTCTGTATGATTTTACAGTTTAAGTGGTGAAAGACAAATAGAATAACAGTGATGTGCTAGCAGGGGTTGTAAATGGTTGAATAATTTTCCTCGATTTCAACATTCATTTATCTTTTCTACAGTCTTTTGCAGGGCTCCGCAGCTTGAATGCTATTTATCCCTCTAGTCTACTCACAATTGCAACATCAGCTAGCTCAGCGCCCATCTTCAGAGGTGAGACAGGTTGCGTCCAGTCTCTACTCCTCTAATAGGGTCGGCTCAGAAAAGGGTCAGAGGTAAACTAATGACACCTGCAATAGATGCTTCTTCCCGGAAGCGTAAGCTGAGGCTGAGCAGGGGCTGGACTTCAGGGAATAAAAGTGTGCTGCTTTAAGACTCAGCAGGCTGTGCCCGGGTCAGATGCTAACCATTGAAAAGACTAAATTCAGCTCTTTCTGCCGGTCTGGGGCACAAGCTGAGGGTCCTGGGCTATTGTTGTGGGGTCAAGTTAAAGCCTTGCAGATTGCCAGAGCAGCTGACAACCATTCATCACAAATTCAGGAACAGTCCAGCACTGTATTGCTGTAAAGTTCTGCGTAGGTAGGTTAAAGGCTTTGGACAAAACTTTTAGTTGTCACTTTCCACTATTGTATTTTAATGGTGATATTGATTTGGATTGTTATGACCGTTGAAGGACGTGTCCCTGAAGTTGTGAATGTGCATTGTTGTTTTTATAGATCTTCTTCTTTTTTGTGTACCGCTATGGGAAACTTTGACAGGCACCAGTTTGGCCCAGTACGTCACTCACTGTAGCGTCTTAAACAGTCGCCTCTCTTTTTGTTGTGTAAACTTTTTAACTGATCAACAAATGTTTTTTTCTGCGTTACCTGGTTTTAGATGTGTCCAACAAATGTAACTCTTAGGCTGGTCCGGTTCAGTGCATTCATTTGGTCACTGTTTTGAGCTTTGCCCAAAGCACAAGTTCTCCTATAGAGTTGATGCTTTTTTTTTTTCGTTGCAAAAGTCATTGTTGACCAATTCTTACTTTTACTTAAAAAACACCTTCTTAGGATAACTCGCTGCTCAATCACTCACTTGCTTTTGCTGTACAGTACTTACAACTACTCTTTTCTGTCACTGTCAATTTACAGTACTGTATGCGTTTATGCGTAATAATTGTATGTTTTGCTGCTGTTGGCTTTGAGGGAAAATTTAAATAAGAAGGGCTATTTTTCTCCCCTATGTAAACAGCTGGCAGCATCCCATGCTTGCACAATTAATGGGCATCTAATTGGCAATAATCATTTTTACTTAAGCAAATTTAAAATAGGCAGTTGCCCCTGGAACAAGCAGCTGTTGGTGGAACCTTCTGGCAACATAGCGTGGATGTTTGAGGATGTGGTTGATCAATGCTTACAGGAGGTGGTCCATACCTGAACACTTACGTACCCAACTGTTGGCACACACTTGCACAAGTGTTTCTAACCAAATCCATCTACAGTGCTTGAGGATTTACTGTATTTTGCCTGCAGGTACATTTGATGCATAAATCAACCTGCACTGAACTTATTTATTACCACCTATGCTGTGCTTGGATTTAGGGCTGCAACGATTCCTCGAGTAACTCGAAGCCTCGTTTAATTAAATT
>NW_023339718.1:6683322-6689500 GCF_004916995.1 Morone saxatilis
CTGGTCAGCTGTCTTCTCACCAGGTCAGGCGTGAAGGACACTGTAGAGGTGACAGTTGGGGGAGGGGTGAGGTCCTCAGGTCAAAGAGAGGAGTATCTATATAAGATTATGTTGAATAGAGTCAATATTATGCTATATTTACAATGACGATTTCTCTATGGTGTCAAGGACTTTTCAGCCATATTGTTTATAACATACTTGTTGAATCCTCTATTGACAACTTATAAGGTCAGGCCTCTGCAATGTAAATCAATGTAAAGAGTTGTGATTTCATCCAACTGAAAGCAACCCTGCCAAGGTCATGACTTAATAATAAAATACTATGAAGAAGTACATTACTGGCAGGAAGGACAGAGCCTTGCAGCTAGCAGACAAGTAGACAGTGAGCAATGAATTAAAAACAAAATTGTGCTTTGCCATATAACTCATCTGGCCAGGAGTTACTAAACGCCAAATGGGACACGGAGGAAAAAATATAAACGTACAGTGAAAGTCGTTTTGACATTGGCTTTGGGACTTCTAATATAATACACAAATTAATTTACATGATAAAGTCCCTACTTCTTTAAGCCTTCCCCTTTATGAAAAGTGGAATGGGTGAGGGGAAGAGGGAGCGAGTGAGTGTGTGGGAAGCTGAAAAGTAATGTCAAACAACCTGATTGTAAGAAGGAAATGGATTAAAGGCATTGTTTGAGCTAGAAGAGGAGGTACCTTCCATACCCCTGGCTGCCATCTTATCTCGCCCCCCAACAGTGGTCTAATCTGTTGGTCGAGGACGCCTGCAACTAATTTCTATCCGTCAGACAGACAATGGAGCTGCCACCTTGTTGTTCATCACGGATTACTGTACTGTGCATCTTGTCCCGCCCCTACATAGACCACTGACAAAGGACTTAATTGAATATCCGTCCATGGCTAATTTTGTGTGTGTTCCATGTGGGAACATTTGTAAACACAAGCCGTACAAAAATACATACAGACTTGTTTTCACACGCACGCTCCCTCCAATAAGCACACGCAGGTGCACAGAAACAGCCGCACAAACATACATAAAGCGCTGTGCACATACCCCCTATAGGAATTTATTTTAAGGCTACTTTTAGTCTGATGTTGAAAGTCGGGGTATTATTGCTTCCAATCCTTATGGCTAAACTGTAAACAAATTGAATGGACCGGATTCAATTAACTCTGTCTAACCTAACGTATAATTACATGAAAGCGCAGAATGAGGAGTGGGAGATAATGGGAGTTTTTTTACCCTTGAACCTTAACCCTACTTTTCCCATTTGTTTATCAAATTAATTTAAGCCAGCAGATTTGTTATGCTTGGGCTTAAATACATATAATCACCCATTTTAGCTTCATATTACACTTGTGCTTAAGCTAATTAATCTTCAATGTTTATCATGCATAAACAGTGATGGCTTTGCATTAAACATCGACAGAAGTAAGGGTCTTTTTATTTGTTATCAAAAATGTTAATTATTTATTGCCATCACGATTTTACTCATTGTCCAATGACACATCCTGTCCTTGTTCTTAGACAAACATTGGTGAATGACATTGAATGACATTGGTTTTAATGATAACACATTGATGGGTTATTTCACTGGGAATTTGTTGCTTTAAAAAAGACTAATCTGAAAAATAAAAAATACAGAATCAGAATATTTCAATTCTAAGAATTTGGAAACCCACTTTGTCCATGTTTTCACAACTGAGAAGAATATCAGTCCAGGTTTTCTGAAGTGACAGCTGTGCTTCATCTCATATGATGATGTGTTAAACAAAACACTGCCCACATGTTTGCCTTAAACTAAGTAGCCCTTAACTGCTTGGACAGACAGCAGGCTGTTGCACTTTATGTATTTGTTTATTTTCAAGATAAGGGGCCTCTTTTATGGATAAGCAGCTGACGCTCCCGCTCTGTCAAGCTGGGACAGGCTGAGGGAAGATAAAATAGAGTCTGTTAATCTGGTGCTGGTGAGCAGAAAGAGCGATGTTATTGACCTACGCTGGCAGCAATGTGTTTCAATTATACACCGCCATCCATTTGTCAGGCAAGCGGAGCGATGGGGGGGACACGGAGTTCAGGCCTGGGTTAGAGTCATTCTCCATCACTTATGATGTGTCTTTGGAAAGCACTTTAATTGAATTACCCAATTTATTCTTCAAGCAACAATGCCCTGGCCCGGACCCATGACGTTAGACAATTAGATACAAGTTTAAAATCAGGCAGTTTGCATACTTCATCTTCCCATGGTGTACATAGGGAAAGAGACAGCTAACTTATGGTGACTTTCTTCCCCTCTTCATCCTAAATGAATTCTATTAATGTGAGTGGTACGACTCGATCATGACAATCTTATTTTACACCTTCTTAAGGACTGCCTAACGTACAGCTTCATGACACCTATAATATGGTAAGTAGCGCTGCCTGCATGTTGCTACCCAACCATGTGCACCATGTGTATGCATTCTGTAGCATTGCAACTGATCATTTGTCAGCACAAAACCTCCCAATGCTTTGGCTAAGTGGGCAATTGAGACTGTAATGTATTGTACTATATAAGCAACTAAAAGATATCTTAAGTTGATGTACAAGCAGTTTACCACTGACCAATGTTGAAACTTTCTGGGATTGTTACTAATTCATACAATCCATCATAACCCACTTATGAAATGCACTATGCATAAAAATGGTGGCTTCTGAGTTACACAGTCTTTTTAGTCAAAAAAGGCTGTGTGTGCAAGGCACATTGTCAAAACTGGGTTGCAGTGGTTCAGTTGAGTTTTTCCCCTTTGTTCACTGCTAAAATCTTCTAAGCAGATTTCCTTGAATATTTTCCATGATATTTGCAAACTGCACGTGGTTGAGTGTGATTAATTCTAATCAAGTTCAATTTATTCTGGTGGAGCATCTGGAAGAGGCCTAAGTGTTGCCTGCGTTCTGTCTGTGAGCTGTCTGACAAGATGGCCAGGCTGTCGATCACCTCAGCCCCAGTTCCAGGTGTAGGGAAGGTGCTTGTGTCAGATGCACACTGGCCTACTTGCACTCTGGCCCTCACACCTGGCTGTTCACCAAACTCTGATTGCCAGTTCATCCATTTTCACTACGACAACAAGTCTCGCTGTCTGCTCCCACTATCTGTGTCTAATCAACAGTGTTGCTCTCCCAGTATCTCCACAGCTCATCTTGTTAAGGGCGAAGAATAGTGGATAAAAATGTACTCTCTATAAGCATGTAATGTACACCAATTATGTTAATTTGCAGTGTTGCAGATGGCCCACTGTTGATTGCAGCTTTAGGATCAGGAAAGGCAGTCGGAAATTTGAATGTGGGATTCACGTGACACTCATTACTGCACAACCTCAACCAAATATCCCTTTGTCACTCGTCATCCATCTGTGCTGACTGTCTTTGACAGATAAGACTATGCACAACTCTAGGCAGCTACAGCGTTGCACAACAAGCGACAGCGAAACCCTGTCCTTAATTTTAATTGGCAGTTCCCTAGTTAGGATGAACTTGGGTGTGTTTCTCAAGACAATGAGTAATATGAACAATAAGTCATCTAAAATGGCAGTGATTGGGAGATAGAAAGGGAAAAAAGAGGATAATATCCTAATATAGGATTATCTTTTATGAAGTAATCGCACAATAAATACACAATACATGCTGAGTAATGACGTAAATAGAGTCACTGATAGATGAGCTTTGTATATTTTATTGTGTTTTTCTTGACAGTCTACCTCATCAGGATATGGATATCTATCCACTCCTAGCGTGCTGGCTCCAGGGGCAGGAGAAACCACTCCAAATGCCAGTCCTCTATGGGAACTGTGACATTCGAAGTGTGCCAAGGTGTACCGTGTGCTAGGAAAGCATGTGCAGTCAGCTGTAAATTCATCATCGTCATCAGCCACGATGCTCTTTGTTCCGGCTATTGAGGCGAGTCAGTTTAGCCCCCTGTCTTCTGTTAGACCATGCTAAAGTGAACCCATGCTGATGTTCAAATGAATGGAGTCCTTTCATAAAGCCATGGCCATTGAACTCTGGAGACAGAATATAGCCTTAAGTCCTGCAACCTTTGTGGCAGGGGGTTCCTGCCAGGCATGATTCCTGTTTAGTGAATAAGTGGGGTAATTATGGTGCAGTTGGGGCCGTGCAGCAAATGTCACCGGCAGATAAACAGTAGGAGCAACCCTTCTGTAAAGGCCTGATTTATCCACCCTGGACCTCCTGTAGCCTGCAGATGAATTAGGAGCACTTGGGTGTAAAAAACAAACAAACTAGCTTCTCTTGATTTCACTGGCGTTCAAGGATGCATATAATTGGAGAAACAGTAGTTAGCAGATAAGGCCCCAGGTTAAACCTTACTTTGTCACACACTGTATTTCTCATGCTGGTCTAAAGGGCAGCTGCTAGTTTGATCTGTTGATGTCATTGCAAGGGTAGTGTGCACGCTGATAGTAGAGATTTAAATATTTTATGCAAAATCAAAGTTGTTTCAATAGCTGCAACACATTCAAAATATATCTCCTCTATTCCTGAACTACTAATAGAAACTGCAGGTGTAAAATAATCCCTCACACTTATGGTTTTATGCGTTGCTGTTAGGGAGAGTGAATCTTAAACTTCTCCATTCAGAGTCCCCTCCTCTGATTATCTCTGATTGGCGGATGAAACCACATCCATTGCACTCCATTAAAGAGTGCCCACTCACGCGCGACTGCAGGGCGGCCTTTAAAAACATCATGAGCCTGGGGAAATGGGAGAGCCAGGGAGCGTCATTCCATTACCTGCTGAAATGGATGCCCCTGTATCTCCTCCTTGATTAGCTTTGTCTCGAATAACAATGATAGCTTTAAGTGTGTCTAATTGAGGCCGGGCTCGCCCTCCCTCTCTGTGTGAAAGTGCTTACTCATTTTGTCTGTCCTTTTAATAATTACATTATCATTTTACGCCCCTGCCGGTTCCTTGGGAAGTGGGCTGGCGCTTGTGTTGAAGTGAAAGCTCATTATTGGAGCTGAATTATGTGCAGTTTATTGATCCCCATGGTGGATTATGGTGCTCTAAGTTAGTCTAGACAGAATAGTTAGCCAGATGACAGAGAGGAAACATAGAGGCCCCAGGGGAAAGATCCCTGGGCTCAGTTAGCAATTAATGCCTGCCAGGTAATGGAATTTAAGTTTACACTAAATCCACCAATGCCTTGACATTTGAAGTGCCTTATAAAAAAACATTAGCCTAATGAGATGTCGAGAGCAGGAAAGGCATTCTTTTACACGCGATTTCTCTCTCTAATACGCTTTCCTTCATCTTCTCATCTTATGCCATACAAGCACACAAATGTCCTTCTATCACCAACCCAATTGCAATACTCTCATTACTTAACACTAAGAATTCACATCGGAAAATTGTTTACGGTGATGCTTTTCGGATATGTGTTTTCCTCTCTTGATCGGCCTGGAGAAAGTTTGATTGATAGGCTTTAGTTAGGTCCATTTTCCAGACAGGCTTTGCTAATCTCCATCTTAGGCTGGGTGAGGGTGTTTGAGTGGGGGAAAAGGCCAAAGTGCTGAGTAAGAAGCCAAGCAGGACATTCATCTCTATAAAGCCGAGGTTCCGTTTTAAGGCTATCCATCATTATCTTGATGAACATGCCACACTACCAACGGCATCACCTCCCTGCCAACCAAGGCCAGCAGCGGTTTGTCCTTCGATGGACCTCAGTCACATGAAGAGTGAATGGGTGTCTGTGTTCACTAGGCTAGCTATTATCTGAAGTTGTTCGATACTAATAGTGATACATAACCTGAGTTTCAGTTCCTACACCAAGACAACTTTTTATTTTACTTATCGTACTTAAGAATTATAAACTATAACATTTTTTTGTAAAACCATATTTTCATTTAACAAAAGAAGCCAAAGTTTTCAGATGGTAAATGTTGACAGACATACAACTGCGTAAAGAAAATAGTCCAAGGCTATTATGGCAAACATTTTGATTAAAATCAATATCCAGCCTTAGTCTGGATTTCTGGTAAGACAGTTTGTGAGTTACTTTTATACAAAGTGGTTTTACCTCTCAATAAAATACATGTCCTTCCCCTATAGCTGACAAAAATGTGTAGCTTACATGTGTTGGTGTTTAGGACACACACACACACACAC
>NW_023339718.1:6689522-6689844 GCF_004916995.1 Morone saxatilis
ACACAGACAGACAGATACACACACTTTATTGGGGCAGACTGCCAGTTGCTAAACTCCACTTTAAAGGATGGCCTTAATGAAAAATACTGGATCGTCAGGCAGTGTGCTGCACCTGTTAAAGCGGCCTTGTACATCCTGGGAGCGAGACAGGGAGCCAACAACTTTACCCCATAATGAGGCCAATATCTAGCTCAAAGCCTTTCTGTGCTTTTTGTGTGGTTTACCGTGTCCTTGGCTCATAAGCCTTGATAATGTTAGTAAATACATACAGGGGCATGGATAAACTGGGCTGTAATCCACACTACCTCCTAGATGGAAGAGA
>NW_023339718.1:6689862-6732510 GCF_004916995.1 Morone saxatilis
AAGGAGTGATACAAGGGAGAGAAGAGGAGAGAGAAGCGGCTGATTAGACTGGTTTTACTGCTCCTCTACCGACCTAGAAAAACACAGCAGCCCTGACCTTGCATAGCAGTGCCCTTATATATCTAATGATCTCTGAGTACCTTAATGATACAATGTGTTCTCTCTCCCACTCTTTCCCTCCATTTTGCCTGTCCTTCTTTCGTGCCTTTCTCCCCCTATTCTCTCCCTTTTAGCACAAGCTTGTGCACACGCACGCTGGTCCACGCACGCTGGTCCACACACGCACACAAAGTACACAGCCTTGAAAAACCCAGTCAGCAGTTTGGGCAAGGAGTCTAGCAAATGAGCTGTCCTATTGAAATAGAAAGGAGAGTGCTCTGTGCTGCAGAAAATGCTGCTATGGCAAGCCTTACAGAAGAGGGACGGAGGGAAAATTACTTGTTCGGACAAAGAAACATGAGAATGTCCTTTCACTACAAATGTACCAATTTACATTTAGACGGAGCAGATTACATCCATTTCTTCCGAACTTTATTTCTTTTTTTTACCCCAACCATATCTCATATCATTATCATTCATAAAATGTCACTAAGTGCTGTAAGTGCTGTAAGAAAAAAAACAAAAAAAAACTTTCAATTCGAAAAATATATTTTTCTCATTGATTCAGTGTACCTTCCTCTCATTTAGTTTGAACACTCTCATAGCGTGGTGGGACTCCTGCAGTTTAATAGCGGCGGCGGTTATACAGCTCAGCTCCACTGCATCAAAGATGACTAACCAACCACATTACCTTCACATATTCCTAAAGCAGGCTGCAGAATACTTTGTGATGGTCTACCATTCCACCAAGAGAAGTGTATTTTTTAGACATGATGGGTCTTAGCTGATGGATTGGACCTAAGGGTCGAGCACTCTGATACATCAAAATCTGCAACTTTATAAGACAACATATTAAGTCTTCATTATGCCCCTGAGTTCCCCGGCCATTTTGTCAATGTGTAACAAAAACAGCTTACACTGGTTTAAGTCATTTATTCTTGTATTTAATTCCTTCTCTTTGACCACTTATAGCACAAACCTCCATTTGGTCGTGGTATTCCCCCTCCTCATCCTATCCGCCCACAGTAATTAAGATTCCATTCTGCTCTGAATAGGAATGTTAAGATGGAGGGTTATCACTGGGCTTCTGTAGGCTCACCCAATGAAGCACCTATAGTGACCTCTCTGATTTAACCAATAGGGGTCCCTTCCTCCCCCCCTCGATATTCCTCTCCCCTTCACGGCCGTCTTGTTGTGTGGTCTCCTCTCTTCAGTTCTCTCATTACTCCCTGCGTGAAGGCCTGGGAGGTGGGTGGCAGGGGAGGAGTGGGGTAGTTGCAGAGGAGGGCTTCTGTCCCTGGATGAGTGAGTGTGGATAAGAAGTTGTTTGAATTCATAATTGTGCTCTTGTGAAGGGGGAGATTTGTAAAGCAAGGCTGGGTTCATTGTGTGGCAGTGCGAGTCCGGTGGAGGGTGCGAGCCGCTCAAAGCTAATGTAATCTACGCTATTAGAGAGGGTTAATTAGCTGCTGAACTGGAGCCTGAAGAGCAGGCAGAGAAGGAGAGACACAGAAAGCGAGACAGCGAGAGAGAGAGAAGGAGGGCGGGCAGAAGGGATAGAGAGGTCTTCAGGGAGTCATTAGAGACTGCTTGTTGTAATACAGCCACACAGTCAATAAGGCTACTCCTCTGAGGAGTAGAAGAAAGGCAAAGATAGACATGGAGGGAAAGAGTTTCACACCATGAAAAATATCTGGATGTCAGCAGCTCTGCCACTGGACACATGTTGGGAAATCAGAGATGAAGTTCATGGCTTTTATCTTCTGCTGTGTAAAGACTTTATTATTTTTTACCTTTAAAATTTGTTAGTTCAAAATGGATCGGTTACCCATAGAAATATGCTTTATATAAGTATCAGTATCAGTAAGTTTTCACAGTAAAAAACATAATTTATAACCAGGGACTCAGAATAGGTTGTTCTTTTACAACCCAAAGTACCTGAAGATTTTTCAGGAAAGTCAGTGACATAAAGATGAACTACATTATTGGATTAAACTGGGTGTGAAACTACAGCGATTTAATGCTCTGTCTTCATGTGGTTGTTTTCACAGCAAAGTCCAGCAAATACTGAATCCAAATCACTGGAATATCTGAAACACATCTATAGGCGTTTACACACTGAGTGAAAAACAGCTTTAATAGCTTCGTAGCATTGCATAGAATATGATGTTGACATGTTGGAAAATTACTTCAGTTACACACTGGACATTACAAGACAGCTATGATGATGTGATGATGTCCTTCCAGTGACCCAAAATGGCAACCAGTTCTTGGATAATATTGTTTAAATGTGCTGTTGATATGATGACCATTCAACTTTAAGTCACTGTGGTTGTGAAAACCTTATTCCAGCACAGTGGTCTCTGCCTATTCTTCCTTAATACAGTAGCTTAGACACATTTAGTGAAAGCAGTTAATAGATACAATAATTATTGACTTTTTGAAAATGATATTAAACTATAAACCGCCTAAATCGTCACAAACATTGCTTTGAATAACAAGGGGGACCTTGGACCTGCCTTCTTCTGCCTTGACTTCAATAGTTTGTGTTGTATACAAGAAGATATCTATCTATCATGTATGACTACCTATCATACTTACCCGCCACTGCTCCGCTGTAAAAAGGCCCGTATAACCTTCTGCTCTGTTTTACACTGTGTTATGCAGGTGGAAATTCTAGGCTTAAAGTAGCTCCAGTGAAGCTCTGCTGGATGCTACCAGTCTATTTGTATTTATCACTTTGTCCTCTAGTAGTCCATCCTATCCTGGGTCTCTTGTCGCTCTGAGCAAAACTTCACTTAAGATGGGTAGTTAGTGCCTGTTCCCATGGCATTTTAATGCAGATTAATTACTTTCCCTGGCCCAAGCAATCCATTTTTGTTTGTTTGTGGATGTTTTTAGCTTTTTCTTGACCTTGGGGTGAAGAAAGAGAGAAAGAGAAAAAGAGAGAGGAAGAAAAAAAGCCCTCCACAGTAGACTTATACCCTCAATTTAATAGCCGAGTGAGGTGTTTCTCCAGCATCATCAGATCAATGGAGAGTAAATAGCCCACACTTCTTGTTTCACAGTGCAGTATTGATCTTTTCCTCAGCCTCAGCTTCCCTTTCCCCGGCATCTCGTGTCTTTCAACCCCTGGGACTGTGCTGATTGCCATAGATTGGACAAGCTAACAAGCGCATGATGAGGAACCAGGCTTTCTTTTCTTCTCATAGGCTGTTTCATTTTTTCTTTGTGGCACTGGCATGAACACACACACAGACAGACAGACATACACACAGGGACTTAAAAACATCAGATCTACACAGCTCAGCGCCATAAAGGAGTATGCTGTTTCTTTCTTGTTCCCTCTGTTGTTCACGTTGTTCTGTCTTCATCTACACTGAGAGGATTGTAGCTGTGCCTGTCTTTGGGATGTTTGCCAGACTGATGGAGTATACAAACTTAACTACAGAGCAACCCAGAGATACAGTGTGTTTCTTCACCTTACTGGGAACTTTATTTTTTTCCAGCTGGCGCCGCGTTTGTTCCAGAATCTTCCGTCATCTCTGAAAATATCTCAAGTGGCCTGCGGAGAGCGACACACTCTGTTTGCGCTGGAGGACGGCAGTGTGGCGGCATGTGGGTAAGTTCAGTGTCAACGCAGCAGACAGTTTGCCAAAGTCCAGACATGAGGGGAATAGGAGGAGAGATGAGGAAACAAACCCCTCCCCACTCATCCCAACCCCCCTGATATAAATGCATAGGCAAATTAGGGTCAGGGATTAGATCGAAAGGTTGTGTGCATGTGTGTGGGTTACATTGACGAAAAATCATTTGGGTATTTAAACATTACCTTTTGTGTGTGTGTGTGTGTGTGGGTGGGGTGCAGTTGTTTGTATATGTCCGCAGATGCTTGTTTGGGTGTCTCTTCTTTTCTGCTCGGCATGCAAAGTTGTAATAAATCTTGTTGAGTGTGCGTAAGAGAGCTTCATGTGCTGCCGGGTGACTCAGGATCAATATGAAGTATGTTTATTGAATCCAATAGTTGTGTGCTGGAATAAACCAGCTGGAATAAGTGATCAGATGTGCTTTTAAGGCTCATTACCAGCCTGTTGGGCATATAGATCTGCTTTTAAACAGCCCTCTGGATTGGACAAGTTTATGCTTGAACACAGCCAACATGATGCACATGCATATTTCAGCCTCCTATTTAATCATGTACTAAGTATTTCCAAGATTTACTTATTTTTTCCTCCACAAACTTTAAATGACTTCTCAATTGCAGCTAGTTTTGTTTTTATTTAGCTGCATAAATGTGGATATGTTACTAAATTAGCTTTATTTATTCTGTTATTTATTTATATATTTTTTTCTTTTCTTTTTTTCTTTTTAAAGGCTGATAAGGCTGAGAAAATTGAAATGGAATTTTGTTTCACTATTTTCTCTTAAGTTTTCTCTTCAGTTTAGTGTTGATTCACAGTTTGAGGTCTTTTCTTAAACGAGGAGTTGGGAGAAGTGGAAATCCACTGGTCATGCTCTGTATTTCTACCATTAAAACACAAACAGAACAAAGAGACAGCGATGCATTCAGTTTACTTAGGATTAAAAAAACACTTCAGTGTTGGTTTCATTGTTTTTCTTAAATTTGAAAAATGCAGTTTGTTCTGACAGCCTTAGTTTAATTTCACTCCTCCAAATTCAAAATAACACCTTCATAATATTCTCCCTAAAGTAATCAATACCAATCCCTGTTACATGTTCTAATTTCTGATCCCTTCACCCACAACTCACCCTTACCCTCAGCTTACCCACCCACCCATGCACACACAAAGGCTTGCACATATCTCTGCCCCAGTCTTCCCTCTCTTCTTGGCTCCCTGTGTTTGCATGTGATATTTTAGGCGACTCTGGGAGGGATGACAGTTCTAACTAGGCCTATTAGGTAACCCTCAGGGTGCCCTCAGCACTGATTTGAGCACCATTAATTTTCTATTATGGAGTGCTAAAGATGTGCCCCTGCACAGTCATTCACCTGGCTTATTGAGTCTCGCACACACCAATTGTGGACTTTTCCAGGGCAGTGTTGCTGAAGGTTTAGTGCGACCCCTCTGGGGAGCTAATTTATTATTTGCAGATATTGATCTGGCAGGCTAGGCCAGCCAAGCCGTGGCCGATGTTGACTCTGCTCTGGCCTGTGGCGACTTTAACCCTTTCCAGACTGTAGTAGACACACACTAGATGGATGGTCAGTGGCTGTTAGAGCACTGGTATTAGTCGTTGTTTCAATTCCTTTGCTTGTCCAATTTTTCGTTTATTGAAAAGAGGAACTGATGGAAGCAATTTGTAATAAGGATAAGATTTTATCTTTCTGGATTTAGACCTTGTTTTTTGTGTGCAAACAGACAACTAAGCAGACACACATACACACACACCCACACATGCACACACACACACTAACACAGACTGTCTGGCCTGTCCAAGGGAAATAAAATCACAGTTAAGAGGAAGGAAAACAAATTTAGAAGGTCAGACAAAACATTTATCAAGCTGTGTGTGTCTGGTGGGTAAATAGCAGAGGGACAGTAAAGGGCATGACTCTGAAACCACCAGATAACCACAGCAGATCATCACACGCAGTCTCAAGATTCAGTGCCGAAAACTGATATTTCTCAGAGGGTTGACCTCAGAGCATTTGGTAATATTCTTTCTCCTGTATTGCTATTTTATTTCGAACATAAAATTGAGTTATTACAGCATATACCCAATGTGGCCAAAAAGTTATCATGGCGAACGAAAGAAAAGGAGAACCCCATAAACCTCTTTGATAAAATGTTGCAATGGACATAGTGGAAAATATCGCATATACCCAAGGTTGATGGGGAAACCCATTTTTTTTTCCAGAGATTGGACTTAAAGTTACATATACTTTGCATTTTGCTGTGGGCTTCTAATTGCACCCAAGACGTATTATCAAATTAGTCTTAACGGTAAGAGTAAGACAGAGGGAAAACAAGACTTGTAGTTGGTGTTTGTAGTTTGTGTTATGTTGAACATGCTGAACAAGCTTCCTTAAACTGAGACAAATAAGTTATATTGGACATATTATTGTACTTCTCCAATTACCAATATCTTACAGCATAGGAATTATTGTTATTTATTAAGGCATGCTGTTTAAACATTTACGATATATGATAACAGTAAATTCTATTGGAGAGAATGTAATTTTAAGCAGCATATGTCCTGCTCAATCATATGCTATGATGTCATAGAAAATAAGTTAAACCAAAAACCAGGCTTCAGAGACAGAGGTTACGAGAGGGAACTTGAACATAACATTAAATAAAATATCCAGATGTGGTTTTTGTGCATGTGTCTATAAAGTAGAGTATGTCTATAGGGAGGTTGTCTATGCTATTGATGTCCTTATCCTGCACACAGTCTCTCTCTCACACACACACACACACACACAGACACACAACCACAAACAACCACAAACACACACACACATTTATGCCCAGGGACCAATAAGTCTCTTCCCACAGGCCTCCTCAAGGCCCTGCTACAACCTCAGACTCAGCTTGGCCTGTCCCAACCCTAATTGGTATTTAATGCTCTCACTGAACCTCAGAGGTCAAACAGCAGTGTGTGTGTGTGTGTGTGTGTTACTGTTTGTAAAAGGGTGCTGAGCCAAGTGTGTCACAAGGAGGTATTACCAAGAAAGGCCAAAGAAGAAAGCTACAGATTTCACAACTATGGGGGTGTCCTGTGATGACTGCTGGGTAGCCTGAATAGAGGGTGAATGATGATGGATGTCCACGGAGGAATTATGGAGGATAATAGACCACCATTTTCCTTTATACTGGTTGTTATGATAGCATTTTACCTGATCTTTATGGCCTGGAACATAAAATAAAGGTCAGGAAATTTCCCAGGGATGAAAGTGCCTCCAACCAATCCAAATTTGTCCATACTCCTTCTGTAAAGACGATTTCATGGTTGACAAGCCTGTCTCTTGTTGAATTTGGCGTAACCTCAGAAGTTGGCCCATATTCATCTTCCATATTCATGTGAGTCACTGAAACAAAGGTGGAGGTCGGACAGAAGACATCATTGATGAGGAAACATGGTGGAGTGGTTTTTCCACTGTTTTGCTGCATAGTCTCTGCTAATGCTGTTATGAAAGAGTGGGCAGTCCGCCCGTGGAGCCCTGACGGGGAGGAAGACAGAGGGAGGAAGCCACCTCATGCTCCCTTTGTCTTGTTCCATGCCACTTCCAAAACTCAATTGTTTGCCTTCTGCCAGAGACCACAGTCTGTGGAGACAGTCCTCGCAGCTGTCTACACTCAGGGAGAGGAAAGGAAAAGGAAAGAAGGAAGATTGCAAATAAAAATGGAGGAGACTGAAATATACGTGAAATAGGGAAAAATAAGATATTGCCCATTTGTGATCTTTCTGGCATATCATTCAGTGTCTCATCTACAAGACCTGCTTTCTATGAATAACACAGCATAGGGTGGTTTTTATGCTGTCTTTAAATATGTAATTATCAGACTTGATCAGCTCTCAGCTTTGCAAGAGAAGTCCAGCATCTTGGCAAGTCCAGACTGATTGAATATAAAGAGGCACGCCTTGATTGAACATAAAGAAAGTGTGAAATTTAACATCCAGCTTTGTTTACTAAAAATGGTACATGCTCTTGGTTTATCATGAATAATGAATTTTTTCATTGGATTTACATCCATTACAGAGCTTTGGAACCTGTGCCATTACAAATTGCTCTATATGTAAAAGGAGTAAATGTGGTTCTAAAGCAACACAGTTGTCAATAAGCATCAAGCAGCTGCCACTGACGTGCCTGCTGTCTCATCAGTAATCAGGCCAATCTGTTTTAGCAGAAAATGGCCATACACGGCGCAGCATTGATGGAAATGTCTCATTTCAACTTCATGGTGTCTTGAGAAGGCAAAGCAAATCAGCAAATGTTCATGAATTTGACAGCAGAAGCGTGGAAATTCTATGACAACTAGTTGGATTCGGTGAGCTGTGTGCCAGCACTTTGCATTAAGTTACACTAAGCACTAATTGGATGCTACCTGGCTCTACATCACTAGCAGCTCTGAACAGGATCAGGATCTGGCTCTGACTAACAGCAAGCTCTCTGGTGCTGCTGGCTGATTACCCTTAGCAAACGGAAAACCGAAACGATGATGAGAAAAAAATCCCTCTTCTCTCACACAAGCCCTTGGCCTTGTTGGCACTGTACTAGGTTTTTGATTTTCCTGATGTCCCTGAAATTGATTTTCAGCCATGATTGCATCGCCTCTCTGAGGATAATCAAAGATTTTGAATAATTGCTGCAGTATGACTGTACAATGGAGAATAACAAGAATAGTGGCTACTTCCCCTTGCTGTCAACTCTAGAATAATTTTAGCTGAGCACTAGAGTATGACTTCACAACATACCTCTCAAATGGTTCCCAGTTGTAAGCATGACACCATTTGTTTCAGTGGACATGCCTAATAAAATCCTGCCTAGTTTTGATAATGACAAAACGTACCATGATGTCACAGCTTCGGAAATCTGTCTGACTTTGTTTTGTAATTGAAAACTATTATTATTCAGGTAGTTAATATGTAATCAATCATGGTTTTTCTTTTGGCTTTGATGGGGAAAAAACTGAAAGCACAATTCTTAGAAATAAATGACTTCTCTTATCCTAGCTGATTCATGCACAGTTGAATCAGCCATGGAAAGAAAAACTTGATGTCCTCTGAATTCTTGCTACACAAGCTTGACAACACATCAACTCTCGGTAACATTTTCCCTGCTTAATCTTGCTGTCATTGATTTAAAAACATCCTGAGGAAGTCGTTTTGTGCTGTTACTCCTGGCTGACTTGTATAAGAGAGACATCACCATCCTGGAGCCACCCTTTTGTGCCACAGTGAAAGATGGTCTCTCGTTTAACGTGGGAATGTAACCAGTGTTTGCAAGGGGAGAAACAGATTGATTAGAGGGCGAGGGAAGATTAATAAGCTGCACAGGGCAGTTATGACACCCATTGTTTCACACATGCCCTGCAGAGGTGTGCCTCCCAAAATGCATCATTGTGTAAAATATTGACCTAAAGCATATCATTACTCTCCTTCTTGTATATGCTTGCTTTGCTCTCAGAAGGAGGCTCCTAAACAGTAATAAACTGTTCTTACCCTTCTTTTATTTTCTGAGAAACTCTACCAGCTCCTTGAACAAAAAGTATGTATAATATATACTGTATGGTTTGTCAGAATGGACCAAGAATCTTGTCAGATGCCGAGAGAGCAGAATCAGGGTCACTTGAAACAGGAAGTTTTATGAATCCACTGATACAAGACTGAGCCCAAATTCATACTATGTATGTTGTATATATTCTGTCAATAACAAGGGGGTCGCAAAGCAAGCTTTAGTTTTTAGGTTTTACTGATTTTTGCTACATCTGAGCTATTGCAAAATAAATTGTTTTTATTTTTTTATGTTACATTGAAACATTTATTAGACTGGAGTACTACACATTTAGGTTTTCACAACAGATGTTCCCTTTTGAATGAAGTGAGTACTGGCTCCTGTTACAGAGTGACCCTGTTACTTCAAATAGTGTTGTATTATTTCTTTTTTTAACTTATTTTGCATTATGTAGCCTTAATGTTGCCAGAAAGTTTCCACCTGTGCATGTCTAGTTTATCTGCTTGAATTATTGAGCCTAAAAATTGTAAGCCCAATTTACACTGTAGGAGTTTCTTGTGGCTCTTAAAGTGTACTAAAATGTCAGACAAAATCTTCGCCTATAGTTGGTCACAGTTTTGTGTGAGCAACTGACCCACTCCCCTCGTATAGTGTGGAACTGGAGCAAAGTGTTTACTTTCTCAAAACCATAGCTTTTGAGTCTTGTGCAATCATATTTAAACACATATTACAGTCTGAATTAAAATACTCCAAACCTGTCCTTTTAACATTAAAAAAACACCTACAGCAATGACGTAAAGGGAAACAATGTAAACAACACACCTACTCTTAAGTGTAGCATTAAACAATAGACTGCCATAATTGTCTGTCACAGAGATACTCAATAGGATGGGAAATTAGCACCTGCCCCCAGCCAAATGCTTGTGAAATATGACAGTGGCTGGTAGATTTCAGACTAAAAAATAATAATTTTGCTAGTGGTGGATGAATGGGTGAAGATTTATCTGTCAGTGGCTGGTAGATTTTAAAAAGGTAATTTCCCACCCTATAAACATCAAGCTAACAAACACACACTAACACACTTGTGTACGTTGCTCTGCTCTGCTCAAGCTTAGTTTATTTAAAAGTAGGTTAAAGTAAATAGAGATAGACAGACCATTGATATTTGAAACATGTTGTAATGTATTAGGGATGGCAGTTTGGCTTTTAGTAGACAAAGTGAAATCAGAGCAGAAGAAAATATAACTCTTACAATTAGTGTTCTTTTAAGGTATTATAATTATGACAAACAATTGGATTAATCTACCATATTCACCATCAGCAGCTTTTGGATGCTGTCATGGATGGGAAAATAATGCTTTGCACAACAAAAATCTTTCACGCAAAATGTTATAAGTGCTAATGGCATTTCTGTATGAAGAGTGAAGTGTATTCCAATTAGTCAAATGGCAAAGCTTGATGTTATCTGAAATTAGCTTTCATGTGAGATTTTCTCCTCTTGTTTTTTCTGTTACTAGCTGGAGGCATGGCTTTGTTCCCCTTTCTATTTAATTTGCTGCCAACCTGTTTTATTTATTTCTGTGGTTGCAGAAATTGCCTTTTGACCTTGATGATTACAAAAAGTAAGTGAATTGAAAAGCCATTGATACCCAGAATTCAGTGGGCTGGTGCACAAGGTTATTCATCTTCCTACCTCAGTGCGGTTTCAGTTTTGCAATGGTCAGATTTTAGTTCCCGCTTTGCTGTTTTCATTATCTTAAGAGGGCAGAGGAGACCTTTTTGCTAGCGACCTTATAAACTTCCATTTCTAATTCAGTATAACAGCACATAGATATACCCACACACACACACCGCACCATCTGCGATAGAGACATTCCCCCTCCCACAACAGTAAACGCACATGTTCTGAAGGCAACCTCCATAACATGTGCTAAAAGTGAACATTTTGTGCTTAGGATTAACATAGACACTCCATTTTAACCTTCAATAACTCCTAACCGTCAATTTGACTTGTTAAAGAACGTGATGTTGCCTTGTAGATCAGGTTTTTATTTTTACATATTTATTTTCTTTTGGGCTCTAAAAGACAGAAATACTGGATTTTTTTTGGAAAAAACAAAAAAAACAGTTGTTGAAAAATGTAAAATAGGATCAGGATCAATGATAGTGTAATAAAGTTACTGTACATGTAAATACTAACTCTGTGCATATATGTATCAATGTTGTTTTTGATAACAGTCCACCATACAAATGAATGTAAGGACAATATATGAAGTAAAAAAAAAAGATTCCAGCTTCAGATAAGATATGCCTCATTTTACAGCTCATCATCTCTGTCTTTGCTCTCTGCCTCACAGTCTTGAGCTCGCTGGCTCTCTCTCTCTCTCTCTCTCTTCTCTCTCTCTTTCCTCTCTTCTCTCTCTCCTCTCCTTACTCTCACACACACAAACGCACACAGTCTACACATATCACTTTGGACACCTGTAAAATATGGAAGTAATGATGTCTACAGTGGATGAATGGCTGAATGAGCTTGCAATAGGGCTATATAGTACAATGTTCACCTTGGGGTCACTCATTCGATTCAGGGGCTGCTAGGTAGTGATCAGAAATAATTTCCATCTAATGGTGGAGTAGAAGAGTAGGAACCCGGCAAAAGGCATCTCAATGGTCCCTGGGTTCTTGGTTTCCTTCATAATACAGAATAAACCATTAAACCCACAACTGCTTCTTATACCTCCTGCTATAGTGTGCACATCCCTGGGAGTGAATTTAATGGTGGTGGTAGTCTTTATATATGAGTAAGTGTGCCTCTAACAAAACTGAGTTTATCTTGTGCTTTTTATCTTGGTGACAGATCATTCAATCATGTGTTTATGGTAGTACTGCACCTCCTTTCTTTCTCTATTGTACTGTTGGCAACCATTTCTGGTTGTTGGAGAAGAGCGTTTTATTATTCGCAGAACTGAGCAGACATGTCAACACTTTAAGATGACTATCTGCAATGGACTTGTGGATACCTGTAAAAGGATTTTGCTGTCATATCACATTCTTCACTCTATGTACGTTTATGCTTACATGAAAAATACCAAAATTGGATTTGCAATTGCCTTTTCCACACAATGTTGATATGAAGAGCAAAAGAAATTATATCAATATTTTCTTTTATTATTAATCATTAATGTTTTTAACCGATAATTCCATATTATCTAACTGTTTTGGTGATTGTGAATCTTGAATAATTTACAATTATCATACTTAACTAACTCAATTGAGACAAGAGATTGAAAAATTAAACATTTGTACTGTGTTATGTGTGAAAAGTAAGGTGGATGAAAGAGAGGTAAGGGGGCTGTAGGGTGAACTATAAAAGAGAAGCTGATTTGGGCTCTCCAGTGTTTTAGTGTTTTCTATGCTGCTCTTTCAAGCTTAGAGAGGCCCGGTGGGGGCTTGAGTGTGTGAGGCTGGAGTGCAGGGAGCACGGGGCACTGTGTAGGCCGAGGCTCAGCATCTGCCAGCCCAGACTGTCCGTGGTTTGTTCCTTTTCCAGCACATTCTTATGTAATTATCTGTGATAAACTTCTCTGCAGTCAAGCCACAAATCCACGTCAGTGGCCTGGCTTACCAAACAACTCTGAGAAAGCCACATGCACAAGCACACAGGGCATTGAAGATGCATGGATACACACATAGACACACACACACACACACACACACACACACACACGCACACACACACTTATAGAGACAAATGTGCATTCTCGCACACCTACTCACACTTAGATTCACACAAACAAAACTTTGGGCTTCAGTGTCAAGTGGGTTTTGTATTTTGGAGCCAAAGGAGGGAGGGTATAATCCTGGCTGCCACTCTGACACTCAGCAGAGTTCAGCAGTCTTCAGTGGTTCCTGTCATGCCCAGCACTTTCCCCTCTCAACACTAAGTTCCTCAAAGTCCCCATGACAAAGAACCTGCTGATTCCCTCTACTATTCCAGAATTGGCACTACAAGAAGTCCTGCCTCTACTTTCTGGCTGTGAACAACTTTGACGATTCAAAACTCAACAGACAGACGTCAGGGTTATTTTGTTCAATACATTATGACCTCTTCTTGTGTCTTTCCTATTGCTTACCTTGGAGACATTGTTTATATCATTATAATTAGCCGTCCATGCATGCACATTGTTAGGATAATCATATTTTGTACCATATTTTGCTACAAATTGGGGCACAAAAATGAAGAACAATGGCCTGGTTTTGAGTTCAAAGAAATAATAACCATATTATTCTCTTGCCATGTTTTTTTACAAGGGTTCTTGGATCTTCGTTTTGCTGTGTATTATCTAGTCTGATGCCAGCTGAACAGGGGCAGGGGATGACAATGGAGTGGTGTACTGCGGAAGACTGAAGGCTGTGCCAGCAGGATAAGAGAGAGTGAAAAACAGAGGAGGGTGGGGGTTTCATTAGCATAACTAGCGGGATGCCCAGAACCTTTCTGGAGTGGCATGTTTACGGCACCAAGCTTGGCAAGAGCACACTCATTTTATAGGGTTTATTAAGGAGACAAGGGGAGGCACAAGCAGGATTTTGGGATATTGTCGGTGTGTGTGTTTATGTATTTGTGTTTGCGTATGTGTCTGCAAGTGAGCTTCTGCTTTTATGTGTGTGTTTGGCTGTTTTGTTTGCATGTGTGGGGTCTGAGAAGGAGGTGTGCTTGGTTTCAGTGGCTGTGTGGCGGCATCTAGCCCAACTACTTTTACATGTTTGTATTTTGGCTTAAGTGCCCTTTAAAAGCAATGAAATAGAAAGTGCATTCATAAGCCAATCCTCAAGAATGATCCCATTTCAGAGGAGCAGAGAATGGGGCTCTTTGTTGTGCTCTGGATCCTTTCATCTCTCTGAGGTCATTTTCACAGAGCAAACAGGGAGACTCATTATCAACCTGCACCTGAGAGGTCAGAACCTGAACTCTCCCCCTCCCTCCTGTCCACCGCCACCCCCCTAACCCCCCTAGTCGAGCCTCCGCTCACTGCTACCCCTGGTCCGCACTCGGGTTTATTAGCGCAGAACATCTTTTCCAGTGACTGAGCTTGCCCTTATTGTCTACAGCGGTCAGGGTCAAGTCAAGGGCGCTCAGCCTAGATTGGAATCATTTGTCACATGGTCCCGGACTGGAGCTGATTTCAGCAGAGGCCAGGGTGAGGTACACACCGGTTCCAACACCACCTCTGACACAGGGAGCAGGGGAGATCAGCCACTGGACTACGCAGATGGCCTCAACATATTACACAGCCACTGCTTGCCAACAAATAAGCCCCTCCTGTTCCCTTTTTTTCTTGTAAATTTAAGGGGAATGAAATGGGAGACTGAATTGAGAACATAAATGGAACATGCTCTCTGGGTTGTCAGCACAAGTCCAAGTATGGAGCGGTTTCTGGGACCTCTGTCTGCCAGTCTACAGTTCAAAATTGCTTCATGAATGACCGTGATAATGACTACACCTTTTAAGTCAGTAAGGAAAAAAACATTTCCATCAAAAGACTTATTTCTTAAATGATGTAAACCGTGCAAAGTGTTGCAATTTGGTCTGGGAGCACAGGGATGTTTTTTTTTTTTTCCTTTCCACCTTTCTTCATGGTCAGCAGCAGCTTGCATGAACAATGGATCGTGCTGAGGTAGCATGTGGAAAATGACTTTAATACACCATATAGAATGGCTTATTGCTTTGGTCAATAGGACTGCAGTGAAGATGGTGTATCCTGCCGCTTGGGAAGGTTAGACCTGTCAAAGGGCCACAGTGACTGATACCCAGACCCTGCTTATGAGGTCCGTAATGGTTGTGCATGTGTGCGTATGTGTGGTGGGGGCTGACTGACAAGCAAAGTTATAAAGATTACATATGACACACACCGTGCCATTAAACCTTTTAGATTAGTCCATATTTTTCTTACTTTCATATCTAAGGCTATTTCATACATGGCACAATAGGATGTCGAGGTGGCACTAAAAGTGCTATGCCGTGAAAAACTGTGAAATAACAAATATTAACAGAACTCTGAATCACATAAACAATATGTTTTCAGCAACCTACCAAAGAAAAAAAAGTGGAAATGGTAGAAAAACAAGGGGAAATGAAAGATTGAGCATCAGGGCATTTTAGCTTGTTTTCCCTCAGAGAGGGCAAGTGTGGAGGTGAAGGTCACAGAGAGACTAAGCACACAGCTCATAAACAGCACAGCTGGAGGAATCATTGAAATATAGCCCTTTGTTTTCTCTGGGCCGTAATTGGCCCTGGAGCCTTCTTCCCCTTCCCGCTCTCTACGTCTCTCTCTCTCTCTGTCTATCTCTTTCTCTGCACGTGTTTTGCACCAGCGTGGTGCAGTTTAGAGACCCAGACTGCAAAGGCTAATGACTTTCAGGTTAAAGGGCACACCTGCGGTCACAGAAACAATACACAATACAATAAACACAGAAAAACATAAACAAACATACTGGGAAATAACAGTCATAACGCTCCTTCCCACCGCACAAGGATTTTTGGTTGACTGAAACTGTGATTAATACAGTGATAATATTGTTATATTTGATCCATTTTTGTATTATAGGTCAAGCAATAATATTTCAGATTATTTTTCCAAAATTGAAATTGATTGAAGGTCAGCAGTAGGTTGTGTTTTTACACCACGAGAGGCAAATAAAATACTAATTTCAGCACCGTCAAAGGTCGGCTATATTATTTTAAAATGTCTACATGACATTGTTCTCATTGGTCACCGTGTTATGTAAGGCAGCTAAATGTTATTCTTGGTGCCCTTTTCTTAATTGCTTCAGACAATGGTCTCACCAGCTAGGGGTCAGCTCATCTCTTCCTTTTTCCTTTTTCAACCGTAACTCATCAGCATACTGGGTCGGTCCTTATCACCTGACCTAGGCCCAGGAACGCCTATGGGGTCAGTTTCAACAGCTGTCGAGGTCACCAGGCACTGTGGTATTCAGTCAAACAGTTATCAGTGATAAGCTACACTATTGAAATATGGACCTGGTATTCATTCTGGACATAGAAAGGGAATTTTGTTCACTGTTGAATATGGACACAGTAGATATGGCCATGTTTTGATTTGTGTAATCAAATGCCTGCACTTGCAACATGTTCATTTTCATTAAGTTGACAGTGGTAGAACACCTCTTGAGGGATTAACTCTGGAAGACGGCTGTCGCTCCTCCTGACTGGAGGCCTGAGATCTCTGAGTAGTGAGGAGAAAAACAGTATCAGATCTAGCCAGAGATAGCAGGGCTTTGCCGTATAATTACCATGTTAACCCAGATGATTCTCTCTGATCTCTGCAAACATCAGGGCGCAGGCCCCGCCAGGCCGGCTTAGGCATGGATCTGTCACAGTGCACTGTGGGACACTGGATGTATGTTAGCTTGCTAGCAATAGGACTTTTGGTGTGATCTGCATAGGCTTTATTATAAAACCCTTGTATGTTTTAGTGCACAGCGTTAGCACAGGCGCTTACGTTTTCGAACCATGGGAATGTAAATTTGAAAAAAAAATATGCAAATATTCATATAAAAGGCCTGTATGAATTGTGGGACCTTCATTGTTCCTGTTTTAAAATTTCTTTCGCCTTGCATGCTTTCAGAAATAATTTTCTGATCTGTAGCCTTCTCTAAAATGTGTTGGATGAAATTTTAGATGCTTTTCCCCCCTGAAAATCTTATTGTTTAAAATTTTATTTTTCTTGTTTCTTCAGATTTGTTAATTCTGTTATTGTACACCAAAACCTCTTTTTTTTTATCTAAACCACACAAAGTAGGGATATATGAGATCTGAGACCCTTTCCTTCATTGAGTGTTATCCCCCAGAATGTGAGTGGAGATTCTGTCTTTGGTTGCTTGCTTCCTAAGCCTTATTGATCTGTGGGCGTTTTTTCTCCCCCATTCTCCAAAGTCACTAAGCTTGCATCAATTCATCTTAATCTGTTTGCTCCTTAAACCCGGAACAAGGCATGTCTTGTTTCCTGGTTGTTGGAGTCTCTCGGCTGGCTTCCCTCACATCCTTCCTAGCCGGGCTTCTCCTGGGTGGCAACAAGAGGCTTTTCATATCGAATCAAGTGTTATTGAGTTCCCCCACACACCTCTTATATTCCCCCCTCTTCTTCGTTCTCTCCATCTCTTTTTTTTCCTCTCTTCCATCCACTTTTAACAAAGCATTCCTTTAATGACTGTGGGATTATGGGCCAACCTTTTGCAGCCAGTCTGTGGACTAGCCTGTAATCTGACCTCATTACATCCCCTGTGACAAGCTCCTGGGTCACCACAGAGTGACTACACCTTATCCTTCTGAGAGGCCAGGCTGCCCACAAGCCCCCACGCCAAGATGACACTCAGTCAACCAAGTCAGGCATCCAGGCCACCCCTTTCCTCACCGCCATACCTGTCCACCAAAGCGTAGGATTCCTTGATCCTGTTCCCTTCCCTTAAGTTCTCCTCCATTACAGCAACAAGATGAATGGTCGTTTGTGGGGGCAGATGAAAACACAATTGTGCAGGTCCAGGCATGGCGGTGTCACTGATAAATGTGGAAGGAACGTGTTCCACAGGCTCCTAATTTTCTGACAAAGGGAGGTTAGTGCAGCAGGCCTCTTCCTGAATAATATACAGCGTCAACTCCCAGACTGCATGGATCTAGTAATAGACACTGCCTACATAGTGTAGTGTTATAGAAGTTGAAGAATTAGATTTTCACAATTTCTGCTGACCAAACAGCTCTTTTAAAATCTAAACTAAAATGCACTAAAAAATGTTTTTAATTATCTATTAAAACCCACCTATATTAAAATTATATTTATCAGGTGTATTTGATATCAAGAGGAACGAACTGGTGTATGTCTTCTGTTTGAAATAATTGAAAAAGTGGTGTTTGGGTCTCTAAAACAACCATTTATTCTTTTACCCCTTCCTCTCTCTCTTTCCCTTTTCTCTTTAGCCCTCTGTGACTACAGTGTTCCTACTGCTCCCCCCCGAACCAGCTTTTTTTCCCTTAGTCCATCCCCCTATCCATCCCTTCACTCCCCCTGCATGTGTCCCTTCATCCCACCAGTGTTTGAGGAGCAGGTGTTGACAGTGAGCTGGCATGTTGTCAGGCCTACTATGCAGGATTGTGCGGTTGCACTGTGCTTGAGAGGACAAGGGAGGCCAACGCAGGTCCATTACATCACCCGCATCAACACTGATTGGGCTCAGAACGGGGGTCCGTGCATGCTCATGAGTGGTTGGCCCGGCTCGGCCCATATGCCTTTAATACAGGAACAGATGTGGAGCACAGACCCTGAGCTCTCACTCCCCTTATTCCCTCCTTCTGCCCTACACACTGCCTCAAGCCAGCCAAGTTGTCCTGGGCCATGCTTAGTGGGCTGCTAGTTAAACAGGTTTAATGGAAACCTAACTGGCACGCTTAGATGGTTGGGTGGAGATGATTTTTATTTCAGATGGTCTCCCTCCAGAACTGTCTGTGTTTTGTTCTGCACACAGAAAGGGGGAGGGAAGCAAAAGTCCAAGAGGCGATGACAGAAAAATAAATTGTTGGCAGATGATACCAAACTCATATATCATCCAGCCTTTTGGGACATGGTTTCTTTTACAAACACACCAAATGGACCAAAAAAGGTTTAGAAAAATGTGTCAGTTGATGTGTCATCACTTTTCAACTCTTTTCGGTATATTTTTACAGACAGTAATGATAACTGTAGCCTAAATAAACTGCATTGGCCTATTCAAATATGTCTTGAACAATAGTGATGAAACACCCTTTAGTAGAGGATTATCAATGGTTCCAGCCACTCTCAACTATGGGCAAATTCATGTAGGATCTGTGTTGGGGAGCAGGTGGGAGAGGCTCTACCGTGTCTGTGTAGTAATTTGTTGGACTTGAACCAGTGGAGACTAGGGAGAGGGACTGTGCCATACCCCAGTCAAGTAACCCCATATCCAGACCTCATATATGGATTTCAGATGAGCCAGGGCCAAGGCCCTGGTGATTGTGGTTTGTCACAGGGATGTTGTACCTCCAGCTGCTGTGTCAGTGAGCTAATGCCCCTCTGAGTTTCTCTGTGTGGCCAAGAGAAACTAGGCCCAGTTAGGCAGTCATCTAATTCTAGCCTTCCAGGTAAATTGGGGTAAAGAAAATAAGGGAGGTGTTAAAAAAGATGCACATGGATAGAGAGAAGGTCGGAAGCAACTGAGAGCAGTTATTTAATGCAAATAGAGCCTGCAGTAGCTGCCTGAATGGATGTAAACGCACTATAAGGAGAAGGGAAATGAAAAGCGGAATAAAATAGTGATACGATAATAGTGGAGCAACAAACTGGAAGGATCAGGGGTTTTCTCTCATCTCCTCAGTAGCATCTCTCTTTCCTTAGCTGTGCCAGAGCAGCACAAATACAGCCAATCAGGGCCTGAGGTCTCTGGCAGCTATTTCCTGGAGAGGGATTACCGACCCCTCCTATTGGGCGGGACAAGGCCTCCTGGTCTGAATTCATCAGCGACACGGCCTACGAGATGTAGGAAGCAGGTTAATAGACACTCATCAGACATCTGCCGCTGGGTTACCGTCCAATAATCTTCTCCCTGGATCTGCTGCCAGCAATTGATGACCACATTTTTTCCCCCCTAAACCCTTCAACTGCCCTCCCTCTCTCACTCCCCTCTTCTCTGTTCTTCCCAACCTCTCTTTTGAGTACACACTGTTACACACAGACAAATGCGCTCTTAGACAGGTCTGTGGCTGGGTAAACGTGCACACATTTTCGACCTCTATCCCCCGGCTCCTACCTATCACCCCTTATATTCCTCTGATGGCAGCAGACGTTTTCAATTTGGAGGGCCACTTCTGATGGAGTCTGGTGACAGATTTGGGAGGCCAGTGGTGGCTCAGTGTGGCTGTGTGATGAAAAGTCTGCTGTCATACCAGCCAAGTGTAATCCTCCCTTCTAAAGAACATGGCCTACATCCTCCTGGCTTCAAACCACTTCCCGCTCACACAGTCAATGAAGAATGACAATTTCTGGCGATGTCTGTCCTTCTTCTGTCTCTTTCATTCAGTACTTTCTTGGCGCTCTTGTGATATGTTGCTGTGTCTCACTTACTCTCACTCTCTCTTAGTTTCGTTTAGCAAGGGGCATAAGTGCAGCATTTAATGTCGCTTGCATACTTTTTATTTTCTTCTCTCTAACCAGGCAATATGCATGTTTTGTTATTTTTTTCTCAGAGGAAGCATGTTTGTTGGTCTACAGTATGTGCTTGTCATTAGTTCCCTAATAGAACCTTTCTATAGCACAGCTGTTCTTGCTTGCCTAGCAATTTGTTTGAATTGTTATGAATTTGCAACAATTATATACTGTTGTTAATTTGATCTTTTGTTAGATTATTTATCTATAATAAAACACTCTACTCAGACTTTAAATGTTCCCTTTGGCCCTTATTACCAAAAATAACCAGTGTATTCTATTGACTATTTTCCACATTCAAGGTTAGTATTACACTGCGGGGCATATAATGGCTCTTCTAATGATTGCATCCACATAACTCTAGTAAAAATCATGTGCCTCCTCTCCTATTGACTGTTTTCTCAACCAGGTTCAGAGGGCAAGTAGAGAGTGAAGCTCCCTCTCTCCCAGGTTATTTATGACTTTTCTTCCCCAAAGTTATTTTTCTTTCTGTGATTGCGGGGTGGTGTGTTAAATCCGACGTGTCGGGAGATTACTCAGTTGGCCGTCAAGTGCACATGGTCAATTTGCCATGATGAGAGGAACTGGATCACACAACCCCTGGAACCTCTCAGTGGAATCTCCTGGGGGAACTCCTCACACACACACGCACACACACAACACATCGAGGACGCCAATGTGGTAGTCATTTTGGCCGCCAAAATCAAATGGAGGTTCAATCGTTTCCACATTTCTTAAGATAACATTATGAGAGGGAGAGAGATCGGAGGGCCAGGGCAATCAAATGTGTTCTGTTTGGTGATGTTTCTATGGAAGGAGAAATAATGGGGTCATGGGATGAAAGGTGAGACATGTGTAAGTGCAGTTCCTGGGTTCAACTGTAGGACAGTGCCACTTGTTCCTGACTTCTCCACACACGCACAGTTCACTGCTGTCAAAGGCAGCCTGTTACAGATGCCCTATGGCCACTCCTCGCAGCAATTAATGCAATTGGACCTAATAACTTGGGGAATTACTAGAAAAACAGGAGGGGAGGGGTCGGTAACAAAACCTGTATCGTACCAAGCACATGTTGGAGTATTTAAGTAGACATCCTTTGAAAACTTTCTTTATGAATGAATGATGGGAATGTAAATACATGAATAATAAGGGCTCAGTGCCTGTAGCTTTAATACTATCTGTTGGCGTGAGCTATTCATTTTCTCCTAAGGTGTCCTGATGCGTGAGAGGGGAGTGGTTACTAGCAAAAGAGTTATTCATAACTACTGATCCTTTTGTGCAAGGGATCTGTGTTGGACAGGGGCGCGTTGAATGCGGGCTGATACCCGTCTTGGGGTCTCAGACGGAATTTGGGACTTGTAGAATGGGCAAAGGGGCGTTTCCTCTGTTCACACTTGAGCTCTGCCCAGCCATGCTGAACCCCCCGGCCTTCATCTCCTCTCTAGGCCATCATCTCGTCTCTCCCAGCAACAGAGTAATGAAGTGGGGACCATTATGGTCACTATGGCTAATACTGGGCTAATGGAGTTCAGATAGAGGAGCAGCCCACCTCTACCCATTAAAATTAGGCTAGAGTAGTTAAGACACAATTAAGAACTGGGAAGGCTGAACCTTGGGAGCTATCCTTTTGAAATTCAAATATGCTCTTCATTTTTGTGGGTGACACCTCACTCAATCAGACTTTTTATGCTCTGAGGGAATGTGAGCCCTGTGTGTGCTCGTGTGCAGACATTCTGGAAACTATGAATTTGGTGTATTATACTGTGTACAGTGTAATGCTATGCAGAGTTTGCAAAGTTCAGAAATTATTTTGCATGCCTAGATGAATGCATACACTTGCTAACAAACAAGTTTGCTGTAATCTTGGTCACAGCCTGCCTGAGCCTTTAATGAGGGACTTTTTGTCACGATGGATCTCCTTCTGATCCTCAGCGAGAAGTAAAATTCCTGCAGTCAGCAGTCAGCACTTCCCTACACAGTAGCTTGCTGCTGCAGAAATCCACGAGCCAAGAGATTTTTGAGCTCCAATGCCGCCATATTTGAGGCTTCTGTCACATTCCATGTTCAGACTGGCCTCTGCCTTGGCCATATGATTTGCTACACTCCTAACTCCTGATGGCAAGAACTGTCTTCCTCTGACTTCTGACAGCAGCCATCTTTAAACACTTTGCTCTGCGCTGCATTCTCTCGAATTTCTTTTTCCTGTCTCTGTCTTCTCTCTCACATTCTCTCTTTTGCTCTCTTTCATTTGCTTTTCCCCTTTGTGTTCCTCCTCAGCGATCTGGCTTACAGCTGAAGCTGATTCAGGCGTGGAAGGGATCAGATGATTTCAGCTGGAAAAACTGCATTCTTTTTGCATATTGCTTTGAACCCTGCTATTATCCAGTTGCCTGTTTTACAGTAATACCCTTAAACAGAAAGACACGGATGGAGAAACCTTTGCACAGTCTGTATCTGGTCCAACAGCATTTAATCTAAAATTATCCTTGCGGAGTGATTGGGTGACATCCAGAAAAGATTTTTGTAAAATATGTATATATATATATATATATATATATATATAAAAACTTCCCTCTCACCCTCTTGGGGTGGGATCTGTGTCATCCTCAAGCTCGGGTCCCTCTACCAAAGCCTGGGAGCTGAGGGTTCTGCGCAAGTATCTTAGCTGTTCCGCTAAGAACTGCGCTCTTCCTGGACTGAGGCTCCTGTTGGGAATGCTACATGGTAGCAACCCCAGAGAGAAGGGATATACATATATCTATAAATATATATATATATATATATAAATACATATATAAAATCATATTCTTTTGCTACTGTCATACCAAAACCAAAATTTATTTTCTTTACCTGTAAGACCCTTGTTTTGCTTACTGTGAGACAACTGCAAGATCCACAGTACTTATTGATTTCACGGTGGTTGTTTCTTTTTGAAATAACAAAATTGTATTGTGGACATAGATGCCAGCGATAGCCCTATTATGATAACATGTGTTGTACATGACGAGGGTAGTTCATATCATGTTTTGCAGCGTGTTGGACAGGGCTGAGGTGAATACAGGGTGTATCCCTTTGGGGGTCCCGAGAGGTTCCAGGGTGATCCAGAATGGGCAATGGGCGTTTCTCCGCGTTCACACTTGATCTCTGCCCAGCCATGCTGAACCCCTCAGCCTTCCTCTCTTCTCAGGGCCATCATCGCCACTTCTCTTCATGCAGCAGAGTAATGGAGTGGGGAACATTAGGGTCACAGTGGCTAATACAGGGCTAATGGGGATCAAACAGACGCCCAGCCCACCTCTACCTATTAAGCACCCAAGTAAATGGAAGACTGTTAAAGAACAATAAGGAGGGAGTGTCCGAGCACCGGTGGTTTTACTGCTCTCTGAGCTTCGCATTAAAATATCATAATTTTTCAGAGCTTCCTGTTAGTTGTTATATTATATTGCAAATTTGTAGTAATTCAAATTTAGATTTATTCATTGCTGTTTTAATTCCTGATATAAAACAAACTGTTGAAATAATAGCTTCAGTAGCCCAGTAAGTTGCTTGTTTCCTCTATCTTAGTTTAACAGGTATTACTAGGTTTATTGTTCTAAATTAAGTACTGTATTATTATTTAAAATTAGTCATTTGTATTTTCAACCCTCCCTACATAGTTTTCTCAATTGTTGAAACCTCTTTCCTATCCTGTTCCAACCAGTCTGTATATCTTCCTCGTCAGTAACTATAGGAGGAAGGCCATTATTCCAGATAGAGGTGTTAGCCGTGCTGGGGCGACCTGTATTGATCGCCTGTGAGAGGACGCTGAGCGGGGGAGAAGGACTATTTGCTTTAAAGTTCAATGGCTCTCCACTGCTGTTAGTGTTGCAGCCACAGGAGCAATCGATATCTGGACAGGGACCCTGGTCACGAGACACGCTCCCCATTTAGAAACATCATAATACTGTGCTGATGCTCTTACCCCACAGCTAGAACTTGTGTTTAGATTTTTTTCTCTGTACCCCCTCCCTTGTGTCTCAGTTGTCATGTTTCCCCTTTGCACCTTACAAGCTGCTGTCTTATTTTATACTGTAGGCTGGGTTTTAGCATGGCGGGCTGGAATCAGTGTGAATTGTAATTATAGATGATACACATGGCTGGAAGGGAGAGATAGAGCGAAAACACAGAGCAGAATAAAAGGCAAACAGTCATTTGCAGCAAAGGTATGTGTCACAAGGTAACTGATTATGTAAAGAACACAGTGAAGGTGTTCAGTGGGGTGTGTGTTTGTGTGTGTGCACTTCCGCACACACCTTTTTTGCTTATGAAATAAAAAATATATAATAAAATGCGCTCACTGCATTTCTTGGCTGCGGTTCAAGTGCTAAGGGGAAAGAAAGAAAAAGGGCGCGATTGTTTCTAGTTCAAGGTGTGTAATGCACAGAGGCGTACATACATAATGGGGTATTGTCAGGGGGTTAGTGTGAGGATATTAATGCCCTGGTTTGTCCATGCTATTTGGTGCAGTGTCGCTCCCTGAAGGGAACAGTGAGAGTAGGCTGCTCTAGCTACTCTACCCCCTCCACACCCTCTTCCCCTAAGGCCCCAACTAGAGGTCACTCTGTTTAGCAGAAGAGGCGAAGCCTATTTTCGCCATGATATACCAAATGCATTCCTCTTCTCTTCTCTCCTCTCCTCTGTTGGTAAACATAAATGCCCCGCCTTGCCTCATTGTGTCCCAAGCATTCGCCCTCTTTTTAAACCCTCTCAGTATCTCTGCTCATCCCTCTGTGTAATCCCTCGCTACCCATATGCATATGCATAGCTGCTCTATGGCTGTGCATACATTTGCATCAGACCCCCCTTTTGCAGCCACCCACCCCCTGCCTCCTCTTCCTTCTACCAACACTCCTACCTCTGCCAACACTCCTCCCGATAGCCTCCCAATGAACCTGTTTATGTTTGAACATTTTCACTGGCATTTGAACTCATCCCATCGATTTCTTTATGGCGAGAGGTTGTGAGGCAGTTCCTTAAAGGGGTTGAAATCGACCATCTAAATATTTGACTAAGAGGTCACTGAGATCGCGCCAGGCCCGAGCGAGAAACACAGGCGGAGGTGCAATATAAGAGAAAGGGGAAGTCGCTGGGCGTCTCCGACAGGAAGAGGCTGGAGGGAAGATCCAGCTAGAAGAGGAGTGCTGCAGCAGGATGCAGAGAAAAGGGAGCAGAGAGAGGCTGCAGTGGTGAACATAGGTTGCATTTTACTTAGGCTCCACAAGAGGGTGCTGCTGGACAATCCATTCCAGATCTTTAAGAGGGAGAGGGAAAAAAAAACTTCCAAAACACCACATATGTGTATATATTCACATTTAAACAACCTCAACTCTTATGCTTTCATAAAAAGTTATGTACTTATACTTAAGTTGCAGTCCTGAAAACTAAATTGATTGTCCTTGCACTTCTCTAAGTACTGCTATTGTGCATGTGTGACAGTAATTACATGCTAAGCCGTCAGTGGCATCAAGCAAAATTGACTTCACTCTTCCCTTGCATTGTCAATCCATCGTTTTGCCTGAACAAAAATGTATTTCAGAGATAAATCTGAATGGAGAGGGGTCCTGACCGACACAAGGAAGAAATGTGAAATAATGAATCTAATTGAATGTCTATTAAAATTATAATTTCTGCCTGATTGGGAAAGTGAGTGGCAGTGTCCAGAGTATTACCTGCCACAGTGTTCCTCACTTCACCAAAGACGAGACTCACTCCCTCCTTTCTCTTTCTGTTTCTATCGCTTCTGTCATCTCTCTCCCTCTGTCTTCATCTTCATCATTTCAGACCTCTTGTCATGATTCACATAGAGTTCCATCCTAAATTGCAGCATTAGGATATACAGATGACAACATTTGCACTACAATCCCCTCCTATTATGCCCACCGTGACAATAGCCCCAGGGCGCACAGAGGGGCTCATGTACCATCTCCTCTGGATCCTTTATGCTTAAATGAATAATGCATACAAATATTCACTGTAAAGTGTGTGTCCTTAGTTATTAGTTTAGCACAAATTATGCATTTTACTGTACATTTGCTATCTCCAGTATTGTCCCTTGTCAAGACAATTGTAGAATTTTTAAACTTGAAAAAAAAAAAGAAAAAAGGATTTGCATCAGAAACATTAGAGCGACGCTTTTCTTCACAATAGCTAGGCTCTACATAATCTACTTGTTATTGGGAGTTGTTTAAATAATGGTAATTACTGATCGCTTTACATTGTAGTCTCCCCCATTAACAAGCTGTGTGTCTCCCCCTCTCTTCCTCACTGTCTCTTTTCTTGCATTACAGTTGTATGCTGCCGTGGTGTCTGTAGTTGTGGTGTCTGTTGTCATGGTGTTCAGAGCCCATGCCAGATGTCATAGTTAACTTTGAGGGAGCGAGAGAGAGAATCATGCTAGAGGCTATTTTGTTGTCAGTGATTTAGATGAAACACAGAGATGTTAAAATGTTAGACTTGCCCCACAAAGCTTCCCCTTTTTCTTGCCTTTTTACATTTTGTTTTGATAGAGATGGTAAATTTACCTTCAGGGTACACAGCCTTTTGCTCTGTTAAATACAAGAGAGTCGCAAAGCATTATTATCACCATGAACAAATAGTTATCAGAGACGAACTGAAAGTGGTTATGCTAAAATAAAATAAAAAATCCAAAAAACATAAGCTGGGGCCGGAGTACAAATTAAATAAATTGCATTGTATCTGTTTGAATTTACCTGACATGTTTTATGTCAATATATCAGCATGTCCTTTTACAGTCAGACTAAGCTGTGTGACTACAGTGTATTTCAAATCAGTCTGAAAAGTTTTGTCTAATCAACTAAAATCCAAGTCTTACCACTCAGCGAGCTGTGTTGTTATTGCAGGATTTTGCACTGATGTACTTTTCTTTACTTTGACTTTGAAGATACAGAACAAATGCCTTGGTTAGAATTATTCTTTGTTACAGTAAATGCTAAATTAGAAGCAGTTAGAGATGAAAACAGAAGAAAACAGATAACGGTTTATAAAGGTTTAATGAATCATAAAATAATTAATAATTGTAAATAAACGTATGTGTGTATTTATTACATCCATTTGTGTATTACATGCATTAGTTAGATACATATATACATACTGCAAATTAAGTAAAACAGGACTCCTGGAATATACTTTTGTTGTTCTTGAAGTTGCTCCACTGAATTGGTCTTTAAAAAGCATACTGTATGTGAACATAAAGTACGTCATTAAAACTTTCTTTAAGATTTTCTAAAATCAACAACTGCACAATATGATATTGCAGATATTCACATAAAATGATTATTAGTATTTGTATTTATTCATAATTGAATCAATGATTATTTGAAAATGAAAGAAAATAAAATATTTTTAGTATAGTTGTTTGTAAATCAGATTAATTAATTATGTTTATTATTATATGAATATGTAGATTTTGTAGATACTGTACAGAGTGGAGCCGCTGTGAATGAATTAGACTCTAACATTTTACATTTAGGCAATAATTCATCAACTAACTTTTATTGGTTTAATTTATGGGAAAGCAATTTTCACTACCAGCACTGTGGTAAACATCGTTAATCAAAATACATTATTATAATGAAGCTGTTTTAAAATGTTTATTAAAGGAAATAAAAAAGGGGTTACCCTTGCTTTGTGCATCTTTCCATTGTCGTGATAATTAATAGCTAAACTGAACGTTTTCTTTGCCAGTGCAGATGAGGAGAGAGTGCCAGAGCAAGAAGAATAGTTGAACTATAAATTTAACAATAGGTAGGCTTAACCTTAAGTGATGAACAGTATGTAATATTACAGGAGTAGTCCTATGCAAATGCACCCCACTGCTTTACACAATGCTGGAGATGACAGCCAATTAAATCCATCGATGTAAATGCCAAACTAGTTGGCTGATGCTCATTGGACAGTGGGTGGCCTCTGGATTTTTACATTTAGTGTTTTATAGTGTTGTGAAGGAGGGATTTTATGCGTGCTTGAGTGTGTAATACTGTGTTGTTCTAGGTTGAAATTATGATTCTGAACTGTTTCGGGGAACAGAGATGAGTCATCTTTGTATCCTTGGCATCCTTGGGGGCTGCAACAGTGTTTACACATTATATTTAAATTGCGCAAACACTATTATTTGAATCTTAGGATATTAAATGGCACAGAAAAATGTACTGGTGCGGCTTTGCTTTGTGTTTGTTGCTTACAGTATCCAATCTGTTGGCCAGTAATTTAGTTGACCTCATGGAACACTTTGCAACTTTGTACTAAGACTTATGTCATACAGTGAAGTGTTAACCCCCACCCAGTTCAATTTGTGTCATTTGGTGACAGTCTCTCTCTCCCTCTCTCCCTCTCTTTCTCTTTCTCCATCTCGCCCTCTCTCCCTCTCTCTCCCATGGCAGGGATGAGGAATCACCCACCACTGCCACCCCCTTGAGTGCCATTTGTTAATGAAGGCCAAAGTGTTAGATGATAAATATGGTTGAAGAGAAATGGCACATGTAAGTGATCTCATTTAGGAGCATTACATTTGAATTTATTGGGGTACTTAGAGGGGACAGAGAGGCCATGACTCTGAGGGAGAGGGGAAGGGTGCAGATGACTGACTTATAATAGACAGAGGGGTAGGGCAACTTAGCAACCAAAGAGATAGCGCCAATGTTGCAGGATTGTAATGTTAGCATTGTGTTTGGATAATCAATTATTACATTCTAAATGTAAATGGTCTGTACGATATCAAGAAAACACTGAACAAGGCTTTAGCACAATATAATACCTTTTAAAATTTTCTGCACTGAATTTGTTGAAAATACTTCAATAATCATAAAACCTTCATAACCATCGTAAAACACTGATTGGGTGTAAACCCAGTAAAGCGTGAGATTTACAAATAGAAACAACAAAAAATGTGTATTAAACAGGCATTCATTTGTGTAGGGACATGTTTGGATAACAGTTTTCACTTGGTTCAGGACTCCTTTTTCTGTGTATAATCCTCACTTCAGAGAAAAAGAGCTTTGCAGGAGTGAGTTGCCTGCTTGCATGGTTCACGGTTAATTTATGTTCAGTTTTGTTACCGTAACTATAACCATATTGTGCAGTCAACTATTCAGAAGAGTCCTGCAGTATCTATAAACACTGGCAGAATAAGACATGCAGAATAAAAGACCTGCAATACCTCCAACTGTTTGACACAGTTTGGATTGCAGAAGACGAACAATATATTCAATCCATTTCTTGGCCGCGATGCATTTAGTAAATACAGTGCCTGGTTGGTAAGAGGGATGTTGACAGAAAATCAAAAGCAATGTAGCAGCAGCGTCCTATAATGGAGACTTAGCTCTACTTTACACTCCTCTTACAAAGATCTACGATTTGAAAACAATCAATCCCTTCATGAGAGCTTGTTATTTTCTCCTATAATAAAAGTAACGGCTTTTCATCATTCTTTCACAGCACTGATTGTGTTTACACTGGAAATGTAAGCTTTCATGGCACGAGTATGAATAGAAAAGGAGAATATAGAAAGGTTTTTATTTGTGAGAATCCCGCTTTTTCTTTTTTCCTTCCTTCGCTTCTCTGTTGAATTTGTTTTGCTGTCGTCAGATGTTATTGAGGATTGAAAATATCCACATGGTGTATTGACAGCTCGCCATGAAGGTGGCACTGCGTGGCACAGAGCAGCGGGATGTTGTATTTTTTCCTCCCTGTCTTTAGTTTGAGGCAAAGCAGTTTGCGTTGTACAAGAGAGTATTTCTTTATGTGGACAGTTTCACAAAAGATCCAGTACTTTTGTGTTGGTCCATCATGCCTATTTAAGGTCACTTTTGCCTCCATTTATTCCTGAAAGTTCCTATTACCACTTCTCACTTCCTCTAACATTTTGCTAATTTTCAGCTAAATATTTTGGTGTGAGACTGTATCTATTACCAGACATTACATAGAAACATCTGGAGTCTCTGTTAAACCAGGTGTGGATATTGCAAATAAGCTTCCTGAGTAAATGGTTAATGTTTTGACTCGCTACAGACCAGTGGACCAGAGGAAATGTTTCTTGTTGAGGCCCAATAACACACTTAGGAGGATGTTTGTCTCTTTTGGCAAGACCCTGCCAATGGCACAGCCTCTATTAGGCCCTGTTACATTTTTTCTCACAAATGACCGTTTAACCGTCTTTTCCACACCCTGACGCCTCGCCTGTTATTACCGCCATTGTCTCTCTTTTTGCTGTATACATGTGTGAGGCTGGGCCCTCTAATATGCGGAGAGCTTTTCCTAGGCTTTCCTACGGGCACACTGGTCTGTGTTTACTCCTCAGTCAGAATGCCTCCTTTCCACAAGTTTGACATGCCTTTTTGTTGCTATGGTAAGCCCTCCCTTAAAATATATATTTCTGCTTTTGGCCTGGATGGTTTTTTATCTCAGTGGTTTAGAGCCTGTTGCCCCAGGGCCAGATTTAAATGTGTGTGGGTCTTCAAGGATTTCTCTGCAGAAAAGCCGTTTGGATTGCAGCCTCACCGCCATACAAGTGCGACCGAATTGTGTCATTTCAGGTTTTTGAGCCATCGTTGGAACCAAAGGAAAGTCCAAAAGAGAAGCAAAAACACAAGACAAAAGCTGATGAAAATGGACCAGATTGGATTATGTCAGACTTGGCATGTGCTTCGTTATGAGGGAAGTCTTCGTTCTGTCTTATCACACTCTGCCTTACAGCTAAATGAATTTTAAAAAAAACAGCACGGCTCTGCTCCTTGGAAAACAACAGCCAGATCGTAACTGTAAATACTGGCTTAAAGTGGTGTGGGCTCCGCACGATTTTCAGTCACAAAACAGGAAGTGAGAGGAGGAAAAAAAAAAACGTACACTGTGTAATTGCAATAAACTTTCGGAACATGGACCACTTTTTAAACAGTTATAGATGGGGCAATGTTTTTAACACTTGAGAGGAAAGTGAGGTTTTCTTACTGGCACATGTTGTCACAGACTTGGATTGCTACCTGAGCATCTGCCCATGGGTCCTTATGTCTAGAGAGCCACTACAGTATGTTGAGGTGGGTTCATCTCTGAGGGTCTAAATCTATGAGAGGGAAAATGAGTGGTATTGTATGGCTTGAATCTTTAATACAGAAACTGCACCGATGCTTCCCATTTGTTGTCACACCAAATAAGAGATTAAAGAATCTTAAAACTGACAACATTCAAAAGAAGTAGATCACAGGGTTGGTCTGTTTAGGAATGAGAACAGATTCTACTTATTTTTTCTTTTTCCAATTTTATAATCATGTATTTTGTTTGGCTTCTTTCTCTCTCATTTTTGCATCACTTTTAATTAGTGTAACTCAACCTTCATGTATCTAAGAGCCAGGAGCCTGCCTATTTGCAACGTTCAACAGGTAATCAAGACTGATTAAGCACTGAACATGGCCTAATTGCATTAGATCTCAGAAGCACACTATAACCATCATAACTGCAAACACACATGGTCTCTCAAAAAAAGCGATTTAAGTCTCAGAAGAGGAAGTATTTACTACTTCAGTAGAAAGAGAAAGGCTTATGATTCCGAGCATTGCATTTGAAAAACAAATCCCAAACTTAATGCTATAAAATCTTTGCTAAAGATGTTATTTGATTAATGGCATAGATGTTATTTCTACCTTTTATAGGATTATCAATCTCATAAAAATGTACAAATAACTCCTTTAAGTCATACCATACAATTACTATTTGTATACTGTTTATGTACTATTTTTTTTAAGCCAAGACAAACCAGAATTATGTGCAGTATGCCATATGTGCCTTAATGAATGAACATGCTTTGTTCACTCTGCTGCATCTGAACTCCTTCTGTATCACTGTGAAACCCCTTAAGTGTGCTGTGACATGTCCTGAAGTCCTTGTTTAGCACCTCTCTCTGTGTGTTCAGGGTGTGAACTGATACCTAGTGTCAGCTAGCGTCAGGGACAGAATGGCGAGAGAGGTAGCTGAGGTCTACATGAACGAAGAGGCTTCGAGGGTTAGCCCTGAGAAAGCAGGAGGCACACTGGGGAGAAAGAAATTTAAATGGGAAGAAATTGAGAAAGAATGAGAGGAGAGTAAAAGTGAGAGATGAGGCTTTAATGGGGAGGGGGTTGTCAATTTTCTCCAATTTAGCTCAGGAGGATGCTATTTTCTTGGAATTAAATGGTTGGATCAATGCAGCTTTCCAGCCATTTATTAGTGCGTGGTGACATCAACTGTTGCTGCGTTCACCACTAGGCAGGAAAACCAAAAACAGTATTTTTTTATTTTTTTTTACAGGGCTCAACCTTATCACCACTTGTCAGTTAATTATGCATTTAAAATGGGGGGCAAGAGTTCAGCAGTGAAACACTTTGATTGAGCCCTTTGAACTCAACCAGGAAAGAAATCAGTTCTCTTAATCCTGGCTCCTATGTGATCATCGTAGCCGGAGGATACAGACCTCTGTGTCCATCATCTCACGGTCAGCCAACTGGAGCACCATTACTAATGCAATCACCCCTGTGATCTGAACTTCAGAACCTTGAAACAAAATAGATAAACAAGTCAAAGATATGGCGCAGAAGAAAAAGAAAAAGAAGGTGTGAATGAGTCATCTGCAAAAGGGTCATCCAATGTGGACCTAAAGAACTCTTCCAGCTGGTCTTTATAGCCTAAGGTGATGTGAGCTATGTGATACATGATCGTTTTGATCATACAACAAGTATTGCTCCTCTCATTAGCACAGGTCACGCTCTCGGCTTCAAGTAGTTCACACTTTTCAACGACTTACCAACAGAGACTAGCATGGAAAGATTGAACTGAAAAGTTAAATGCTACGTGCATAATGTAAAAAAAATATTAGGAATAGTGTAGCATAGTATCTGCTGTAAGCATATTTAAAGGCTTGTGGGTGTATGGCGTGGATCTCAAGGTTTTAAGGGCATCATCGACTGACTACAAGCCAAGTCAACATCTGGAATATAGCAGGTTGTGCAAAGATCCATTTCAGTATTCCCAAACTCATAAGCACTCAAGATCAAGGGCCAAACACACCTCTGTTTCTATTCTAAAGAAATCTATTGCCACAATTTATCAACTTTGATTGGTTAACTCTTGGACTCTCAAAATGAAACCCTTCATAATTTAGAAGCTGCTCTAAATGCAGTTGGCCGGGCTACATCTAAATGTTTAAAAGTCAAGTGAAGGAAGGAGGCGGTTAGACCTGAAGTTATGTCCTCCAAGGGAACTTTACAAAGATCCTCTCACAGATTTATAGCCACTTACCTAGGAGCCTAAGTCGATATTCATAAACGTGGCTTCAAACAAAGCCCCCATCCACTATCCCTGCTTGTAAATAAATACAGATATGCCTCTTTTACAGACAGCAGCAATCTAAAATATTACCACCAGCATAATTTTACCACACACATTAATATTTTACGGCACATTGTATTTTACCGCATTGAATCTTAAACTTTCATGGCCGGCCCCAAGGATTTTATTCCTTAGGAGTCTGTATCATTATTAGCCAAGATGTATAGCAGGTAGAGCAGACGATTGTCTTGCTTTTGTACGCTTTTGTACAATTTCATACATAATATTTTCACAAAATGAATAGTTAACAGTGCTATCCCCTTTGCTTTACTCAGGTTATGTCTTCTAAAGTTGAATGTCTTTGTAATGAACTTCTGTGTTTTCAATTTTTATACTGAGACCCTCTTGACCAGTGCCAAGTTAGTTGGCTGTATTCTGTCCTTGCGAACTAAAAAAAACAGTTGTTGTACTATGACATTCCTTTGCCATTCCTTTTTATACAAGGTATCAGTTCATTAAATTTAGCATCCATAGGCAGATTTATAAATTGCTCATGTAATGGTAAGACCCTATTAAATCTAGTTTGAAGTGTTTAGTTTTTCATCTAAACAAGTAAAACCCAACCTGTACAGTATCTGCCTCATTATGATGGGAATAAACTCTTAACATCTGCACGTGTGTATTTGCATCTGTGCTTGTGTATATGCCTGTGTAGTGATTTAAGTGGTTTTAGTGTCAAAACAAGTCTAATGAGCTGGCACAATAATTATCAGCCATTTTACTCTCACTTTAGCTAATTGAGGCTTTATATTAGAGTTAATACCACTGCCTATGTACACTGTTTTACAGTTACCAAAATGTTTGGCCAGAAATAGTGCTTCCAATAATTTAGATTTTTAATTTGTGCATGTCAGTGTTTTAATATCTCCCTATTAACCATACTTATGAGCTTTGACAATCTTCCCCAGATGGAGGTAATTGATCAACTCCTGTTTTGTGTATTTTCTACTAATGCAGACAACTACTGTATACAATAGTATATCAAAAAGGGCAAGTAGTTGCTTCACGTCTGATTTGCTTTAGTAGTGTATTTAAGAGTCTTGATCTAGAATTTTTCTTTTTGCCATAAATAAAGATTTGTTTCTTTTCTTTTTCTTTTTTGTAACCTCTATAGAGCAAATTATTCTAATGGCAATGCTACACAAAGGTTCATCATATACCGTGGAATTGACATTAAAGAGGTCCTATCTTTTCCGATTCTCTCTGCACTTTTTTCTAAGTTGTCTTCCATGTTTCTTTCTCCTTTCTCACTTTGCTCCATGTATTTGAAGCGCTTTGTGAAATTCATGTCTTATCCAGGTGAGTATGAACTGATCCCCAGGCCCTTTGCTCTTGTCAGGAATCTCCTAGGCTATTGGGCTCTCCTGGGGCCCTGTTTCACACACCAAATTGATGTCTCCGACTGGAAATGACACTTTCAGCAGGATTTGCCATTCTAAACCACCTCAAACCCATGTGATCTCACCCATTCACTCTCAGAGGGATTGCCTTGAAATGCACCATAGCTTCAAAAGCCAATGAGCATAGCATTCTTGAATGAAAAGCTGATACATATCCTATCAGGAAAAAAAGAGAAGGTATTCTAAAATGCTGGCAATGTAAAACAGTATTTTTGCTCTGAACAAAGACCAACAGTCCCATGAATACGAAGGTATTGCCCGGGGGGAGGGGGGGGGGGGGGGGGAGGATGCAATGGAGGGTAAAAGGGAGTGAAACTAAAAGAAATCAATAACCACATGAATTTTCATGTGTAGGTGCTTGTCCACCATTTGCTTTATCTTGTTAATATCTGTCTCGGTCTGTCCGTCAGAACCAGGTGCTTTGATTATTTTGGTCTCACCATCTTTTTCTAACGCTCCATTTAAAGGAAGAACCATAGTGACCATGTTGCTTTGCTTAAGGAGTAGTTATGATATAATTTGACACCGGAGTAGAAGGAAAAGGGAAAAGGTGTGACCAAGAATCCCTCCCTTGACTTATTTTCATCCCCAAGTCTTTTCTGGGCTGCACGTTTCTCCTAGGGGGCTCTACAGACTAGCATAATGGATAAGGGCAAGGGTGTGAAAGGAGCACCTTAAGGCTCCTCATTCAACTCTCCCAATCTCTCCTGCACACACTCTTGAGCTGTGAAGGCCTTCTTTCTTTGCCCTGCTAGCATGGGAGCCCTGTAATAGGCTCTAATTGATAGGGAGGTGTTGGGGTCTTTCTGTATGGGCTGAAGGGATGAGAGTAAGAGAGAGAGAAAGAGGGAGAGAGAGAGAGGATTACATGCGAGCATGTAGGGTGGAGCGGGGGAGGAGGAGAGGCTGTGGAGTGGTCTAGGCCCCGTTCGTAATGAGTCATTAATTTCCTAGCGGTTTTGTGGCGGTTGGCTCATTACTGGTCTGCAGAGGAGCAGGAACAAAGCTCTGGGTAGGTAGGAGGTGAGCTTAAATAGTTGGGGCTCAACACTTCCCAACAAAAGGAGGAAGAGAACGTTGAATGGCACTTGGAACAGAAGCAGTAAAAAGTGGCAGATGCAAATTGCGGGAGAGCAAGTCTTCCTTCAAGCACTTTTCGCTTTTTATTTTGTCAGACTGCAGCCTGAGAGTCTAATTAGTTAGTGAGGTGTTTCACTTCTGATAGGGCTGTGTCTCGTTATTATCACAAAGAGGATTCGTAGAAATGGGAGGAAACGCATATGTTCCACAGTCCCCAGTAGAAGCTGCTCACTGCAATAGTTTAATTGATTTGATTATTTATTTTACCCTATAGAAATTGAAAGATGTGCAATATTTTCATGCGTTTTCAAGTGATGTTGTATATAGTTTAAAATAAGATGAAACAGTATGATGATGATGCCGCAGGTAATTAATTATGTTTTTAATTATGTGTTTACTCTTTTCCCCACAGGCAGAATGATTATGGACAAATTGGCAGTGGTTCTAATGAAAATGTGGTCGTCCCTCGCTTTGTGGAGTGTGTGGACCACGTGTCGAAGGTCACCTGTGGGGCAAACCATAATCTTGCACTGACAGGTACAGTAATGCACTGTGCAGGCCTGCTACGATACACATAGATAATGATTAAAATATTTGCCTTTTAAAAATGCAGACATTTGTAATTGTCCCCATGTATACAATATATATGCCCTGTACCAGTTAATTAATAAAGAAGTTGATCCTATCATTAACCCTTCCACTATTATGCTAGATTTTATATTTTCTTTAAACGCACCAGCACAAATCAGCTGGACAGTATCTTTAAGAAATGGAGCTGACATCACTTGTCATGAGCTGTTACTGTGTGCTTCAAAGTTCACCTGTTTTACTCAATTTTATGCGAATATCAGAGCCCTCAAGCCCTCGATCGGCACATCACCTGAGAGAGAGACAAGAGGGAGAGAGAGAGAGTTAGCGAGAATATGGCCCTGGCTCCTGATCCATAACAGTCATTGCCTGTTACATACATTTCAGAATTCATTCAGGCTATGAAGATAATCGAGGTAGTCGACAGTTTCCCCTGCAGCCCAATGGATTTATGATAGCACTGTCAAGAAAATGAGGCGAAATGACACAGTAGCTGACTTTAGCTGCAAATAATGTGATAGGCCGTACAGTGGTGCAGCAGCAGCTGCTGTCATTGCAGGTAATAGGCTATAAAGAAGCCTGATAGCAATACCTGTCATTTCTTAATGGCTGACTTCACTGAAGAGCTTTTGTGGCCTTTAACATGAAGATAATGGAAGATACAACAAATTTTACAGCTTTTGCGTTGCATCCATAATTTATCACCAGAGGCCCCATGCAGCAGCACAACAAGGACAACATGCTCCTAGAGGCGTGCTGGAGAGAGATGCAAGATGAGCTGCAGGGGGTTAGAGGCCCCTGTTATACTTTGCAATTAATAGATGAACAGCTCATGGTCCAAAACATCTTCTATCAGTTGATACTATCATATAGCTATTTGTTTGAAAATAAGGTTTTGTAAAAAAAAAAATTAATTGAAACAGCATTTCACTTATTATATTTAATTAATTACTTTATTACTTTACTTTTTGATGATATACAGGTGACGGCAGGTTGTTTCAGTGGGGCTGTGGACGGGCATGTGGGAACATAAGGAGGAATATCCTGTTCCCAGAGGAAGTGACGGGACCAAGCTCGGCAGTGAGAGACATTGCTGGAGGATGTTGGCATAGCCTGCTTCTAACAGGTTAGTCTTTGCATGGTTGAAACCTATTAGTATAACACAATGTAATACAGGCCATTTACTAAATCCAGCAGTACCCTCTGCCTTTATTTTTCCGTTCATAGTACATGCAAACATGGAGTGCATGCTTACATGCGCTGTACACGCAGACATGTCCGCAACCTTAACATGAAGTATGCGTCAATCCTTGGTGTGTGTCTTGGCCCTCACACAGGCGTGAGTGTGTGCTTTTAGCTGTAGTGTCCATCTATCCACATCATTCATTAAGAGCTCTCTCAGGGCTAGTGCGGCTACATAAACACAGAGGTTGAGGCCACGGCTGCTCTTTCACCTCACTGCGGAGAACTTCAAAGTCACTTCTCCTAACAGAGCAGATGAATGCTCCCTGTCTGCCTGGCTGATGTATTGGTCCCACTTGCTGTCTTCTTACTGTAGTATGGCTTTGACTGAGGCCCCATCGTGGAGCCAGAGCTAGGCCATTTGTTAGTTTTAGCTGTATCTCCAAGACCTGGCTTTAATTCTGAAGGGAGGACATTAATCCTTTTAATACAACACTTTGTAGAGTCGTTTTCCTGTGTTGCTAATGCTGTCTATTATTAACCCCATTAAAAGTGTAATACAATTTAAGTAGAGTGCTAAAAGTGGATCATTTGTTGCTCCGTTCTGTTTGAATTAATTCTCAATTTATGATCTAAATGATTAAACTATAGGAGTCACAGCACTAAATGAGATTCTTAAACGGTCAGGCATACATTTACACATATTAATACAAACATTTATGAGCACACAATCACACAGACATGTCAAAGTGTACAGACACACACACAAAGCTGCTGTGTGTTGCATTTGCTCTTCTAAATCCTGTAATGTCCCCAGTTTGATCCCTAGCTCCATTCTGTCATGAGGGAACAGAAATATCCATCTTCAATCAGGCCTTAATGAATAGCCTGATGAGTGTCGGGCAGAACTGAATTACCAGTTAGATTTGAAGAGTGTGAGAGTGTGTGTGCGTGTGTGTGTGTGTGTTTGGGAGAGTGAAATGGGCGGGGGGTAGTTGGAGGGTCAGTAAAACAGGACACATGTAGAAATTAATTCTCTCCCAAGTTCAAAAAAGAAATTGGCTAATTCTGTCACATGAGCCTCATGGAATCGCCTTATCTATTGGTATGAATCTTCAATTATTAGGGTCAAACTGCAGAGGGATACACAAGGGATAGAAAAGAGAGGTTAGGGAGAGCAAGTCGCAGTGATGGAGGGTAAGATTTGAAAATTGCAAAGAAAAGAAGAGAAAAGAGTAGAAAAAAGATAGCGAGATGGAAAAGATGGAGCAAAAAGAGAGCAAGAGAGTCAGTGGTATGAGAGACAGCTTGCCTGGGCCGGAGCATATTGAGGGCAGCAGGTGGAAGAGTGGCACAGTTAATTAAAACGCCTGTCTTAATGTCTCAGCCCGTCACTCCAGGGAGAGAGGGAGATAGAGAGAGAAAGAGAGAGAGTTGCCAGGCTTGATCTGGGCTGCACCCAACCAGCCATCAAGACAGCAAAACCAACCATCCAGCCAACCCACCAGGCCACATGTCAGACAAGCCCTGACACTATGCCCTTCACCCCCATCATCCTTTGCAACGCACAGAGACACACACGTCACACATGTGCACAGACACACGCGCGTTCGCTTTTTCTTGTCCACGTACCCATGCACCTATCCAAATGGCCACCATAATTTAATGCAGACCTCTTTAGAAAAGCCCCTTCTCTAAAAAAAGAACAAAAACACACTTCTGATGTTACCGTTTTGCTCAGCAGCATCTGTAGCATGCCTCTAGACTTCCAGCCTTGCAGCGTAATCTGTCTGCTTTTAATAATTCATAGAAAGCACAGGCTGTGCACTATGTAGTGAATGCTGAGGGTAATGGGAATGTTGTGATATTTCTATCATGGCCTGTCTGGAGCAGCAAGCGAATCAAACCATTAAAGATCTGATAAGCAGACTGTTCAGTGTCATAACAGCATTTGCTGTCATCACTTCTTTAGGTGGACAGGTTAACAAATCCATTCTGCTCTGTATGCTACAGTCAAATGCAAAAGCAAATGGTGATACCTGACAGAGGTACTCTGCTACGTTGACACAAAGTTTCAACTCACACCAAATCATTGAAGACACAGGTACACGTGAGTCTAATGTCATGTTTGACAATCCTGAGAACACCGCTATACTGCACTAAAACTATACTTGAAAAAATGTTTTTTCTTCTTTTTAAAGAGAAAAGGGGCAAACAAAAAGTGGGGATCCATCCATGTGTGAGGTGGGTCTAGAGTTGCACGTCGTGTTGTTTGACTAATGTTTTATCAGGCTTTGCTGTATCACAGCAGATTGCTTTGTCAATAACTAGCCTGGTGCCTCAGTGAGCATGAATCTGAGATTGTCAGGCTGAGTGACAGGCTGGCGATGGCAGATAATTCAAAGAAATTGGAAGTGTGAAATCTTTAAGGGCCACTTCTTAACACAGCAAATGCCAGGGTATCTTTCCATCAGCTGCTGCTCTCACAAGCCACCGCATTGTTAATGGTGGCCTGTCTGTCCATCAAGACCGCTTCAGGAGGGATTTAGACCTGTTTGGCGCCTTATCTCTCTGACTGCCTCCCACTAACCTGACCACTGCTCAGGCCTTGAGTGCTCTGTGTGTGTGTGTGTGTGGGTGTGTGTGTGTGTTCCATGTGGCCAATGATGGTCATAAATCTACCTCCAGAGCAATATATATACTTTTTCTTTTCTTTCGCTTATTTATAGATATTGATTTATTTGATTATCTCCCGACAGTGTATTGGTATATCCATCCATTGTTACACAATCAGGAGCCAAATGTAATAGTGCTTGTAGCACTTGTTAATTTAGCTGTCAACACTACTGATTGACCTTAGATTGTAGCAGTAGGAGCTCTTTGTCCTGGTAAATGGGTTTCTGTTTCTGCTGCTGTGTTTCTGGGCGGATGCAGAAAAGCCAGTGTCTGCTTTCAGTTTTGTGCAAAAACATTGTTCTGAGCCAGAGACTCAAAATGTCCGTCACTGATAGGGATTAACTGTAATGAGTCACAGCTTAACATATACATATTTTTAGTTAATTTGTTAAGAACAGTTAAAGGTTAACCTTCAAACTTGAAATGGTTGTAATGTAGCTCAAAATGTGCTGCTGTCCACTGAAATCCACTCAAACATGCAAAGTGTGAAGAGGAGGCAATGGAATCAATGTCCTCTATGAATATACATTTCATTAATAAGTTGAGATCTGGGCCATTTGAATACCCAAAATTAACCTAAAAGTAATTTGAAATATAAGTTAATTATTAGTTTCATAATGAGGTTTATGATTAAGAAGTTAATAAAAGAAACTAAAAGAAAGAAAGAAAATAAAACCGAGAATTCACACAGTAGTAAAAAAGAAAAGAAAAGATGTGTGTGTATGTGCATGCTGATGTTCATTCATCTCACCAGAACTGCTCCATTGAAAGTCAAGTATTCCGATTTTGAATAGTGACGTCCTGACCTAGTCGCTCTATCTGTTTTTCTTTACTCATTTACTAACTTATTCTTTCATACTAACTTACACTCACACAGTTGTAACACACGGAAAACTATTGAGGGTAAAAAGTGTAGGTGAAAGGCAGATGAGGACAGAGAGAAATAAGAGGAGGAAAGACAGCAGGGCATAAAATGGATCCTCCACATCTGCTAATCCAAAAAAAGGCTTAGGCTCTGTCCTCTGTTTGTATGTACAGAGAAATAATGAGAGAAAATAGACAGAGAAGGGGGGGGGACTAGAGTGAAGGGCTCAGAGAGAGAAAAAGAAATAAACAAAGAGAAAAAGAAAGAAATATGTCCCCTATTTTCCCCTTGTAGTGGTCTCAATTCCCTGCCAGAGCTCCCTGTCACAGGGAGGTAGTTCCCAGGCCGACACATCTCAAGCTGTTCAAACATCCATTAGGATGTTTTGTTTCATACACTCTACAAATACAGCAAGATGAGAGTGAAACGGGCAAATGATGAGAGGGAAATTGAGGAAGAAAGAAAAGAGACAGAAAGCCAGAGAAGAGAGGATGAAGAGGGGAGTAAGTTGATGGGAACAGCAGAGAAAGGAGAAGAGGAAATTTATCAAGAAACTCGTGTGATATTTAATGATCCTTGTATGTGGAGAGGGAAGACCACACCAGCTCGTTCTCCTCCGCCAAATACCGATCCCCTAACTTAATTTCCTGCTCAATTGCTGTTCTATAGTGCATAGTACAGTGATACAGGCTGGCAATATAGAAAACAGATTGCCTGTGCGGCGAAGTGGATAAGGCTGAGTCTTGTGTTGCTGGAGACCTGCAGTCTCCAGGGGGGTCTTGTCGGTGGGCTTCACAAAACCAACAAAGCCCATCTTTCCCTGCGACTGGCAGCAGCTGGCAGGTAGATCTTCAAGCACTGGAGGTGGGGAAGTGGTTCTGTGGGTGTGGTGTGTGTGTGAGTGTGTGTTTTTCT
>NW_023339718.1:6732547-6733061 GCF_004916995.1 Morone saxatilis
GTGTGTGTATGTGGTGCAGGGAGTCTTGCTATTCTTTGTAGTGGAGAGTTCCACAGTCTTCTATCTTGTGTTTGCTCATGTGCTATGACGCCAATCCACTCAAAAATGTAGGCCTGCATGGACAGCAACCATCAATCAGTGCACAGAACAGTGTGCAACTTACAGCTACAGTGTTTTCCCAGAGACACACACACAGATACAGTGTACACACACACACACAGCTTCCATCAGTAATACATACATACAGTACACATGCCTGTTACTGTGTGAGATGGCTTGACAAACCTTATTAGAATTTTTGGCTCATTTTTTCTTGCCATACAGACCGACAGTCTTTTTGACATCCAATGTGTACTGAAATCCAGCAGCATGCACAAACACAGGTTTGCATGTCCAGTCCACATATACACATTAACAAATACAAAACACAACCACCTGAGATATAGCGCAGCAATTACTCAGGTTCTTTAATTATAGGTCTAGTGTGTTGCATTTAGGAGGATTTATTGGCAGA
>NW_023339718.1:6733082-6755065 GCF_004916995.1 Morone saxatilis
ATATTCATAGGTAGGTTTTCATTGGAGTATAATCACCTGAAAATAAGAATCATTATTTTTTTGTTACCTTAGAATGAGACGTTTTTATGTACAGACGCCGTCCGTAGCCTTTCATGGAGGCCGCCATGTTGAACCGCTATGTCACTGTAGTTTCTTCTTTGGAAGGGGAGGGTGAAGCGACAGAGTTGCGATTTGCAATTACACCACTAGATGCAACTAAATCGTACACACAACACCTTCAAATCCTAATAAAAAATGACTTACAAATTTCAAATATTTTTATAAAATCTTAGTTTTTCAGATTAAATGCTCTGTAAAGTAAGAATCGTCAATGTGTTTGTATAGAAAAACGTTTATTTTTACAGTACAGTGATTGACATACATTCCTTTTCTGCTTGAACCTACATAAAGTCATAATGTGTTGTCGTGAGGTTGTTTTGCTGCCTGACATAAAGTAGGCCAGTATAGTGAAGTCTTATCATGTCTACCTGGAGTACTGATGTTACTTGTATCCCAATTCTTTTGGAGTTGTTAATTCATGCAGGAAGTGTCACTAACCTAGTTGCCATTGGGTTTTGCGCTAATGTTAGCAGTGTGAACCTCCTCTGACCTCTCAAAGTGACAGGGTTTTGTTGCGTAACAGCCTTGTGTAATGAACTTCCTCCCAGGAGATGTCATTAAGGACGGGAATGTTTGTCTTCCGCTTGCACCAAAATGAATATTCAGCTATTATCGCTGCACAGCATTCAGATCTGATATAAGTATTGGGTTTCAGCTTGTACAGAAGAGAGACAGAAACCCATTCCAGATGGGTTTTATTTACTGTCTCTGTGTCTCTATGATCAGCCACTGGTTTTCTTAATTTATCACATCTAACTGGGTTTTGCAGCGTGAAGACAGTTAAGGCCATTTCTCTGTCTTCCTAGACATAGTTTTATCTGGCATACATCATTCAGCCCCCCCCCGTCCCAGTCTTTCTCTTACCCAGATTTACGTATTTGTTTTAACTAATGTCCTGTTGCAGGCCACTAAAGATCTGTAATAACACTGCTAGGGTTTCTGCAAGGTGACCACGCCAAGAACCACAGAAACGTGGATGGGATAGAGCTGTCAGAAGGCTTTCCATCACACACAGGGATCACATTTGAGCAAAGGTTTTCCTTGATAAATGAACCCAATTGGTCCGCTTATCGGCTAGATCAACACTGTATGCCTTTCATGGCTCGTCTACTTTTCCCATGTAGGAGGCCCTGTAGAGGGGGAGTGCACTGTGTGTATGTGTGTGATATGTGTGAGCGAGAAAGAGTGCCATAGAAACAAGGGAAAGAGGGACTGAGCAAAATATGTCATCATGATTTTTTGAATCCCCTTGTTTATTGAACATGACTGAATCCAAAGTCGATCCTTCACATTCCAAAAATATTCACATGAACAGGAAGGAAGGGAAGGGAGCTCTGTCCTTGTGGGGGGGCGCCATACACAATTCGATGCCTTAATACCAATTCCCTTCTCAGTATCATCATCCTAATAGTAAATATAACTACAGGAAGTAATGATTTCTGCTCCAAATTATGTGGATGTTTACACTGCTCGTCGACTGAGCAATATATTTCTGATCAAAGATAAACTGTACGAAAGGAAAATAGAAGTTGCATTAGTTCAACAGTGGGAAAGAGGAAATGGTGAGTCCCAGCAGACCGATGTACCTTGTAAAGCAAACACCCCCCCCCCCCCCCTTCTATGCTACACCAAAGGAGTCACTGCCAAGATGGCTGCTTGAGCTCCAGGCCTGCAGGGCTTGACCCTGCGCATGTTGCCAGACACCATTTCTCTAAATCCAACCTCAAAATGAATCTTCAGGCCCTGGCATAATTCCTCATCCTCTCTTCCTGTCCTCCTCACAACATCTCTCTCTGTCTCCGTGATTCACTTCTCTTTTATTTTTCCAATGTGGGCCACGGGGAGGATGGTGTGGGGTGCCTCATCTTTCAAATTCCTGTGAGTTTAAGATGGTAAGACTTGTTTTCTAGGATGAGTGTTTCATGGGGCTGGGTGTCTGGGGTTCCTCCCTACAGGTTTATCATGTTGGCAACCATGGATGGCTCCTTTTTAAGGTTGTCGTGAGTTGTCCTCCCCTGAGTCTGGACCTCTTAAAAATAGTGGCATGAATCCTTGGCAAACACTGTTCGCAAATAGAGCAATTAACATAGAATGTCAAGTTTAATTGAAGGGCTTATAGTGAGTGTTTTTATGTACTTCTGACCTCATACTGAACTATGCTGTAAATGAAACAACACATGATCACATCATATTTTATTTAATGGAAAGCTATGATGAAATTTGGGCTAAAAGAGAATACAAGAATTTTGTAAGCTGCTCTGTATAAAATGGAAAGTAATATATTGTGTTTTCAATGGGATTGGCACATATCGCAAAAATGTAAAGCCATGTTTTATTTAGCTGAAGCAGTTTATTGTTTGCATATCTTAAAGCCAAATGTGGGATCAGCTGTATCCAACTTTAATTGCTTGTGTTGAATATATAGCTTATGAGTTTAGAAAGTCATTTCAGTTGACAAGTTCCCATAATAACCACTGATTTATTGTTTTAGAAAAGTGAAATAATAGGTTTTCTGTCTTAGGCCAATCACTGAGAGGTTTTATTGGATTTTTCCACTTCTCTAATAACTTTGCATTATTTTGGTTTCACCTAACCGTATATACTACTAAGTTGTTCTCGTGGTCTTCATTTCCATCATTCATAAGGAAAACAAAAAATATTTTCCATTCCTGTTAGTCACATTATACTGACAGATCCCTGGGCCAGGCTAGTGTTAACTACTGTAGCTTGAAGTTTTTTTTTTTTTTTGAGTGTTCAATGCAGTTTTCTCTTTCCTCCATAATCTATGTTGGGAATGATGTCTTGTTTTTTTCTTTTTTCCTTAAAACCTTTTCTTTCCTTTTCTATTTTTCCTTCGTGGTGGCATGTAAGGGCTCACGAGGAGAGTTTTAAAATTAAAAGCTTGAACTTCAACCACTAGAGGTTATGCTTATTCTTTATTTGTTCCTTTCTCCAAACTATCCCCCCTCCTTTCTTCACCACTGAGTCGAACCACCCACTAAGTCTAAGGTCACTAGCTAGCCAAGGCGAAGGCTGTTCGGCAGGGCTGCAGCAAACTTGGCAAAGTCTTGGTGCGACTCCCTGCTGCTCCATGGGACATACCAGCTCCTTTGCCAAGTCAAATAACACATTTAGTGAATTGAAAGTAAGATTTAAGTGGGGCAGCACAATGCGGCCAACCCTCTCATCTCTGAGCCGGCCCTTCTCTTTGTGTGCTAGAGTGTGAAAACTGCTCTTGTTCTCAGGGACTTCATCTTTTTTTTCTTGCTGATTATTTGGAAACAGGTCACTTGGGTGTGGAGGCTATAACTCCACCCATAATTTTTTTCCTCATAACTTCACATTCATTGCTCAATCAATTTTTTTTCCTCTTTACCTCTCAGTCTGTTTCTTTACCTCCCTCCTCTCTTTTTTTTAACCAGCCCTCTTTTCTTCTCCCTGTGTGTATAACATTTTTCAAAGAATTCAGTGGCCAAGTTCAGGCCCTTGAAGTAATTGGCTTTGAATCAAGACCCTGTTTTCATTCTTGTTTTTTCTCTTTTAATTCTCCTCCTTCTCACAAGTATTGTACTCCTTAGTTCACTTTTCACCTCTTTGTTTTTTTACTTTAACACTACAAACACAAACATGCAGGCTTATTTTGTGTTGTACTATTTTTCTCTTATTCACCAACTGGTGGAAAACAAAATGACAAAAGACTACAGTTGTAATTGATTTCTGTGCCTGGACTGATGTAGCCATCATAAAATTGCATAATTGAAATGTATATATATATATAGCTTGCCTCTATAAATTTTACACTCTTTTGAAAAGACAATGCCAAAAATTTGCATAACAGGGTTGTATTAAATTCAAACAACATTTGGCAAGTACATACATACAGTCTCCATCCAAGGGCTTTAAGCATTCATTTTATTCATAGATTTGGGCTTTTTGGGGGATTTTAAGGATACAAAAACAGAAATGTGAAAATTACAAATTGACTCATTGATGAGTATACCTCTGTCTCACTGTCTTTCTTCCTCTGCACTCTGCCTGACATGTATGAGGCTTAAGAAAGCAAGGCTGCTTGACACACTGGTTGTCTTCAGGCAAGATTATATAAACATCCTAAGAAGACCAAGACAGGCTAAATATTGATCCATGACTGACACAAACACAATATTCAATAATTTAACTGATATATGTTATTCTGCGAACCAGGGGTTCTGAGAAAAACATTTATTAGAGGTAAAACATTTTAACCAACTGTATTTGATGCTATTCATCTGTGCAGAAAAATAAATCATCTGGAAGGATTGCTGTGTATATGGCTAATGAACAGAAAAGTGACACAAGAGGATGTACCTGTCAGCCTTTGAACTTGTCCATTGCAAAATGTCTTAAAGTCAAAGTTGAGGTGCACGGGCATGCACATTCTATGCAAGAGATGCGCGATGAGGTCACTTTTGGTGTGTCCACCCTTGTACTGAGGACTCTGCATTGAGCATAAACAAACTGACTTGCTACTCTCCTTTCCTAGCATACTGTATTCTCCCCTTACTGTATGCAACAGAAATTGCACTCTACATTGCCTGTGAGGCAAACTTCTCAAAAACAGTTAGGATTTGATTACACCCTGCTTACTGTGGGTGGACAACACTAGTTTATAAACACACCATTTATCTGTCATCATTCTGTATACAATTTCATTAATTACATCTGTTGCATATATCAAAATCACTTTCGCTGTAGAGGATTCTTATTTTTGTGACAGTCAATTAGCCCCAGCTAGCAACGTCTTACTGCACATCACTTTTGTGATTTTGTAAGAGTTAACAAGGGCTAAAAGTGTATAATTTCTTTGCTGTTGTTGTATGAATGTCACTGAATGGCAATAGTACAGTACTACAGCCAGTGTGTTCAGGCATAGCAAATTGGGGCCATAGGCCAGAGCACTGTTGTAACAAATTAGCTGCTGCCACAAAGAGGTCAAACTCAGCTGTATTAGCTGGATGTGTTTGTGGGGTCAGGTGCTATGTGTGTGTGGTTGCACCTTGCTGCATGACTCTGTGCAGTTCTTGACCTCCCCAGGGTGTACAGCCACTACAGCCATGGTTCAGAGTTCACTTGCTAATCTGTGCTAGACCTGGAGGAGAAACCAGCTGTGGGCATGTTCCTCTGTAGGATAAACAGAGGGGAGGATTTAGGGATGGAGAGTGGATGGAAAATAAACCAGAAAGGGTCAAAATGGTTCAAAGTAGGGAGAATTATGATTATTCCATAAGCCATTTTTGTATACCCTTAAGGTGGTAGAAGCGGTAATGTTATAACCAAATTATTCTATACTATAAATGTAATGGTTTATCTTTTCTTGACTGAAATAGAATTAAAGGAAAGTCCTCACTTACCCTTTCATCATAAATGCTATAATTCAGTATTCAGTGTAGTGTTTTCTTGTGATTTTATATGTTAATCTTAAATGTGGTGCTGTATCCTCCCTCCCTACACCTGCTACGTATACATCTGCTTTAGTAATTTTTTTCTTTTTTTTCTTACAAAAGTTGAGTATTCCGGTAGTTACTGAACAACTGGGGATAATATGATATTGATTGAGGGTAGAGTATTGAGGCACAAAGTATAATCTTTAACAAACGTCATTTCAAGATGGTTAGTCAGGAACTGAGCTTTTGCTTGTTTGAGGAACTGATCCTAAAATATGACACTGGCTGTTGATATTTTAGACAGATGTTTTTCTTAACCTCACTGTGACTGCGATGGAAACACCTTGGCATCATGTCATCTACATGAGATGATGGGTCCAGAAATTTAAGGCACTTTTCTGTAGTTGTATTATTGAAGAGATTTTAGATTTCAAGCAATTCACATAAGGCAGGACATTTGAGGGAGCATTGAAAGTTGAAAAGTAAGGATTGAAAGAGAAGTAGGAAAAGAACAAGTATAGAGAGCAAGAGGAAAGGAGAGTGTCAGAATGAGGAGGAAAGGAGTGGTTTTGTGGAAAGGAGGTAAGGGATTGAGGGATCGGGAGGGCAGGCAGAATCAGCAGGCAGTACTCAAAGTCCAGCTGGTCCTCGGCTCCCAGGGTCTACTTCAAGGACCTCTCTCTCTGTTTCTCTCGCTCTTATACACACACACCTACTACTGTACACCCACCCACCCACCCACACACATACACACAGGGTAACACTCTCCACCATTGCTCATTGTCTGGCTCCAATCTCTCTGTATCCTCACTCCCCACATCATCTCCACCCACCTTCCCCTTCTTTACTTTTGCTGTATCTGTCATTTTCACCCCCTCTCCATTTTTGATCCACTGGCTGACAATGATGAATTTCCCTCAGCTGTACAGGAGTTGGCAGAAAAAGTTTGCTCAGCAGAGTTTTGAAAGTAAAGCGAAGAGAGTGCTGCTTATGATATTAGTGCAAGTTCAACATGATACTCCGTAAGACAAAGTCATTCTTCCTCATTTAACATTGCAGATGTCTTTTGCAAAATAAGCTTTTTAAGGAAACCTGTTGTTGTTTTTTTTACTTCTTTGGTAATTTTTTTTTATCACTCTGCTATTTTAGGTAATCCATAGGCCATTTTATATCCCCTGGCTTTGCGGTTATGATTTTAGCCGAGGTTCTTTTAATTGAAAGTTCACCTGATAATGTCCCTAAGTCAGCAGAAACTAAAAATAATAGAAGCTTGCAGTCAAGTTCAGTGGTTTAGGTGATATAAAATATACATAAATCAGAGGGATTATTTCTTGATACCTTTGTTCAGATGCTTCTGGTAATCGGTAATTCTTTGTCATTAAAAATACAAAATGTGGAACTATTTGAGTCCCAGGATTCATTGTTTCATGCCATCAAGGGTATTGTACAATAATATATTTGAGGGTGTTTCAAGCATAATTTATATGTGTAAGCATATTTGCTGCCTACAAGATTTTGCTCAGACCTTTCCGAGCATCACAAAAGTGTTTTCTCACTCACACGTCATCTGCTTCTCTACTTCATTCAACGTCCTACATCATTGAGACACACCATCCCCCTATCATATAAATGCAAGCTACAACATAGTAGAGATTTGAAACACCTGGTTAATTGGCCTAAAGCTTGTACATACAGTAATTCAATTCCAAAACCTCTATTGGTCGCCCTCCTCCCCTTTTCTCCTCTCTTCCTCTCAACCTCGCTCCTTCTCTCCAGGATTATGCGCAGGTTACAGAGCTAGCACAGTGTGGATTAGCAGGGTCGCTCCTCCATGCTTGGTGCCTCTCTTAATGTGATTATGCATCATCAGGCTTGTTTACTGTTAGCTTGTTCATTGTTGAGACCTGACAAAAGTTCAGCCCCCTTCAACCCACTTACTGGTGCCCACGCCCACACACTCATACAGTGCTTAAGCTGTCAAACCCCCCTGCTTATACACTGACACACAAACAAACAAACTACACATAATATTCACACCAACAAAGTATAAGCAGTGGCATAAAAAATAAGCGCTGCTTTCTTTTGAAAGGCAATACAGTTTTTATTTCTTTGGATAATGAAATTACATGTGCCAGTAGTTGAGTGAAAAACATACAGTAATGATCTGAACTGTTACTGTTACAGAAGGACCTATTTTTCATCTGAAGGATACCATTAGACACTAGCGATCAGGTGTCTGTATGTGTTCCCTTTAGCTAGAGTCCACTATAACCATCTTTAAGCGTCAAGCGCCGCCTTTCATTAGCCTAATGAAGCCATCAAGACAGCCTGTTTGTACAGAGCGTGGTCTAGCTCTGTCAGACTTCCCAGCTATGCACTCCATCAGTGGTGAATGAGCCTCTGTGTGGCCTGAGGGGGGTGTGACTTAGACTCGGTGTGTCATTAGCCATTGATGTTATTGGCTCATTATCTCCCAATTAGGCTGCTATCAGAGCTAGCTGGCGTTTTCATTACAACCGTAGACCTCCATGATCTAACAAAGACCAATGCCGCTGATTAAAGATGGTTTCAGCAATAACATGTAGTGTGAGGTCTTTGAACTCTCTGTGATATAGTTAGAGCCGAGGTGATATAACACAATGAAGCTGATTAGAGAGGGCATGTCTCTTATTGTGCCACTTACTGAGGTTAAGGCAGAGTAATACTGATTAATGCGTTCCTGGTAGCACGTTTTGTTAATAATGTACAGTCAATTATGAAACAGAATAATTGAGGATGGTTACAATTAAGCTTTCAAAAATACAATGGACATCAATTTAGATTTTATTTTACTCTCCATCTATAAGTGTAAGCACCCACTGGCCCTCCATTCACATCATTATATGCACGTGTGCTGTATTTGTGCACACATGGTACCCATACACTGTATGACCGCTGAAGGACAAGTAGAAGTCTGAGAGTGTGTGTGTGTGTGTGTGTGTGTGTGTTAAAGGACTAATCAGCTCTGTTAATCACCCAGGGTGGGTCAGCCTGTAAGGCAGGGACAAAAATCGCCTCTCCTCAGGTAAATCAGAACAAGGAAATAAAATCCTGCAAATTAAAGGCCTAGAAAAAGATTATAGTCACCATGTTTGTCCTTCACTTTGACCATGGAATCAGTGCCAGCTGGGCAATACGTCTCCCTCATGTTGTATTACTTTTTTAATTAATCTACCACAGACTCCTTAGAGTGATGAGATACATTAGAGTTGTCTGTTAAATGCAATCAATTATCTAGCTTTGTTGCTATAGAATATGGAAGTTAATTGACATGTCTTTCTGTTGTATGTTTTGAGTAACTTCAAGTGCATTTTGATTTAGAAATTTTGGTTTTAAGTTTGTGTCTTGTAATCAAGGGATCACTACATAATTTTCTGTGCTGTAGGTGTGAACTTAATTTTAATTTTTATATTATTCCAGCCAATAAAATGAGGTAACAAACAAAATAATACAGTAACTGTTTCATGTATGCTTGCGTGTGTGTGTGTGTTTGTGTGTGTTCTTGGTGGCCTTGCCGGAGTGCTGCCTTTCTGCCTGTTTACCCGTTAGAGGGGTTAGTTCCTTGATCCGTGAGAACTCTGTAAGTGTCTGCCTGGTGATTAACTCCACATCGCAGCACAACGTCTTCCCCCTCACTTCATAAATGGGCTTTAATTGAGGGAGCTGGCTCCTTAGCAGGGAACCTCTTTCACTCTGTGTCGATTAAAACGTCATTTTACAGCCAAAAAAGAAACACGTTCCCAATCACTGCCCTTGAATTATTGTTCTGTAGCTCGAGGCTTGTATTTTAAAGTCACTGAATAATTGCAATCAGATTATTCTAATCAAGTGCTGGAACAGTAATTACAGGTTGCAGTCATTTAAGCTGCCCTGGAAGTCCCATACACACTGCTGGTGTGCATATTAAAAGTTTATGTCACAAGAGATAAATTTAATGAAGAGGATTGTAATCTTTCAGGTACTTTTAGATAGGTTTCACATGTGTATGAGGAGAGCACAATCTAAATCTCAGCCATCGGAGTAGCTACGCCAAAGGCAGTTATGGTGGATATTTTTCGTACCCTGCGCCATTCTCCTCCAGCCCCCTCAGTCCCCACAGCCAACCGAGCCCAGGCATTAGTACCAAACAGTTCTCCCAATAGGACTAGACGCGTTTCCTCCCACTCATCTCCCCCCACCGATAACCTCATCTGTGCCCAGGTCTGGATTTCATGTCAAGGCAAACGTTAGGTGACTTAGTGCTGTGCCAAGCTGTCAGAGAGGCATGAGAATTACAATCTGGAGGTCTGTGTGACAGTGGAACCGTCTCTCCTAATCCTGTTTACGCACATCCGCATCACCCTGTTCCAAAACAGAAACCTAAGTGTGTGTTTTTTGTCTGTGTGCATGTGTGTGCATGTGTGTGCGCTTGCATGTGCATTCATATATGTGTGCTTGTTTTCATCAGTGTGAGTTTGTGTCTTTCTGACTACAGTATGTCTGTGGCTGTGTGTGTGTGTGTGTGTGTGTAAGTCTCTCTATGTATTGTGTTGATGTGGAAGGTGTCGTACATGCTCTGAATGTATAATTCAATATGACTAATCATGGTGGTGGCTGCCAACCCAGCAGCACTGGCTGACAGACTGGGCCCGAAGCTAATTTGATAAGGTTACAATGCTCTTGAGCTGAGATTCAGATTCAGCAGCAGTAGCAGCGCAGCAGCGGTAGTACAGAATTTTGCGCAGCTACCTGAGAAACGGTCCCAATTGACTACTTTGGGCTTCGGTCCACACTGAGCTACTCCACACCTAATCCCTATTCAGTTAGCTTGGCTGCATAGGAAACATCTCCCTCTGTCTCCGACGCTAATCGCTAAAAGCATAAAAGGGGAGGGGGGGGCGTTTAAAAGAGGAATGGAATTTAACATGATAATAATCATCCACAAAACACAGTACCTGTGCCTTATGAAACACCCGGGCTTACGGAAATCGATCACAATGGCATTGATCGGCATAACACAGAGCTTTGTAATGCATTGCTTCCATGCATTGTGATAAAACAGGTCACATTTTAATCTCTTTACTGCTTGGATTTCGGTGTAATTCTCTAGCATGATAGTAAATGTACTATCTGTTCAATTATAGTATAGGAGACAAAGTGGTTAAATTACATTGCATGTATGTTGAGAAGGTACTCTCTAATCATTCAACAAGCCCACTTTCATAACCCATGTCCCCATACCTAGCAGTGTTCTTTCTCATCATCCTGTAATGGTGTGACAAAGTTTTGTCTGAGAGATTGGAGCTCCACCAGGGAGAAGCTACAGATAGGCTATAAGTAGGGCAATGTCGGTCGTTCATGCAGATCAAACCACTTTGGTCCGATTGGGTCTGTGGAGTGGCGAGGCCTCTAGGGGCATTGAACAGGGCTTTCATACTCCAAGTCTTGTTAAAATGTTAATCAAGTTGACCAACGGGTATTTTTGGGGTGAGCAACACATAAGTTAATTTTAGATACCAGTATTTCTAATTAGTAATGAAGATGACCAGGTTTTCTACTTTTTGATTTATTTCACTGCCTTTGTATTCTGTGCACACGGAGTGCAACCAGGGCTTGTATACAAAACTGCAAGGAAATACAGCATGAGAGGGAGTACACATTGTAGTGCATTCAAAATAAGGTTTTCATTTTCATTTCATAAAGCAGGCTATAAAAAGATTGTGTTTAGGAGCATTTACAACAGGGCTTTACGGTATGAAGCCTAATTCTGTATATAACATACAATATATAGGACAAAGTGTTCACCAATTTGGATAGCAGTTGCTAGTTGCACATCCTGTTAAAAAAATCCCTGCCTTTTCTTAACATTTCAACCAAAAATTAGTCACCTTGATTCTCACATCCTGTCTTTAAAATGCAACTCTCGCTGCAGATAATTGTCTTTACATTAGATATCTCATTATGAGGGAAAGATACTGGAGCAGGAAATCCTCTGTCAGAGGATTTGAACATACAAATCAGTCAGCAGCTAAAGTCAAATAAAAGGAAGAAGAAATGGCGAGAGAGCAAGAGGCAAGGGGTGTCAGCAAATGGTTAAGATAAAACTGGCAGGTTATTACACTTTTTTTCCATTTCAAAGTCCAATATAAAATTTCTATTATAAGGACAATTAATTACCCCTGCAAAATGGCAAATGTGCATCCTTGTCAGGTGGAGTGTACTCTGATGGCCTTTCCTCAAACAGAGAATGTGAAGATTTGATCTCTTCTAATGGTTCTGCAGGAAAGGGTAATTACGGCATGGTCAAAGCTAATTTGCTTTCTGCCAGATGAACTGTTGTATTTTATTGCAGGCTGACATTTTAAAGTAATTATGGCACTGTTGACCCCAGACAATTTCAGTTGTAGCGTGGTCTTGGGTGATCCTCGCTCTCTGTCTTTCTCTTTCTGTCTCTCTCTCTCTCTCTCTCTCTCTCTGAATGGAAGTCAGAGGCGTAACAAGGTAATGACACGGACGGAGAGAGCCATATGGGGCTCCTCCATCCAGCTCGCAGCCTCAAACCTTCACATCATCATTACCCACCATGCATTTCACACAGACTTTGCATCCCGATAGAAATATATGCCACTGCCATGATGATGTGCGTGTTGGCTTGTGTTTTCTTCCAAGTGTGTGCATGTAGGTCAAAGTACATGCTTATGTGTGTGTGGGTAATGTGTATTGTCCTTTCATCCCTGGGTTGTATTCATTGCCCATCCCATAGATCCATGTATCGATGAGGGTGTAATTATGTGCCTCAGTGATCATCTCTCTGTTTCTTTACTGCACAGGAATTAAGTAGGCAAAGGTCAGTGTGTGCTCCCTGAAAATTGCCTGCAGAAAATCATATGGCGATGAGAGCAATTATGGATTTTTCTCCCCCTCTCAGGACCTCTCTCTCTCCCTTGTACTCTTTTCTCAGTGTTTCTCCTTTTGTCGATGAACATTTGAGCAGATGTCAATCGATGTGTGCTTCTAGCAACCTCCGTATTTGTACTGCAGCAGCCCCCTAAATTATCTCTCCTGTACTCCCTAGTTATTTTGGAAATGCATGCAGACACGGGTGCACACACACACACACACACACAGTGAAAGTTTTGTGAATGACTGAGAAAGTATGCTAATGAAAACAATAGTAAAGAAATGCTTCATTACCTCAGAAGATTATGTATGTATGAATTGTACTGACAGCAGCATACAATATGTACTATATATAATGTACGCTGTTCACTGGCATTGATTTGTATACACTAAATGAAAATACTGCTTTTGTCTAACCGATGGTGTTGATATGTGGCTAATTTTAGTTAGCAATTTTAGTTAGCATCTGATGATCCACCCACTGAGTTATAAGATATTTTAATTTAGGAAGCATAATTATGTCTCTGCTTCTGATGGCAGAAAATTGAGCAGAGATTTAGCCACAAAGTTGGACATTACCGTGACAGTCCCCAAATATCAGAACCCTTGGCACAGCATGATCCCAGGTAACCTCGCCTGATTTTCAGAACTTGCCACTGTATTCCATTTTTACAGAAAACGGTATAAGAGGGATGCTCTCTATCTATCTCGCTCAATCTATCTTTCCCCTTTTTTTGATTAACCATACTCCTCCATCCCCTAATATCATTCTGAATCTAATAAAGACTGACACTTGTGACACTTCAAACATGTCGCCACCAACAGCTCCTGCCTAACAAAAGAGCCCCCAGCGCTACACGTTTTAATGGTGGAGCAGAGCAGGCCGGTGCAGCCCGGCCCAGCAGGTGTCTCCCACACATCCTGGTACTGAGAAACACTCCCTCTCATTCAGCCTGTCACTGAACACAATGGCACAAAAAGCCCTCGTCTGACGTGCGCACAATGGCCGCCGTGCACAGACGGGGCCTATAGCTTTGTGATGGCCAGTGTCTTAGAAAAAATGTATGTGTAAACATGGAATAGAGGCACTCTCGAATTGGCAGTATCGCTGTTGTAGAGGACATGATATGGATTAAGACGAGTTTCTTCTCAGGACTGTTTAGCATTGGGTTATTAGTAATTAAAATATACATCATTATAATGTATGTCTACATTTTGTACCTTGGTTTGATGAATGAATATTATACTTAATTTTAGACGTGTTGCTGTATTTTAGTACACCTCAGTGATATAGTGGGGGGTAAAGCCACTTAAATCGAATTGGGTCAGTCTGTCACCTTTTTAGGGAAAAGTGTACCTTTATGACTTAAGTTCATGTTTGTGTGAGAAATAGACATAAACTAATTAAAGACAAACTGGCAATATAAAATAAAATAAATTTTGCCCTGTATGAGCCTGGTGTCCTGTCCAGGGTGAAAGTTGCCTTTTGTCAATATATGCTGCAAAAGGTTTCAGCTCCCGGTGACCATGATCAAAAAGGTGGGGATATAAATTGTTGTATAGATGGATGCATAAAGTAAACAATCCTCAAAAAAAAAATCTGAAAATAAAATGTCAGTAAGATCAATAACTTGAGTCTATACTCAAGACAAACCCTGTACCTGTACACCTGCTGTACTGATTGTAATCAGTAGGTTTACACCAACTATACTCTTTTCTAAGGAGCTGAGCGTCCTACATATTTTGCTACCACTTTCCCCTAACAGCATCTCGGCTCATCAGTTGAAGTTATGCCTAATACAAAAGGGGTTTGGGGACCTCTACAACCTCTATAAACAATTGGGTGGAAGGATCAAAGGCAACAAGGCTGTTCTCTGCTGCCTGTAGGGGTTGTAAGTGAATATATAGCCTGCTGTGCATTGTGTGGCAGAGATTTCTTCTTTGTCTCTCAAAGAACAGCATGCCTAATTATAAAAGCCTTGTCAATTGCCTGATACAACTTTGATAATGTGAGCCTCCAGCTTAATGCGCAGTACAATTATGTTTTCAAGAAGCAAAGCTATAGTTCTTGCTAATCACATTCACCTTAGTAATCTAATAATAACTTCATCCCTCTCATTAGTATGTATTGAAGTCTTCACCAGGTGATGGCCTTGTTACAATGTAAAAAGTACTGTAACTGTAAAATTGTCATATAGTCGGGATATTCAGGAGATTAATTTCTGCTGAGCTCAGCAATGTTTTAATCACATTATGAGTGGCCTTTTCAGCTGGGGACTTTAATATTCTGGATAACCAGACCCATTGATGGCCATGCATTCATATGCTCCTGAGTAATGTGTGATTACTTTGAACATTTATTCATTTTTTTAGCATGTTTTTGAAAACATAATTTGGAATCCAGAATGTACTGTGTTTTTTGCACATTCAGGACTTGAAGTACGTAGCTGGCCCCCCTTATGGAATTCTTTAGGGTAACTGTTTCTCCCCATGTTTAGTTTGTAATCTTCCCCTAAATGTACCTTTTGTAGTTCCCTAATGTTAATTTCTTCAACATGCTGTATATCTGTGTATATTTACCCATTGTGTGAGTGAGACAAAGGGAGAGAGTAAGTATACTGAAGGTAATTAAGGAATAAGGAATTAATTAATATATATATATATATATACAGTATATGTTTCTATATATCAAATTATTCATTAATTTTGACTACATGACAATATGAGCAAGCTCAAATTAGCTCAACTGAACAGTTGTGTTGTCTTTCTGTGGTTTGTATCTTCTCTATTGTGTACCTCTCACCATTTAAACCAAATCTAGACAAATATTTATCATGGATATCAGTTTTTGTAACGTTGCCCTGAAGCTTAAAAAGACAAAGATATCTATTGTTTGCGGGACTGAGTTTGTGTCAGCCTATTCATTCATGTGATTCAGAAATGCAAACTCATGGCCAACTGTTAGCCGAAGGTGTCACATTTCTTCAGACTTGATTAAAACAACTTAAGGTTTTTTTAAGGATTCTAGAAAATTGAAAAGTATAACATCGTGTTGTAACATCTTTTTCATTGCAAATGTGGTGTTCATTTAATATGTTTCTTAAAAGCACTTGTGGATTAGGCTGAGGTTACAGGTTGGATTAAGTCCCTGGAGGTGATGATAATAATAATATGACTTCTATAATAGGTTCGACTTGTTCCGGCCTGTCTGGTCTTGAATGTGCCTTGAAGCCCCCATCCCGTTAACTGTTGGATGAGGTTCCTTGTAAGAGAAAAAAAAAATGGCTCTTTAATTCATCATGCAATCAACCAACCATATAATTTAAATACTTCTATGGGAATTAGTGTAATGTTATGATAATTGCTATACAATTCACTATAATATTTTTTCCCTGGTTGAAATTACTCAATTGTTCACCGTAAAGGTGGGTAATGTGAGGATTTTAATTGGTTTATAAATTATTTGAAAATAATATAAGTAGTCAGAGGGAGGTTGTTGATGTATCATATTGGAAATGCTAAAATCTATCTGTTCCACATTAACTGGAGCAAACCTCAAATGTGGAAAAAATCTATTTTCTGGATCTTCTTTTTCAAAGATGAAGAAAAACAGAATGATGAGCATATGTGCATCCCTCAAAGAGCCGTATTGCAGATTATTGAATAGTCCTGCGGTTTGAATAGATGAGGCTGTAGAGAAACACATGTTGGACTCAAAGTTGCAGTGGAAGGAAGTCAAGATTTCCATTTCCTGTTTTCTTTTCTTTGTGTGTTTTACATCCAGGTCATCACCCTGTTTGCAACACAACCTCTTGCTTTGTTTCAGAGCAGGGCTGAGTGGCTAAGAGTAGTGAGTGTGAGATTGGGTACACGCACACACACGTGAACGATATCTGTGTATTTGTGTGTCTAGCTGCCTTCATGTATATGTCCACAGTGTGTGTGTGTATAGTGGGGGCAGGGGCATTGCTTTCACAGCCCATCACCTTCACTTCGACACCCAATTTGTCATGAGTGTCACGCGTCAGGGTGAAAGCTGAGGAAGTCACCACAAGAAAATGGCTGCTTCCACATCACAAATGGGAGAAAGGAAGGGGGCAATGGCTCGGGGAGCGTGGCAGTGGTGTTGCACTGTGGCCGGAGGAAGACAGCGAGAATGAAATAAAAACAACTAATAAATAAATAAACACATAGCTGCCCTCTACTCTGATTGTGTGAAAGCGCATGGCCACTGCTCAACATCTTCTATCAGCAACCTGAAAGGAACTGCTGCTCTCGAGTTTTCCCCAGTGCTGTGTGGTGGCAATGCTAAGTGAGTGGGTGTGGTAGGTGACATAGCTGCCAAGGCTCTGACTCTGACTGATGAGCTGTGCGGTTGGTACTGGGCATCTATAAACATCTGCCCCGCTCTTGAGTGACAGGTCATTAGCAGTTTAATCAGATTCTAGCGTCAGTGCTGGTTGTGATTATTGGTTCATACTAGCCCCTCCCTGACTCTGCGTGCAATTATTGCTTTTGATGGCTTCTCCTGTGTTTTGGTGTTTTCTTTGAGTTCAGCCAGACAGCATGCTCCATTTACATCAGTGCAAACTGTGAAATAGGCTGTTTATGTGTATTCTCAACATTTGTATTATTTCTGGTAGTAAAAGAAAGTCAAAATACAACACAGTGAAGACTTATTTGTATAACCGAGGCACCACAAAGAGCCACGCGATAGTGCCGTGTGTTTGAGGTGTCTTTGTACCTTCATGTACACATTTCCATGACTTTTGTGTTGGCCTAAGCCGAGTGGTCAGAAAAGCCATTACAGAGGGGTAAGGCTTGTAGCTGGAGGATTATGGCCTATTGAAGTCTATGTTCATCTCATGCTGGAAACTATCAGTGACATCTTCACCCGGTCAAATCCTGCTGCATCAGTCCCTCAACTGACCTGTACAATAAGGGCAGTAACTCAGACACAGATGCCACAAAGCTAGAGATTACAACATATTTCACAACCAACAAACAAGCTCTCTGTTATGGCTGTATACCATTGGACCATTGATAACATTTTTGTTTATTTTTTTGCATATTGCTTGGTTTTAAATGTTTTTTTAAGTTAATATTTAATATCTTATGTATTTATTTATCATGATTATTTTTGTATTATACTACTAAAAGTTAGACACATTGATGTAACAGTTAGCTTTTGTCTGGACAGGATTACATTCACACTCCATATTCCATGCTGAACACTTAAGTATGACTTCTGGAAACGGATTGACATACTCAACAAACTGTGTTAAAGTTTGGAGAATGCCAAGGGACATAACAGGGACTGCAGCTGAATGCCGACTGGCTGATGTGAATATTTGGCTCTTGGCGGGCACAGACAAACTTCAACAGCTAGAAGCAGTGAGACAAAAAGAATGGGACTTAAAACAGAAATCAAAGCAATCTTAGGTAAAATACAGATTGTGAGGGCTTACACAATCATATAAGAATATATATCAGCTGAAGTGCTGGATTAGAGGACTCCACATTATGTGGAGGACTGGCAAAGAGTAAAACAGAATTTTAAAAAAACGTCTGCTATGTAAAAATCTAATGGTTGAATAACACATGAAGTATGATGGAATGAAAGTGGCAAGTGTTTTTTTTTAACCTTTTTCAGCAGATGACTTAATTTGCACAGGAAAAGCTGGGCTCCCTCTGAAGGGTTACCTCCCTCCCTCTCTCTTTCTTTTTCTCCCTTCTTCTCTCCTTCTCTCCTCTTTGGACTGTACCGTGACCTTCATTGGCGTTCCACCTGCAGGAAGCCATGTTTGATTCTCTGTCCGCCGAGACGCCTGCTTGACAGCAGAATGGTGTCATAGGACCGAGTGGAGGAATTTCTCTTTCTCTGTCATCATTAAGGGGCTTCCCCCTATGGTGAGGGGGATGAAAAGTACGATTTAATGTTCTCTGGAGAGTGGCAGCAGAAGAAAAGCTCAAAGCCCTGCATGCTGGTTTCTGAGTGGGTCACTCCAGCCCTTGCAGCGAATGGGATGTCCCTTAGGAATTTGCCATAGACCAGCCTGAAAGGCTGGGGATTAAGACCCTTTTAAGGATGGAAATGTAACAAAAGGAGCACTTTTATGATGTAGCAGCATAAAATGAGGGGGTCCATTGTGTAACTGATTGCAAAAGATCTTTGAAACAGGCGGCTCTGCACTGCATGCTCGCCTGGCCCAGTGGGCTTTAACGGCTTGTACAAAATGACTTGTCTACATTAGGGACAGAGTGGCTCTCGTTTAGGAGGCAATGTAGAAGATTATTGGTTTGTTTCTATTTTCACCCATTGCTCCTCCCTCCCCTTCCCTCTCTCTCACTCACTCCCTCCTCTCAGTCTGCTATCAATGCTGGATTGAAAGTGGCGACAGAGTCCCAGTGAAAGTTGGTTAATTTAGAGCGAGAGAGAACGTAATTAGCATGCCCTCAGGCGTGGCTAAGCTAGAATAGGAGGCACTAGTATAGCTTAGATGTGAATGGGAAATGCCATGCTTGGTTTTGAGGCAAAAGTGACCAGATGCTGTGCTCACTGCAAAAGCCAATCCTGTGAGAGAAAGAAGCTGCCAAGGCAACGTCACCACACAGGCAAATATAATTGTAACTGGATGCTAATTGTATGTCTGGTGTCAAATGTCAGAAATTAATTTACCAGTAGTTTTCTTATTGCTTTTTAGTTATTCTGAGTTTACATAATAGTACATTATGATCAAATATATTAACTTTAGTTGCAGAAAAAATGGCGGAGGAGAAGAATATGAAAACATTGAAAAGTAAGAAAAATAGAAGAACTTGTCACTTGCAGTTGCATGCGTTCTATGGGGAGCATAACTTAACTTTGACTCTATTACACTTCAGCTGTACCCAACTAAAGTACACTCTAGCAATGCGTAGTGGAGCATCTTGTTGGCACTTGTAGCACATGACGTTTGAATACTACCAGATCTTTTGTAGCAGGCGTACTTGAATTAACAATGGGTATCTGTATTTAAATGAACAACACATTCGGACAGTGAATAAAAACTTGTCTTTCAGTGGGAGTAAGAAAACACACAAGAGAGGCCAGTGAACACTAGAGGGGGAGCTTATCCATGATGCAGCCTGAGCTGGTCTGACAGAGGGAGCTGTTCTCAGGGCCCCACCACATCCACGCCTTTTATCACCCCTTCATCCCTCCGTCTCTCCCTCCTCCACCTCCAGCACCGGCAATGGGAGACCTCTAGGGATCAGAGGTCAAGGGTCGAGAAGAGCGGCGGGCCTTTTTATTGTCATTCTCCCAGGAACGAAAGGGGCAGTGTTTGTGTGTGTGTGTGTGTGTGTGTGTGTGCATTTGTGCGCAAGAGACGGAGCATGCGTGTGTGTATGTGTGTTTGTGTGTATCAAAGAGAAAAAAAACAGAAGTAAAAATGTCCAAAAGAGTATTTATTTATATATTTATATGATTGCATCCATAGACATCACTGTTGCATCTTTTCAAATGTTGTGTTTAAACCAGAATAATATTTTGAATACATATGCATATGTTATGTTAGAATTACTATGCACATGGGTTCAGCAATAGATGTGTTTGTACTGTATGTGTAAGGCGAATAAGTTGTGAACAGAGGTGTTTGGACAGAGGGGGGTGAACTGGCTGCTGATTTTCTAAGTAGGGGGAGAGAAGTTTAGGAGGCCTCACACTGTGATATGGAGCCCTTAAAAGGCCTCTGGAGGGAGTGTAATATCAAGAGCAGGATTATTCCCCAATCCCTCTTCTCCTCCCCCTCCTTCACTCCCCCTCTTCTTCTCCTTCTCTTCTCTCTTCGACTGACCCTCATCACCTCCTCCCTCACTCCCCACATCATTTAAATGTCTAAAGAGTAATTGAATGAATTATCATAAAATTTTGACAAATTCATTGACTCGGCAGACTGAGTGAGCCAAACGTTTCCTTCCATTTGCGTCTAATAAGACATGACATTTGAGATTAGTTTATGTGCTGGTTAGACCTTTTGCCTTTTCCCTTGGTTCCAGAAACAAAAGGCCAATAAGTGTATGAGGGGGGAACCTTAAATGCAACACAGACTGCAGACTTTAAGGGGAATGTGGTGACTACAGCCTGAAACATGGCATTTATCCATTCTGCACTCCTACATATTCAGTCTGTGCTAAATTCTTTTTCATAAACTTGTTTTGAAGACAGGCTTCACAAACCGAAGCCAGTAGCAAAGTGAAAAAGGAACTGTTGTGGGGGATGGAATTTAGCGCTGCACAGACTGTTCTCTCTGACCTCGGTGTTCCCACATCAAAGGGCCTCCCCAGCCCACTTCCCTCGACGCGAGCTGAAAAGAGGTCTTTAGTGCGGAGGCTTGTGATTGTGTGTGTATATGTGTGCGGTGTGTGAATGTGTTTCAACCTTCAGGCTGCCTTGTATGCTGCCAATATGTGGTACTAGATGGCGATTCCAGGTTCTTGGGCTTCAACTGAAACCCTCTGTGCTCAGAAAGGGAGTGGAGAGGGTAATAATATTTTGTGCATTTTACTTTAGGAATATGCTTTTTGACTTGTGTATTTTTCCTCAGACTTATTTCTCTCCCTATTCTTCTATATTAGCAATTACAATTGTAGGTTTTTGAAAGCAGCACCAGCTCACTGTAGTTCATTAAACACACTGCAAGTTAATTGAAGTGAGAGGTTGGAGGTTAGAAAGCAATGTGGCGTATTTGGCAGAGTTCCATGTTTTTCTCTTGCTGGCCACAGCTGTGTGCCCCTTCTCTTTTGATGAGAGTGAACAGAGTTAAATCTGCTGAGTGTGTGGGTCACATGCACAGGGCAGTGAACCCCTGCACCAAAGAAATTCAGGACACACACAGCAGCTCAAAGAAATGCATACGTTGACACTCTCAGAGGCCACACACACGCACAAACACAGTGTAATGATTCTTGTTAGAGCCACTTGTTCCTTGTGTGGAATTGTTTGTTAGAGGCAGAAGCCTGGGCGTTTGCCGTGACGAGATGAAACGGCCTGCTTCCATGCATCCATGTGATGCAACAGCTGTGCCTGCAGTGGGCTGTTCATACCCCCCCAAATCCCAGTCCACACACATACACACACACACTCACTCTATGCATGGACATTCATATTATACAATCATGCCAAATGCAAAGTAAGCCTTACTTTACACAATAAAATGGTATTCTTTTACAAAAACATGCACACATTCCCCTCTACCTGCCACACAAACGCACACGCACATACATACACAGACTCCCACTTCTCCTGCTGGGTGAAAAATAAGTATTTGCTGACAGACAGAGAGAGGGCCGCCACCGTGTGCCCCATCCGGCTGGCAAACGGCTCGATACATCATGGTGCTCTCCTCTCCTCCAGCCCCGGCTCCACTCCCAGGCCAAATCGAGCATGTTATTCTCTGCTCACATCTGATTTCCCCCAGCCACCCTGTGACTGAGGATTCTCTTCTCCTATAATGGAGAGAGGGATGAAGGGGGGGGGGG